>NC_088414.1:12098460-12423460 GCF_034236695.1 Oncorhynchus nerka | reverse complement strand
TGTATCAGCTTCTTGATATGCCACACCTGTCAGGCGGATGGATTATCTTGACAAAGGCTACAATGCTCACTAAATTTGAGAGAAATACACTTTTTGTGCTTGTGTAAACTTTCTGGGATCTTTCATTTTAGCTCATGAAACATGGGACCAACTCTTTACATTTTGCGTTTATATGTCACAGGTATGTTTACACTGGACACTGACTGTAGCCTACAGAGCTCTGTGTGTCAGTAGCTCACACATTAATCGTAACGAGAAGGAGATGCTGTACATCTTAACTGCTGCCAGGTGCATACTTTGTGTGTGTATGTGTGCACGTGTGTGTGCGTGCGTTTCATAAGATTGTAGGTACATGTATATGAGTGCGACTGCATGTGTGCGTTTGTTTACCAATGCAGAGAGACAGTGCGATCTCGCTAACCGACAGCCAAGTGTGAAAATGGGAAAGTGAGAGAAAGAGCCGTAAGTCATTTTCACAACCTTACACATACAGTGGCAGAATATGCAAGGGCGAGACGACCGCGAACATGGATATTAGAGAGAGAGAGAGTCAAGGAGAGACGAAAGCAAAGAAAATGGATTGGAGATGAGAGAGATGAAAGGACAGAGTGCCATTGTGTAGATTTTGATGTGCATTCTTAACAGACTATAATTTTGAAATGATAGATGCGAAGAGATCGAGAGGGAGAAACAAGGAGAACGGGATGAGAGGAGGGCTGTTGGTACTAATGATAAAACATCTTTAATATGAAGTGAAAGAGGTATTCACTTTGATGTGAATGAATATGTTGCGTGTTAGAGAGAGAGGGAGACAGAGACAGAGAGACAGTGCGCCATAATCGGAGGGCCTGTTGTCCGGACCTCGGGCAGTCTCTATGGGGGTGCCACAGGGTTCAATTCTCGGGCCGACTCTTTTCTCTGTATACATCAACGATGTCGCTCTTGCTGCTGGTGATTCTCTGATCCGCCTCTACGCAGGCGATACCATTCTGTATACTTCTGGCCCTTCTTTGGACACTGTGTTAACTAACCTCCAGATGAGCTTCAATGTCATATAACTCTCCTTCCGTGGGCTCCAACTGCTCTTAAATGCAAGTAAAACTAAATGCATGCTCTTCAACCGATCGCTACCAGAAACTGCCCACCCGTCCAGCATCACTACTCTGGACAGTTCTGACTTCGAATATGTGGACATCTACAAATAACTAGCTGTCTGGTTAGACTGTAAACTCTCCTTCCAGACTCACATTAAGCATCTCCAATCCAAAATTAAATCTAGAATCGGCTTCCTATTTCGCAACAAAGCATCCTTCACTCATGCTGCCAAACATACCCTCGTAAAACTGACTATCCTACCGATCCTTGACTTCGGCGATGTCATTTCCAACACTCTACTCAGAAAATTGGATGCAGTCTATCACAGTGCCATCCGTTTTGTCACCAAAGCCCCATATACTACCCACCACTGCGATCTGTATGCTCTCGTTGGCTGGCCCTCGCTTCATATTTCTCGCCAAACCCACTGGCTCCATGTCATCTATAAGTCTTTGCTAGGTAAAGCCCCGCCTTATCTCAGCTCACTGGTATACCATAGCAGCACCCACCCGTAGCATGCGCTGCAGCAGGTATATTTCACTGGTCACCCCCCAAAGCCAATTCCTCCTTTGGCCGCCTTTCCTTCCAGTTCTCTGCTGCCAATGACTGGAACGAATTGCAAAAATCACTGAAGCTGGAGACTCATATCTCCCTCACTAACTTTAAGCACCAGCTGTCAGAGCAGCTCACAGATCACTGCACCTGTACACAGCCCATCTGTAAATAGCCCATCCAACTACCTCATCCCCATACTGTTAGAATTTTTTTTTTGCTCCTTTGCACCCCAGTATCTCTACTTGCACATTCATCTTCTGCACATCTATCACTCCAGTGTTTAATTGCTAAATTGTAATTATTTCGCCACTATGGCCTATTTATTGCCTTACCTCCCTTAACTTACCTCATATAAACACACGGTTTATATAGACTTTTTTTTCTTCTATTGTGTTATTAACTGTATGTTTATTCCATGTGTAACTTCCATGTGTTGTTTGTGTCGCACTGCTTTGCTTTATCCTGGCCAGATCGCAGTTGTAAATGAGAACTTGTTCTCAACTGGCCTACCTGGTTAAATAAAGGTGAAATAAAAATAAGCAAGATTTGTGACCTGTTGCCACACCCAGTGAAGAACAAACACCATTGTAAATACAACCCATATTTATGTTTATTTATTTTCTCTTTTTTACTTTAACTATTTGCACATGATGACATTTGAAATGTCTTTATTATTTTGGAAATTTTGTGAGTGTAATGTTTACTGTTATTTTTTAAATTGTTTATTTCACTTTGGTTTATTATCTAGTTCACTTGCTTTAGCAATGTAAACATATGTCTTGGCCATGTTCTGTTATAATCTCTGGCCACCCCACATGGCCTGGTTCCTCTCTAGGTTTCTTCCTAGGTTTTGGCCTTTCTAGGGAGTTTTTCCCATGATAATAAAGCCCTGAGAGAGAGAGAGAGAGAGAGAGAGAGAGAGAGAGAGAGAGAGAGAGAGAGAGAGAGAGACGGAGAGAGATGGAGAGAGACGGAGAGAGAGAGAGAGAGAGAGAGAGAGAGAGAGAGACGGAGAGAGATGGAGAGAGACGGAGAGAGAGAGAGAGAGAGAGAGAGAGAGAGAGAGAGAGAGAGAGAGAGAGAGAGAGAGAGAAAAAGCAACTGTCCTTCCTGTCGTAAGAGGACAACAGAAACCACTGACGTCTAGATACGGACCTTAGAACCCGAACGCTTCTGTTAATCAGACAGACAGACAGACCAGATCCAACTCACTGTTTCAGACTGAGATACCTCAGGGAACTGTAGGGACTGAGAGAAACTACGCAAATACACTCAAGACGAGACACTTTTCTCCTCAGTTGGAGACATTGAGTTAATGCAGCATCAGCCATCCCAGGCAACTAAATGATGCTCCTTACAGTGGAATCTCTTCCCATAGAAGCCTCAGCCAGATATAATAATTACCCAATGGCCACCTGACACAATGGGTGGCCAGGAGAAAAGCATAACGATGAGGAATAGAGAGAAAACATCAAGTTAATACTCTGTAGTCCCTCCCTCACCTTATCCCTGATCCCTGCCCCTATTCTCCCCTCTCCCTCCCTCCGTCCTTCCCACTTTCTGTAATTAGGCTGTCAAAGCCCATCTCTGTCATGTCCATTGATTTACTGAGAGCTGATGAAGCAGAGCGGATCCACAGTGCTTCGGCCAGATGGAGGGGAGGAGGGCGGTCAGAGGGCTCCTCTAACCAGGCTGGGAGCACTCTGCTGGGGGTTAAAGTTCCACAGTACTGGGGATTGGAGCAAGGATCTCCAGGGGAAGGGGTGGTCAGGCAGGCAGTGTGTGTGTGTGTGTGTGTGTGTGTGTGTGTGTGTGTGTGTGTGTGTGTGTGTGTGTGTGTGTGTGTGTGTGTGTGTGTGTGTGTGTGTGTGTGTGTGTGTGTGTGTGTGTGTGTGTGTGTGTGTGTGTGTGTGTGTGTGTGTGTGCGTGGAAAGGCACACACACACACACACAAAGATGAAGAGACAGACAGACCCAAACAGAGAGACGGACACCAACAGACAGGCTGGTTGTAGTATTAATCGGGACTAGCTGGCTAAGTGCTGTAGGATTTGGATGTGGAGCGGATGAAAGTGAGGTTCAATCACCGCCTGGGGAGATTAAATATCTCATTTTTAAATGCTGCCGTTTAATTATGAATCATTAATGAGGCTTTGCTCTCCCTTAGTCAGATAAAGATTGCAAATCTTTCTCTTCCTTTCCTTCATCTCAACACAAAGTTAGTTTTAAAGGTCATTGAATAACAAAGTTGGAGGATGTACAGAACTGTAGTGTGAAGGACAGGGCCTTTCATTAAATAACACATTTCGCATGTTCTTGCTGTCGCTCTTTCTTGATATGAGAGAAAATCATGTGCTCTTGATGGAGCACAGCTGTGTTGTCAATAGCCTCTCAATTTAATTACATTTCAATTTAAGGGCTTTATTGGTTATGGCATAAATTGGCATAAGTTAACATTGCCAAAGAAAGTGAAGTAAGCAATAAAAATTAACAGTAAAAATTACACTCACGGAAGTTCAAAAAGAATAAAGACATTTTTTTAAATTTAACTCGACAAGTCAGTTAATGATAATGCAGGGGATTTTCCCAAGGATTCTGTTGACGCATATCCCACAGTAGTTATTGGGGTCAAATCTGTCTCCACTTTTGTGGATTGCGGGGATCAGTCCTTGGTTCCAAATATTGGGGAAGATGCCAGAGCTGAAGATGATGTTAAAGAGTTTTAGCAAATTGGAATTTGACGCCCAAAGGTCACAACACAAAGAGTCAGTAGGGTTTGACCGGGGTAGGCAATCATTGTAAGTACAAATTTGTTCTTAACTGATTTGCCTAGTTAAATCAAATAAAAAAACAGGAATGAGTGAATATGGATGAAAGCACGTACCATCAGCCCTACAGATGCACACATACTTGCTCCTTTTTTAGAATGGATGTTACGGGTCTGAAGTGTTTTATTTGACTGTAGGGCTCTACTGTAAGCTGCTTGGCAGAGAGAGGATGGAGAGAGGGATAGAGGGTGATGGAGGGGGAGGAGGGACAGAGGGAGGAGGAGGGATCTGATAATGCAGTTGTCAAGGCAGAAGGGTTGGGTTGCATAATTCTCAAACTCACCAAAGAGTAAGGAAGGCAGGGAGGGAGGGAGAAAGGCAGCCAGAGATATAGGCAGAGATGGAGGGAGAAAGGCAGCCAGAGATATAGGCAGAGAGGGAGGGAGAAAGGCAGCCAGAGATATAGGCAGGGAGGGAGGGAGAAAGGCAGCCAGAGATATAGGCAGAGAGGGAGGGAGAAAGGCAGCCAGAGATATAGGCAGAGAGGGAGGGAGAAAGGCAGCCAGAGATATAGGCAGAGAGGGAGGGAGAAAGGCAGCCAGAGATATAGGCAGAGAGGGAGGGAGAAAGGCAGCCAGAGATATAGGCAGAGAGGGAGGCAGGGATTGGAGGGAGAGAAATGTCTTTATTCTTTTGGAACTTTTGCGAGTGTAATGTTTACTGTAAAAAAAAAAAAAAAAGGTTGTTTATTTCACTTTCATTTATTATCTATTTCACTTCAATTGAATTGATTAGAGAGGGAGGCAGAGATGGGGAGAGAGAGAAAGATAGAGAGGAGAGAGAGAGACCCTGTGGCCTGAGGAGATGCTTTCAGTTTATTTCTGACAAAATCTCCTCTTTATTGCAGGGTGAATCTCCCTAAACATTTCCCGTCCCTCGGTCTTCCTCTGTAGTAATGTTCAGCGATGTGAAATGTTCCCTGCCTTCCTTCTGAGTGTGGACTAACCTTGTGCGGACACACAATTCAGTCCTATTCAAAATCCTATTTTCCCTAACCCATAACTCTTACCATAACCTTATCCCTAACCTTAACCTGAAAACCTAACCCTAGCTCCTAACCCTAACCCTAAAACTAATCCTAGCTCCTAACCCTAACCCTAAAACTAATCATAGCTCCTAACCCTAACCCTAAAACTAATTCTAACACTAATTCTAACCTTAACCCTACACCACCCCGAAATAGCATTTGACCTTGTGGGGACCAACAAAATGTCCCCAGTAGGTCACATTTGTGTTTGTTTACTATTCTTGTGTGGACATCTGGTCCGCACAAGTATAGTTAAACACATCCACAAACACACAAACTATTCCTAGCCATCTATCTCTGTCTCTCTCTTCCTCTCCCTCTCTCTTTCCTCCCTCCTCTCTATCTCTCTCACTTTCTCTCTCTCTGTCCCTCTATTTGCCTGTAGTGGAGGCCCATGGAAGCTAGTCTGAAATGAATTTGTTGTTTACAGCTCTTCTCCCCCCCCCCTCTCTCTCCTCCCTCCATCCCCCTCTCCCTCCGTCTCTCTGTGTCAGTGCTGCAGGGTGGTGTTCTGTCTGTTAAACAGGTTAGCTGTTAGCAGGAACCAGGGGGATAAACTCTTACGAGGTGGGGCTCCTAGGGGACTCCCAACAGACACTTAGCTCCCTGACGTCTTCTCCTCTTACCTCCTGACCCTTATTATGTCTGTTTGCCCCAACATGCTCCCCCCTGCCTCCCTCTAGTGTAAACTGACACACACACACACACACACACACATGCATGCACACACATGTACACACATAAACACCCACACACACACATACACACACAACCATGTACACACACTTGTCACTGTGTACACACAGCACTGCTCAGGCTAACATTCCGAAGACAGATATTTGTGTGCGTGCAATCGTGCCTCGGATTCTATGAATGTTATTCATGGTAATCGACAACAGGCTGTCTATTTAGAACCACTGTGTGTTCCTCTATGAATAGCAAAGATACTGTCCGTGTCCCGAACACCCATACTTGCGCCCTGAAGAGTAGGCCATTTCAGTATGCGTAAAAAATAAATAAAAACATTTAATAGTATGCAACATTTTGAAAATGGAGTGTACTTTAAATGCTTGGACGTCATAATAATTTTGGCTTTGACAATAGCTGATCAATAAGATACGGGGATGTGCTCCCGATATCAATTAATAGAGGGATACAACGGATTGGCGCATGGCGCATTCTCAGTATGCAAAAATAGAATGTTTTATAGTACATGAATTTAAGAAAATCAAGTATGGGTTAAATGCCAGGATGTTATGCTCATTTCAGCTCTTTAACTATAAGAATTGGATGCACACCTTTCCACAATGCATTGGAAGAGGTGGACAGTGAATGGTAGGCCCTAGTTCTCTCCAAATAGCCAAACAACAAAACTAGGATACTTAGTTGGGAAGATGCGGAATAGCAAACCATCTGCGGTGGTGTTCAAATGTAGGCTAAGTAGTTTTTGTTCTCCTTAGTAGTCTCGCATCGTAGGCTACATCGCCTTTTTTTATACCCAAAGTGGATTTTTATTGTTTATTGTTCTCTTGGCCTTCGTCAGAGCTTTTAAACGAAATACTAAACCATCTCCTGATTTCTGAATGCGTCGGCATCGGGGACTCGGGATGTGGCTGCGTTGTTTATGTCCTTTTGATTTGAGTTAAGGATTGTTTACATTTTTTAGGCTACCTATTATTGTTTTTTAAATGTATGGATCAAGCCTTAGCAGTCCTTCTGATCTCGTTCCCAATGATCAGTGCTTTAGTTTATTATGTTGCTGTCCAGTGGTTCTAAATTTGCAATACACCCGACTTTCCAAATTGTTCTGTGCAATAGCCTTTTGATTTGAACTTGTGAAAAGTTTTGGTGTGTGTACTAGGCTATTTGATTGAATTTATATATTAATATATATACAGCACTTTAGTTTCACTAAAGCATATGTTGAAATGGAACCAAATGAGCTGTTTCTGTCTTCAGTCCTTTTTAAATAGGATAGATGGGCTATAATGTTTACTACCGTGTGAGTCAAATGTGACTGTCTGCCTATAACCAGCCTAAGTAGGCCTATAACTCCATTCCTATTCTATTCAGATTTGAGAGAAATTAATCGAATAGGAAATGAACTATTATCAGGTTGGTTAATGCGACGTATGTCTGTTGAATTTGGACAAATCCACACCACACTCGGCCCCGCCCCACCTACTCTGCTCTGGAGCCGCTCTGCGTTGCTGCCGTGGCATACTGCATACTTTTTACTAAAAACAAAGTGCTAAATAGTATGCGACAATGAGTACATAGTTTTCAGTGTATTTCCTGCAGTCAAATGACCTAGTGGCCTCATGGGTGGAATGTTAATAATATTTTTTCGTAATTTCCTAATTAATAAACATTATTTAAAATAAATATTTCAGCCTTCTGTGATGTTACGTAAAGTGTTATACTGGGATGCAAACTCCAAATGTAATACATTTCAACACCAACATCTGTATGATGTCTTCTTTTTTTTTGTAAGCCCACAACCATGTGTGTGAGGTGTATACTTTTGTTTCAAAGTGAATGTGTTTAAGACTACAAAGAAGCAATCTGCGTGACCCTAATTTAGCCCACTGCAGTAATTAAGTATGTAGTGTGCTAGTATGGGTATTTTGGACATGGCCCACTGAGATGTGACATTTGCTCCACCGGGGTCTGCCTTTCGCTACACTGGACACAAACATACTTGAAGAGTAGTTCCCCAATGGCATTTTGCATTTTGATTGTAAACAGTCTGACAACACAATGTGTTAGGGTTATAATATGAACAAAACCTAGAGAAATGAATAAATCCTCCCAATGTATTGTTCCAGAGTCTAGGTCCTAGACTTTACCATGGCATTGTAGTTAGACGTTAACCAGCCCTGCCTGCTGTAAAAAAATAAATGACCTGGACAGTTTGTTTATGATTAGAAGCTACACTAATCTACTGCAGAGGAGTCAACACACCAAACCTCCAGTTTCGGGTTCTTCGAGGCAGATTAGAGTTCCTCTCTGCTTGCCTATTATTGTAAGGACACTGTTTCGTAAGGTTTCCAGCGCCTTGGTTACACCTAAGCTACCTTTTATGTGTCCACTGTTGACACGGACTCTTCTTGCTAAGCTTTTCGTACACTTTATGGCCCTCTGTCTACAGGATCATTAGTCTGCCTCTCCACTACCAGGTTTTGCAGTAACATCAAGCAGAAACCATTACACATCCACGGAATTAGTATATATTTTGAGAGTACAGTACCAGTATTAACTCTGACTCACTTACATGAAACATGATTTAAACAGTATGGAGGCTCTCTGCCTCCTGGAAGTGCAAACATCTGTATGTGTTCTGTCATTTGAAGTCAAATGGCACCCTATTCCCTATACAGTGCACTTCTTTTGACCAGAGCCTTATGAGCCCTGGTCACAAGTAGTGCGCTATAAACTATTTTAGCATGTCAATCTTGGTGGGGCAAACTCCAAAAATATGTTTTTTTAATGCATGCCAGCAAAGCCACTACACAACACAAAAAATTACATTAATTGCACTATAACGGTGACTAACGGTGCCCACAAACTCATAGGGCCTACATAAAACTGTCCCAACAGCAGAGTCCCAACAGCAGTCCCAACATCTTACTACTGCTATACCTGGCTTTCAGCGGAGTCTTGTCTGGCAGCGAAACAGTTAATTCAGCCTCATTTACTGCCTTTTCAAAAAACATAGCTGATATGGCTGACTTGCTTAAACAAATGTGGTTTCTACTGACAATTGAGAAGTACAAACTATGGCATAAGGGTACGACAAGCAAATAAGAGGCAATCCGTAATTTCGATTAAGCCAATATAACTATTTATTCAGTACTTTTCAATGTACAGCAACGGAATTCAGAACATAGGCCATTCTTACAATATTCTCCATGTACACCAAGTCCGAACCATAGGATGAATAAAGGGGGCATATAGTAAACAATGAATAATTTCTCTAAAACAGGCTACAGGCTACATGTGAACCACCAAGTCAGAACAGTAGGCAAAATTGTTAGGGTGAGGCACGTGGGCTCCTAACAGCTTACTACACAACATACACTTAGGATTATTTTCTTAGCTACAGACAGTATACATACAGTGGGGAGAACAAGTATTTGATTCACTGCCGATTTTGCAGGTTTTCCTACTTACAAAGCATGTAGAGGTCTGTAATTTTTATCATAGGTACACGTCAACTGTGAGAGACGGAATCTAAAACAAAAATCCAGAAAATCACATTGTATGATTTTTAAGTAATTAAACAACCCCACCTGCCCTGAATGACAGGTTGCCACTGTATTGGTGGCACAGATCTAGGATCAGTTTACCTTCCCTTAGGAGTGGTAGCACTAAACTGACATCTGTATCCATGGGCAACATACTCTGAAGGAGTACACTTGGTTGATGATGTCATCTGTATTCTGTGTAGTTGGGGGTGCTATTGACTGTATGATTCTCCATACCCTTGGTAAGCACCCCACATCCACGTGGCTGTGATTTTGTGCTTCTTTGATCCAGTATTTCAGTTGGGTGTCCAATGTCCATCACTCATACTGCGTCCTCAGTCATAAAACAATCCTATCAAAGTGAAATCAGTTTTGTTTTGCTTCATTACTAAATTATTGGTAGCAACATAACTATGTTATTCATCCGTTTGTCATGATTGATGTGTACCCCTTACCCCCTTACAATTTAGGCTACAGGACATTAGAAAATAAGTAGCCTACTGATATATGAAATGCTATTTATTTTATTTCTCCGAAATAAACTGTCAATACGCATCAGCGTTGTTTTCCATGAAAAGGAGCGCTCAAATCTGTTTAAAGGGGATGTGGAGAGAGGAAGAGCAGACCGCTCCCTCGGGACTACAGCAGCCTATATTCGGAGTCCGTGTGCATGGTAACTCAAATGGCAGGCTGCGGCCCGTTCCCAGGGATGCAAAAATAGTCGGAAAACAAGCTGCGATTAGCGCGCGTAGGATTGCGACCCGAATTGAAGTGGTGTGTTTTTTGGGAATCCGTGCGGGTTTCCGTGGAGCAATGTTTCACCTCTTTAGTAAATCGTAAGTGTTATTATCTTATTTTGCCTTCATGTTTTCATCAAAAAAAACTTGGCTGGTGTGTGTTGATGATGGATACAGTTGTTGCGCGCGGTTTGATTTTGTGACCTCCGCCCTCTTTCCCTCAGGGATGTGTAGCCTAAACAAATTATTGTCGCTAGGTTATGGCTTGGAGAATATAGTTACTGGACTTGGAATGTTTTCGGGTAAACAGGAAAACGTCTAGCAGACTGGTTGGAAAAGGGTTGAGAACGAGGGCTTTAGGGAAGCGGACACGTTCAGACTTGTAGATGGAAATATTCCGTGCCAGGGGACGAATCGACTGTAGTGCAGAACAAGACATCAAAGCATATAGTTCAGTTTACTGTTGTGAGGCAATTGCTTGTAATAATGTTGTTATTTATGTATTGCTATTAGTCAATTGTATCGTTCTACTATTGTGTTTTGATCTAGAATAGTTCTGATGTTGAGAAAATACAGAATATAATAGAAGTGAGAGAGCGAGAGAGTGAGAGAGACAGACCTTAAAAGCTTGCACTGAATACCAGTTCAGCCATGCTCTGGTGTTTTTCCTTGTAAGTGTTGCCTTACTTTATCTGCCTAAAACGTTTTGGCTTATTGCAGGCAAGCACCAGTTCCTTCAGCACTTTCCTATCCATTGCCATGTAACTTTGTAAGGAGCTCATTCTCTCTCTTCATCCTCCTTTTCTCATCTCATTTTCTTACAGTACTATCACCTCCCTTACATTGCAACAGCACCTCCTGAAAAATCATAATAAACATTTAAAAAAAAATATATATATATATATATAAATATATGTTTTTTTTGTTTTTTGTATTCATTTTTTCCCCCTCAGATTTTTCAAGGGGTGCTGTAGCACTCTCTGCACCCCTACTTCCAGTGGCTATGTAAGGGAGATGACAGTACTGTACAGCACCCCTACTTCCAGTGGCTATGTAAGGGAGGTGACAGTACTGTACAGCACCCCTACTTCCAGTGGCTATGTAAGGGAGGTGACAATACTGTACAGCACCCCTACTTCAAGTGGCTATGTAAGGGAGGTGACAGTACTGAACAGCACCCCTACTTCCAGTGGCTATGTAAGGGAGGTGACAGTACTGTACAGCACCCCTACTTCCAGTGGCTATGTAAGGGAGGTGACAGTACTGTACAGCACCCCTACTTCCAGTGGCTATGTAAGGGAGGTGACAGTACTGAACAGCACCCCTACTTCCAGTGGCTATGTAAGGGAGGTGACAGTACTGTACAGCACCCCTACTTCCAGTGGCTATGTAAGGGAGGTGACAATACTGTACAGCACCCCTACTTCAAGTGGCTATGTAAGGGAGGTGACAGTACTGTACAGCACCCCTACTTCCAGTGGCTATGTAAGGGAGGTGACAGTACTGAACAGCACCCCTACTTCCAGTGGCTATGTAAGGGAGGTGACAGTACTGTACAGCACCCCTACTTCCAGTGGCTATGTAAGGGAGGTGACAGTACTGTACAGCACCCCTACTTCCAGTGGCTATGTAAGGGAGGTGACAGTACTGAACAGCACCACTCCTTAAATATAAAAAGTAGCGCACTTGGCCTTTACTAGTCCTGTATTAGCAAACCAATATAGCCGACTGTAGCGCGGGCAAACAAAACTCAAGTAGTGCAATGGGCCTTTACTAGTTCTGTATTAGCACTTTTTGTTGTTGTTGCAGTAACCCCACCCCCAAATACCTTCCTTCAGCTATGTTCCCGTAGCACTGGTATAAGGATGTCGTTGTTATGTAACAGTTTAAGTAAGCAGCCTACTTGTTTGTAACTCATTTATATTTTCCCCGGCAGCTCTTATACTGAATTCTGCATGATAACAATTATGTAATGTGGTTATTTGACTGTGTCCCTCTCTGCTCATCCTCTTTTTTCATTCTTTCTACACACACACACACACACACACACACACACACACACACACACACACACAACAAACACCGCTCTCTCTCTCAGCAGGGAGTAGCCTAGTTAAAACCCATAGTCATGCTTAACATCACTGTGTATACTAAGCGTCTCCAATCTGCTAATTATTATTGAAACCGCTCTGCTGTCGGGCTATAGAGAGATTCATTTGCATTCATTTAAATAGTGTAGAAGGGTCCTCTAAATGCCCACTTCACTTTAGAAGTTATTGTATTGTATTTATTATGGATCCCCATTTATTATGGATCCCCATGCCAAGGCAGCAGCTACTCTTCCTGGGGTCCAGCAAATTTAAGGCAGTTATATACAATTAAAAACATTGCATTATATTTCACAATGGATTTCATTTCACAATGGATTTCATAACACATGAAGTGTGTGACCTCAGGCTACTACTCTACTATTACATATATACAACACAAAATCAATTTGTACGCGTGTGCATAGTGCATATGTCATCGTGTATGTGTGTGTGTGTATGTGTGTGTGTGTGTGTCTCGTCACAGTCCTCTCTGTTCCATAAGGTGTATTTTTATCTGTAGCAATTTCATTGGTAGAATGAGTTACTTGATGTAGAAAAGAGTTCCATGTAGTCATGGCTCTACGTAGTACTGTGCACCTCCCGTAGTCTGTTCTGGACATGGGGACTGTAAAGAGACCTCTGGTGGCATGTCTTGCGGGCTATGCATGTGTGTCTGAGCTGTGTGCTAGTAGTTTAAGTAAATCCTAGTCTTGATTCAATTAAATAGTTTAACAGTGGAACTATATGTGTAACAATGGCATGGTCTCTCTGAAGCGGTTGTGTGGCATGGTCCCTCTGAAGCGATTGCGTGGCATGGTCTCTCTGAAGCGATTGCGTGGCATGGTGCCTCTGAAGCGGTTGCGTGGCATGGTCTCTCTGAAGCGGTTGCGTGGCATGGTCCCTCTGAAACGGTTGCGTGGCATGGTCCCTCTGAAGCGATTGCGTGGCATGGTGCCTCTGAAACGGTTGTGTGGCATGGTCTCTCTGAAGCGGTTGCGTGGCATGGTCCCTCTGAAACGGTTGTGTGGCATGGTCCCTCTGAAGCGATTGCGTGGCATGGTGCCTCTGAAGCGGTTGCGTGGCATGGTCTCTCTGAAACGGTTGTGTGGCATGGTCCTTCTGAAACGTTTGCGTGGCATGGTCCCTCTGAAGCGGTTGTGTGGCATGGTGCCTCTGAAGCGGTTGCGTGGCATGGTCCCTCTGAAACGGTTGCGTGGCATGGTCCCTCTGAAGCGGTTGTGTGGCATGGTCCCTCTGAAGCGATTGCGTGGTATGGTCCCTCTGAAGCGGTTGTGTGGCGTGCTCTCTCTGAAACGGTTGCGTGGCATGGTCCCTCTGAAGCGGTTGCGTGGCGTGCTCTCTCTGAAACGGTTGCGTGGCATGCGCTCTCTGAAGCGGTTCCGTGGCATGGTCTCTCTGAAACGGTTGCGTGGCATGGTCCCTCTGAAACGGTTGTGTGGCATGGTCCCTCTGAAGCGATTGCGTGGCATGGTGCCTCTGAAGCGGTTGTGTGGCATGGTCCCTCTGAAGCGATTGCGTGGCATGGTGCCTCTGAAGCGGTTGCGTGGCATGGTCTCTCTGAAACGGTTGTGTGGCATGGTCCCTCTGAAACGGTTGCGTGGCATGGTCCCTCTGAAGCGGTTGTGTGGCATGGTCCCTCTGAAGCGATTGCGTGGTATGGTCCCTCTGAAGCGGTTGTGTGGCGTGCTCTCTCTGAAACGGTTGCGTGGCATGGTCCCTCTGAAGCGGTTGCGTGGCGTGCTCTCTCTGAAACGGTTGCGTGGCATGCGCTCTCTGAAACGGTTGCGTGGCATGGTCCCTCTGAAACGGTTCCGTGGCATGGTCTCTCTGAAACGGTTGCGTGGCATGCTCTCTCTGAAACGGTTGCGTGGCATGCGCTCTCTGAAACGGTTGCGTGGCATGCTCTCTCTGAAGCGGTTCCGTGGCATGGTCTCTCTGAAACGGTTGCGTGGCATGGTCCCTCTGAAACGGTTGCGTGGCATGGTCTCTCTGAAGCGGTTGCGTGGCATGGTCTCTCTGAAGCGGTTCCGTGGCATGGCTCTCTCTGAAGCGGTTGCGTGGCATGGTCTCTCTGAAGCGGTTGCGTGGCATGCTCTCTCTGAAGCGGTTGTGTGGTGTGCTCTCTCTGAAGCGGTTGTGTGGCGTGCTCTCTCTGAAGCGGTTGCGTGGCGTGCTCTCTCTGAAGCGGTTGCGTGGCGTGCTCTCTCTGAAGCGGTTGCGTGGCGTGCTCTCTCTGAAGCGGTTGCGTGGCATGCTCTCTCTGAAGCGGTTGTGTGGCATGCTCTCTCTGAAGCGGTTGTGTGGCATGCTCTCTCTGAAGCGGTTGTGTGGCGTGCTCTCTCTGAAGCGGTTGTGTGGCGTGCTCTCTCTGAAGCGGTTGCGTGGCGTGCTCTCTCTGAAGCGGTTGCGTGGCATGGTCTCTCTGAAGCGGTTGCGTGGCGTGCACTCTGGGAAAAAGTAAACCCCATCCATGTTCTTTACACCGTACGCCCCGCGGACATACAATAGTTCAATAAATGCTTTGAGTTCGTCCGTAGACATGTCCCACGTACTGTTTCCTTTTCTGTGCGCAAGAGCAACAGTACAATCAATCTCTGATGTGCTGAAACATCTGCATGTCACTTAAGCTCGTCACTCGTTTCCACCCAAACCGTGCCATCCCTCCCAGACTCCTGTCTCACCGTGGCAGTGGGGATCACCGTCTTATTTGTCTCTGTTATGGCTTTTTCTGCGGCGAGGCTCAGGGATCACAGGCGGCGGGTCGAAGTCAACATCAGAATCAGATGAAGACTCTTCATCTGCAACATCGATTTCAAGCTCAATATCCCGTCCTCCATCCGACTCCAGCTCATCTAAATTCTGCAGTATTTGCAAGCTGTCAGTGTGTCCGTTTGTTTCGTTTGGCTTTCCATTGGGAACTAAACACATTTACATTTACATTTAAGTCATTTAGCAGACGCCATCCGAGCGACTCCAAAGCTCATCAGTAAGCCACTTTCAATAGTGCATCTAAATCTTTTAAGGGGGGTGAGAAGATTACTTTATCCTTTGTATTCCTGAAAAGCTGTCTCATTGTGTGTCCGTGAGGGAGTTTGTTCCACCATTGGGGGGCCAGAGCAGCGAACAGTTTTGACTGGGCTGGAACTGTTTCTCAGTTGGGAACACAAACACGTTGTTTGTTGAAAGATGATTGGAATCTGTGTGGGTAGCTGCACAAGTAACCTATCTGACAATAGTGAAGGTAAACTGGAGGTCACGGGTCAGGTGACAAGAGGAATGGATGAGACTGAGGCAGGAATTCCTTTAACCAAAAAAGTGGTATGTTTACTGGGTAGTTTGTCTGTGCTGCATCACAAAAGAAACAGAATAACATGTATCCAATCAAATCATAACAATTATTCTCGTTATTAACAGAATGAGGTCATTCAGCAATAAGGTTCCATAGGAATTCAATATGAATGGAGAATCGAGTCACTTAGGATCATAACCATTCATTATAATCATGAGAAGGATCATGCAAATAAATCGATCAGTGATCCGTTATTCCATCTATAATCACTTTGATATCAGAATTTATCAGTTCAGCAAACAATGATGACGTTTCATATTTCATCCTTTCAGGTTTGTCTTCATATGTACATGTCATTTCATTACATATTAACCAGATATCAATGGCACAATTGGCCTGTGATGATCTGTAGGGCCATGACCATTGTCCGTTGACATAACCCAATAGGTTTGAAGCGTGCGCTCCAAGCCGCGCTCCGCGGTAATACCTATGTACAATAACTGATGGTCCACTCTCCCGATCGCGACAGGTAGTTCAGATGAAAGGTAACAGATGAAAGGTAACAGATTCGGGGGATTTACATTGATTCATGGACGCACAGAATGTCTGGATTAGACGGAGTTGAGGGAGAGAAAGCAGCGAGGTCGGGCGGGGGGTCGATTTCCTCCTTTTAATAAGTTGAGATCTGTCGGACCTAATTAAAGCGCCCCTGGCCCAGCTGAGCAAGTGGCCATGAATTAAAGGACGATTCCATCAACTCCAAGGGCCATTCTACAGTTGTACTCAGTGTCTGACTTGACTCTCCCAGATGAAATTATATACCATTTTCAGCCTTTTATAATAAAATAATGTGATCGCCCATAAACGCCCAAAATTCTTCATCATCAGTACACCTTTGTTCTAAATTGCAATCATCCTCTTCACCCTCGTCATTCGGATCAGTCAAATTCGATCACCATCTTCACCCTCCTCACCATTCAGTTCATTGAAGTCACACGCACCATTGTCAGTTTCTGTCTGGTTTATATCGCCCATTCATCCACTGACCACAAAATAGCATATTTAAACGTTCAGTTTATTATGTTACTCGTTTTTGCTTAGTAGCCAGAGCAATGCTGCCGCGCGACTGGTCATGTGCTGAATGCAGGATATTATTGGAAAAAGTTTTTTTGTAAATAGATCTGCCCCTCGCGAATTTTGAGAGTTATTTGACAAAGGTAAGTGTCATAGAAACGGCAGAATATGCTCTTTCTGTTACTATATAGAAATCAACATGTTTTACCTGCGAGTGACTGGAGGAGGATTTGATAAAGTGATGCTACCTTTCTCTTAATGTACAGTTTGACAAATGATAGGCCTAATATTGTGACTCATCAGATTACCGTCGATTTAGTCTGGTCTATAGGCTAACTCTTGTTATGCGTGAAATGATTCGGAGTAGTTTGGGTGTAGCTTTTCGATGGGCCGGCTGTGCAGTCTGACTGGCTTTGTTTGTTCTCCTGCCACAGTAGCATGTTTTCGTTTCCCTGGCAACAAATTTGATTAGCAACAGAGTTACAGTAAATCGAACAGTCCCGTAACCCGCTTCTTTTAACAAAGTCAAACGTAAAAGAGAATGATATCAAGGCGCGGCAGTCAAATGATTAACATGAGGGCCAACACTGATAAATAGGCACAACACAAACTCATCATTAAGCGATGGTTCTAAATGGGTTCCACCTCTTCATTCTCATCATTCATTTAGGCCTCATTTGAAATGAGATTGTGAAGTAACTTGCCCAAATTGTCGCCCATTCCATCCTTTTGTCAACTCATTCAGTGGGCTGGACTCGTTTTCGTCGCTGGATAGAGTCAAGGATATGTTTTGCATTATTCTTAAGGCCTACTGACACATGAGGTATGTTTTCGTTTCCCTTACAATAAATGTGATTAGTAATAGTGTTATAGTAAATAAAACCGTCCCATAACAGCTTATTTAAAAAAGAAATACACTTTAAAGAGAATGGCATCAACCGTGGTCAAATGATTTGCTGCTGATAAATAGGCACAACACTCATTACACTATTGTCTGACTAGATATTAACAGAGAGGATATAGTGAGGGAGGTAGAAAGGAACAGTGTCTTTCTGAGGATCTTTTACTTCCTCTCTGCCTTTTCCCCTACTCCCCCCCCCCTCCTCTCTCCCCATTGCCACTGCCCCTCAGCGGTCTGTGGGTCAGAGGGCACACTTCCTGCTCCAACGTGCGGCTTCCTCTGCGAGATTGGAAACCAACCAATCTGTCTCCCTCTGAATCGGTGTCGTAGGGTACGTTCTTCTACCCCATCTCGCGCTCTCTTTCTCCACATCCTCTGTTTGCGGGGGCACTGTGCTGTGTATTTGGGATCACATTGAGGCCAGAGGGCGGACGGGGGGTGAGCTATGAGCTGACGCTGGTCTATGTCTATGCATGACGGTCTCCTGTTAATCATGTAGTTCATCGAGCCTGGTATTCACACTCATGTCTCCTGCTCTTTCCATACGCATGTTTTTCCCAGACACGGAGCATCGCTCGTCTCACAAGTCAAGACTGGAAAGTGGGGCGAGCGGCAATGGCTAACCAAACAGGTCTCCCAAGGCATAATGGATATACTTTCCTTCTGACTGTCATCCTCATTGACCTGTGACCCCTGACCTGATGGGTTCATTAAGGGTCCTTTATCAGCCTGACCTTTGACCTCGTTCATGCATCCCAGTTACCGTGGCAACACGGAAGGTCAGGGAGTTCATCTGTAAGGCCTCTTTACTCCTGCTGTGCTTACTGTGACACCCTGCCACACACAGACACCGAGTCGTGTACAGCTAACCTTGTGGGGACGCAAAATTCAAAATCCTATATTCCCTAACCATAAACCTCACCCTAAATTGAACCCCGAAACCTTAACCCTAAACCTAACCCTAAACCTAACCCTACACCTAATTCCAACACTAATGGTAACCTTAAACCTAAAACCCCTTAGAAATAGCATTTGACCTTGTGGGAACAAACCAAATGTTGGTCATATTTCTGTTTGTTTACTGGTCCCCACAAGTATAGTTAAACACGTCCACACACACACACACGCACACAAAATGATTATAGCTTTGGCTAGTTCCGCAACACCACTCCGTGTTCTCAGCACATGGGAACAGTTTGGTATATTCTATTCATCATCTGTCTGTCATTTCCTAAAGTGGTCATCGCTGGAGAGGGACATAATAATATAAGCTGGTGGTCGGCTCCGCTTTGGTCCGGTCCGGTCAGCTCATCCTCTGGTCTGTTGAAGTGGACAGCTGCTCTGCTACTTAAAACTACGAGGACCATGACATCATGCTGTCAGTCTGTGAGGCAACCAGCTGTACAGTTGCAGCTGAATAGGCTGTGTCCTCTTTATGGGAAGAGATTCCACTGTGTCCTATAGCAGGTGTTACACAGAATACGCAGAAAACCTCCCACCCAGCATGTAACGTGATCTGTCAGAGTAATCTGTGTGTGTGGTGCGTGTGTGCATATCTGTGCGTGTGTTATATCTGTGTGTGTGTGTGCGTGTTGGCATGGTTTCCTCTGGTGACCTCTGCACCCAAGCCCCGGCTGTGTTGGATCCACAGCAGATGTTGTTTAACCACAGGACTTCAGCTCCCAGACAGCACTACCCATAATGCACTGCTGCTTTGCTGTGAGTCAGTGAGCCAGGTATCCCGACGGGCTCCTAAAGGGTCCTGGCAGAGAGCGATAAAGAGCCAGAGAGATGATGTCATTTACAGCCAACACAACTTCCTGGTCTCTTTGTGTCACAGCCCCTCAAAAAAAAAAAAACTATTTTCCCTCTTGCTGGAACTAATTCATGTCTCTGTGTTCAGCTGTTCTTCTCATACAGTATCCGTGCTTTCACGTCTCCTCTCAGTGAGGCAGGCAGCAGGCTCAAAGAGAAAGGATGTGTTTGCTGTTGTTATTCCTCATGAAAGGGAAGACGCACGGTAAGTCTTTCATCCCTTGTTGTCTGGTTCTGGGCTGCTTGGGGCACCTGTTTTTTTTCCCCCCTCCCTCTCCCTGGTGTAATCCCCATATTTTGTCTTGTGTGCATTAGCCTCTGAGAGAATGAGAGAGAGTGCGTGGTCCTCTCTTCTTCCTCTGTCGGTACCAGGCTAGATGGCACTAATGCAGCAGCACCAGACCGCCCCTGCTCTCTCTGTTCTCTCTCTCTCTATCTCTCTCAAAACCAATGAAGGCCACCCATTGTGTCAGATGGCCATTGGGTCATTATTATATCTGGCTGAGGCTTCTATGGGAAGAGATTCCACTGTAAGGAGCATCATTTAGTTGCCTGGGATGGCTGATGCTGCATTAACTCAATGTCTCCAACTGAGGAGAAAAGTGTCTCGTCTTGAGTGTATTTGCGTAGCTTCTCTCAGTCCCTAGAGTTCCCTGAGGTATCTCAGTCTGAAACAGTGAGTTGGATCTGGTCTGTCTGTTTGTCTGATTAACAGAAGCGTTCGGGTTATAAGGTCCGTATATCTAGACGTCAGTGGTTCCGTCAACGGATCCACTCACACACAACCTCCATTCCATTCCAGTGATTCCTGACAGGATCCCTCCGTTCTGTTGTCGGAGGAAGGCAGGAAGGGCGGTTATCTCTCTCTCTCTCTCTCTCTCTCTCTCTCTCTCTCTCTCTCTCACTGCAATTGACAGCTGGCAGGTGGACACACACAGACACGCAAATATCAGCATCCTTGCATCCATATAAAAACGATTTAAAAAATGACCGCTTTGAGATGAGTCAACAAAAAACGTACACGCCAAACAGCACCGTGCCCGAGATCTGTTGTGAGGAGACCTGCGGGACTCATTATTCCATCTGAACAGAGAGAAGGAGGAAACAGCACATCTGTTCTGTTCTGGCCAACAGAGAGAGAGAGAGATGGAGCCTGTGACAGATTGTATGGCGGCGTGACAGACAGACACACGGCCAGTCTGATAGTTGTGTTTTCTCTGCTACAAAGACAGCCTCAACGTCAAGGCGAATGGGACTAATGCACATTTACTGTGTGGCTGGGTGTGTGAATAATCGCTTTTTTTGTTGGTGTGTGTTTTGTAATCGTGTGTGTTTGTGTGTGTACCTGCATACGTGTGTGTGTGACAGTTGATTTGTATGTTCGTGTTTGTACCGTGGTGCATGCCCAATTTTACCTATGGCCGACTAGCTAGCTGGCTGGAGGTTTCAACCACAGCATACGCTATAGAGGAGCTCACTACAGCTCATACCCATTACCCAATTACCTCTGTAGTCTTGAGAAGCTCTTATCCAATCAGTTCACTGGATCCCATACCTAATCAGCTGTCCTATCCTATCTCTATTCTCTGCACCTCATACCCAATCAACTTGGCTTTTACACTAATCAACTCACTGTTCTCAACCTCTTTGCCAATCGGCTTTATTGAGTTTGCCAACGTAATTTTTTTGGGCCAAGGGGATTTATAGAAACCTACCCGTATTCATTGTGTATGTATGCATTATTTCTGTGTTCACTACAGTCAGTGCTGCAAATATTGACATGAGAGGAGAGGCCAAATCCTCTCCCAGTGTGTGTGTGTGTGTGTGTGTGTGTGTGTGTGTGTGTGTGTGTGTGTGTGTGTGTGTGTGTGTGTGTGTGTGTGTGTGTGTGTGTGTGTGTGTGTGTGTGTGTGTGTGTGTGTGTGTGTGTGTGTGTGTGTGTGTGTGTGTGTGTGTGTGTGTGCAGAAGCATTTAACAAATGTGAAACATGTTGCTGGGCCGAAAGCAGAGTGCCATGTCAACAGAGGGTCCAGTCCAGCTGCTGCTGTAAGCCACAGAGTTTCCAAACAAACACAGGCCTCAGCGTTAACGCTGTTCTCCATGAACTCTGCTCTGTTCATCAGACCGGCCGGTCGACAGCCAATTGATACGACCAAAGTGTCTCTTGTTGGACAGTCGGGTGGTAAAGCACGGTTGTTGTTTTGATGGTGTAGTGGTTATCGGGTGGAGTGATTATTCTCTCTGGGTTATTTCTCTCTGCAGTACTTTACCCACCTATTTACAGTTGGTTAGCTGTCAAATGTATCTACAGTCCCTGGTGGAGCACTCAGTCAGCCAGCGTGGTGTTACTCCTTAAGTACCCTGACGCCTCTGTGGCCCAGAGCGATTTGGGTTCCTACCAGAAACTCAGTCTGATCGTTTACTACAACAGAGAAACAGGATGCAGACTCTGGCCGGGTCGTTTCAAAACCTCTTAGAGTGTATTACTCCTCTCTCCTAACCAGGTTTCCATCGACCCAGGCCTGCTCCGGACTGGATAGTGTGACGGTGGGCTCTGGGCTGGGTAGTTAGGGCTGGACAGGGCCTGGCGAGGCCGGTGGAAAGGCTGCCTGCTAAGTGAATCATCAGTGTATTCTGAGAAGAAAACAGACGGCCATTCAGGCCGATCGATAAGACGGTGGAATGGAGCCGGGCCATGGCCAACCCCCGCTCGCTGATTACTCACTGTACAACCATGCATCTCAATGTCACACACTGCTCAACGACAGATAGAGATACAAGGGTGTGTGTGTGTGTGCACACATCTTTGTCTCTGGGTGCATGTTCTTGTATATAAAATTGGTTTCCTCTTTCCTATTTTTATAGTATCTCTCCATGCACAGCCTTTCTGTATTTATGCACTCCCTCTGCGAGTCAGAGGGAATATTCTGGCTGGGAGAAATAAGGCTTCTCTGCTCTATCTCTGAAATATTTACATGGACAGAATAGAACCCAGAGGACTGGAGACGGAGAGGATGAGGAGGAGACGAGATTCCCCACCCTGTCCATGGAACAAGGGATGGGTAGGGAGCAGGGAAATAGTGAGATGGG
Source organism: Oncorhynchus nerka (assembly GCF_034236695.1). NCBI lineage: Eukaryota > Metazoa > Chordata > Actinopteri > Salmoniformes > Salmonidae > Oncorhynchus > Oncorhynchus nerka. The sequence continues at coordinate 12,400,690 of NC_088414.1, read as the reverse complement.
AGGAGAAGACTAAGAGAGAGAGAGAGAGAAAGAAAATTGGGAAGATTCTCAAGGACAAGGGAGGATGTTAGCTGAGAGTAAATGATGTTGGGGGATGGAGAGGAGGAGAGGATAGGATGGGCTTGGGAGATTGTAAAGCTAGTTGTTATCTGTGGATGAGCTGAGGTATGAAAAGGCACACATACAGTTGAAGTCGGAAGTTTACATACACCTTAGCCAAATACATTTAAACTCAGTTTTTCACAATTCCTGACATTTAATCCTAGTAAAAATTCCCTGTTTTAGGTCATTTAGGATCACCACTTTATTTTAAGAATGTGAAATGTCAGAATAATAGTAGAGAAAATTATTTATTTCAGCTTGTATTTCTTTCATCACATTCCCAGTGGGTCAGAAGTTTACATACACTCAATTAGTATTTGGTAGCATTGCCTTTACATTTTTTTTACTTGGGTCAAACGTTTCGGGTAGCCTTCCACAAGCTTCCCACAATAAGTTGGGTGAATTTTGGCCCATTCCTCCTGATAGAGCTGGTGTAACTGAGTCAGGTTTCTAGGCCTCCTTGCTCGCACACACTTTTTCAGTTCTGCCCACAAATGTTCTATAGGCTTGTGGTCAGGGCTTTGTGATGGCCACTCCAATACTTTGACTTTTTCTCCAATACTTTGTTGTCCTTAAGCCATTTTGCCACAACTTTGGAAGTATGCTTGGGGTCATTGTTCATTTGGAAGACCCATTTGAAAAAAAGCTTTAACTTCCTGACTGATGTCTTGAGATGTTGCTTCAATATATCCACGTAATTTTCCTCCCTCATGATACCATCTATTTTGTGAAGTGCACCAGTCCCTCCTGCAGCCAAGCACCCTCACAACATGATGCTGCCACCCCCATGCTTCACGGTTGGGATGGTGTTCTTTGGCTTGCAAGCAGCCCCCTTTTTCTTCCAAACATAACAATGGTCATTATGGCCAACAGTTCTATTTTTGTTACATCAGACCAGAGGACATTTCTCAAAAAAGTACAATCTTTGCCTCCATCTGCAGTTGCAGACCGTAGTCTGGCTTTTTAATGGCGGTTTTGGAGCAGTGGCTTCTTCCTTGCTGAGCGGTCTTTCAGGTTATGTTGATATAGGACTCGTTTTACTGTGGATATAGATACTTTTGTACCTGTTTCCTACAGTATCTTCACAAGGTCCATTGCTGTTGTTCTGGGATTGATTTGCACTTTTCGCACCAAAGTACATTCATCTCTAGGAGACAGAACACGTCTCCTTTCTGAACGGTATGACGGCTGCGTGGTCCCATGGTGTTTATACTTGCGTACTATTGTTTGTACAGAGGAACGTGGTACCTTCAGGTGTTTGGAAATTACTTCCAAGGATGAACCAGACTTCTGGAGGTCTACAATTTTTGGCTGATTTCTTTTGATTTCCCCATGATGTCAAGCAAAGAGGCACATAGTTTGAAGGTAGGCCTTGACATACATCCACAGGTACACCTCCAATTGACTCAAATGAAGTCAATTAGCCTATCAGAAGCTTCTAAAGCCATGACATCATTTTCTGGAATTTTCCAAGCTGTTTAAAGGCACCGTCAACTTAGTGTATCTAAACTTCTTACCCACTGGAATTGTGATACAGTGAATTAAAAGTTAAATAATCTGTCTGTAAAATTTGTTGGAAAAATTACTTGTGTCATGCACAAAGTAGATGTCCTAACAGACTGCCACAACTATAGTTTGTTAAGAGGAAATTTGTGGAGTGGTTGAAAAATGAGCTTTAATGACTCCAACCTAAGTGTATGTAAACTTCCGAATCCAACTGTACATTACAGGGAATCTACTCTGATGCAGGAGCTATAAGCATCACTTCTCAGAATGCATTTTATTTGACATGCACGTTAACAGCTTCTTTCATAGCACTATTACGTTGTGGTGGAGGTGCCTATCACATAATACAAATAAACTGCTATACAATACAGATGACATTGCATCCCATCCCAAACATTTCATATTGGTATTCATATGTTCACCTTCATTCTAATTTCCCCACGTATAGAGTGATGTCTGTGGAGAGAAAGAGAGAGAGGAAGTCATCTTGTGTTTCGTCAATGGCTGTTTCCTGTGTGTGTTGTGCTGTTTGTTTTGAAGAGCAGGACGTGTAGCTGTAGTGGAGTGTTTTGAAAGATGTTTCCTGTCTAACTCACGTTGCTCCAGCCAGACATAATCCTCCAAAACCTCTTGGCTATTCCATGAAACACAGCACAGCATGGTCTGCCAGTCAATATGTTCTCCCTCTCTGCTTCTACACCCAGAGGAACGTACAAAAACACCATCCCAAAAAATAAATATTTGATCAAAAATTCTTTCATTGTATTTTTCATCTTCCCCAACAATCTGTTTTTGTACCTCCCTCCCTGTCTCTCTGTCTCTCGACTCCAATCTAGCAGACCTGGAAGCAGTGCAGCAATGAATATAAAGACAAAATGTGATTGTTTGTGTTTGACTGGTGTCCAAACTCTCTTCTCTACCCAGCTGTCTGTCTGTCTGACAGAGAGCAGAGCAGTACTTTATCTGAGGCCCATCTGGTGCCACATGAGGATTCCTCCTCTTATTCCTCTTTGAGTTGGAGGACGCACGCTATGTTTGGCCCTAGCAGGGGCCGGTACAGGGCCGGCTTCCTTGTTGATTGACAGGTCAAAGCACTGACAGGATGGAAGTGAGTGTTAGGGCTTGTTCCAGTCCGAAGTGTGAAGCTCCACCTGAAGAGTCGGAGGTGCTTCCCTCGGTCTTCCTGTCATTCTGGATCGGGTCAGGAAAATTGATGTTCCAGATGTGTCTGACTAGCCAGGGTCCGTGGAGGGAGGGAGAAAACAACTAGAGAAGCATACCCCGCCAGCTAGTTGTGGGGCTCTGTTCACAAATACAAACAGACCCCACAGAGCCCCAGGACAGCAACACAATTAGAGCCAGCCAAATTATGAGAAAACAAATAGAGAAATCCTTGACACGCTGGAAAGAATAAACCCAAAACCAAAGCAAATTGGAATGCTACCTTGCCCTAAACAGAGAGTACACAGTGGCAGAATACCTTACCACTGTACTAGGACTGACCCAAATTAATCGACTGGTCGATTGTTTTGTCGTTAGGCTGTTGGTCGACCGAGATTGTTTTAGTCGAACAGTAAAGATTTAGATGCACTATTGTAAAGTGGCTGTTCCACTGGATGTCATAAGGTGAATGCACCAATTTGTAAGTCGCTCTGGATAAGAGCGTGTAAATGTAAATGCAGTAACAAATATATATACTGTATATATATATATATATATATACATATATGCACTGCTCAAAAAAAATATATATATATATACTCTACCGTTCATTAAAATAACATCAAATTGATCAGAAATACAGTGTAGACATTGTTAATGTTGTAAATTACTATTGTAGCTGGAAATGGCAGATTTGTTATGGAATTCATCATTTCAGTTTATCATTTTAAAAGGCTAATTGATCAGTGGAAAACCATTTTGCAATTATGTTTGGTTGACGGTAGGTGGGGGCGGTACTTCCTGTATAAACACAAACTCACTTCCTGGACAACAGCTCTGCACTGCTCCGTGAAGCGCAACAGGTCCATATATAAAGCCCTGACTTCTGCTGAGGCCACATCACTGTAAATTCTGTATGGCCAATGCAGACGTCGGATGACCATGCACCCAGATGCACAATGCACTTCTCTCTCCGGAATGCGCTCTCTCCCGCCAATTTGTGCACATTCATTGTTTCATAACTTCATTGTGTGAATTGTTTGCTTTGCTTGTTGGTGTATATCAATTCCCCATTACATAGAGTGCCTTCGGAAAGTATTCAGACCCCTTGACTTTTTCCACATTTTGTTAGGTTACAGCCTTATTCTAAAATTAACAAAATATTTTTTCCCCTCATAAATCTACACACAACAGCTCTCTCCCTTTTGATAACCACTCAGTGTGAAAGTGAAAAACATCATGCTCCGAAAAATAGGCCTACTTGATTACTTCTTATCACTACTTATGCTGAAATATGTTCCGGTACTAATTTCAAAATCAAATCTAATTGTATTGGTCACATACACACGGTTAGCAGATTGTGCTTCTAGTTCCGACAGTGCAGTAACATCTAACAAGTAATCTAACAATCTAACAATTCCACAACATCTACCCAATACCCACAAATCTAAGTAAAGGGATGGAATAAGAATATGTACATATAAATATATGGATGAGTAATGACAAAGTGGCATAGGCAAAATGCGGTAGATGTTATAAAATACAGTATATACGTTGGAGATGAGTAATGCAAGATATGTAAAAACATTTAAAGTGGCATTGTTAAAGTGACTAGTGATCCATTTATTAAAGTGGCCAATGATTTTGAGTCTATGTAGGCAGCAGCCTCTCTGTTTTCAGTCATGGCTGTTTAACAGTCTGATTGCCTTGAGATAGAAGCTGTGATGCACCTGTACTGACCTCTCCTTCTGGATGGTAGCGGCGTGAACAGGCAGTGGCTCGGGAGGTTGTTGTCCTTGATGATCTTTTTTGCCTACGTGTGACATCGGGTGCTGTAGGTGTCCTGGAGGGCAGGTAGTTTGCCCGCGGTGATGCTTTGTGCAGACCACACCACCCTCTGGAGAGCCTTGCGCTTCTGGGCGGTCTAGTTGCCGTACCAGGCGGTTTTAGGTGACAAGCCACATTTCTTCAGCCTCCTGAGGTTGAAGAGGCACTATTGCCTTCACCACTGTCTGTGTGGGTGGACCATTTCAGTTTGTCCATGATGTGTACGCAGAGGAACTTAAAACTTTCCACCTTCTCCACTGCTGTCCTGTCGATGTGGATTTTTGGGTGCTGGTACTGTTTATATTTAGTTGCAGGAGCTTCACAATACTTTTAAACTAATATTCTATAAGAGGAACAGGAGCTCAAGCAGTAGAACATTTGAGGTGTCGGTACTCAACTCAGGCGAGCTCCTGCCCAAGTCAAGCACGGCTTCTTATCCCTTGTGCAAATAGCCTACAGATGTGTCTCACTGGCGGGTAAACTCTGAGGGCCCAGAATATTTTATACAATGATGTAAGTTCGCTAGCGCCAGCTTCGGGGCTATAACCGACTTAATAGTTGATACAATGTTTCAAGTTCGTTGCAGACAGGCCATGTGTAGCCAGTGTGATTTATAGGATATTTATTTTTATCGGGATATTTTCTACCTGCAGCAGGCTGCAATGTTTTTATTTGTTGGCTCTATGTAGGCTATTTTTACATAGTTGGCAATATAAGTAACTTTTTAAGTTTGTATCATTTTCATTTAGATTTGGATATCATTTTGATTAACCACTTGACAATGATTTTGAGATATGAAGACGTTATAATTTAAATGAAACTGTTTCACGTAAATGTGCATCTGAAAACCATAACTAGCACCCAGATCGGTAGAAATGGTAAGATAAATTGCCATTCAACATGAGAAAGGTTGCTGTCTCCTCGTGTAGCCTATTACCGGCAACTTCAGGAGAGTAATGGCAGAATCTGTGAAAGCAAAGTGGGATGAGAATAGTTGGCTGAGGTTAAGTTTGATTTTTTTCTGGTTATTTAGATCTCTGGCGCCTTCGTGAGACATTTGCCTTATTTCATCAAACGTTAAGCTTTAAGCATCAGACAAGCTCGATGCATATAGTTGGTTGAATTATTTAAAAAATGTTCAACCAATCGATTGGTCGAAAGAACAGACGACCTTAGGTCGACTAAGATTTTTTTTGTTGGTCTGGGACAGCCCTACTATGTACACACTCAGTGAGCATAGCCTAGCTCTTGAGAGAGGTCACCATAGGCAAACCTGGCTCTCAAGAGAAGACGGGATATGTGGCCACTGCCAGCAAAATTATTTGGAAACCGAGCTGCATTTCCTAACCGCCTGCCAAATGTACATCCATATACGAGACACGTTTCCCTCAATTTAGACAAACCCACAAAGAATTCAAACACAAATACAATTTTGACAAACTCACGTACAGTGCCTTGCAAAAGCATTCATCCCCCTTGGCGTTTTTCCTATTTTGTTGCATTACAACCTGTAATTTAAATGGATTTTTATTTGTATTTCATGTAATGGACATACACAAAATAGTCCAAATTGGTGAAGAGAAATTAAAAAAATGTATATATTTTTTTAAACAGAGAAGTGTTGCGTGCATATGTAGTCACAATACTATGTGTGGAGAAAAAAGCGGAGAAAAAAGGCACAGCACACCAACATCAAAACCTCATCCCAACTGTAAAGTATGGTGGAGGGAGAATCATGGTTTGGGGCTGCAATGCTGCCTCGGGGCCTGGACAGCTTGCTACCATTGACGGAAAAATGTATTCCCAAGTTTATCAAGCTATTTTGCAGGAGAATATAAGGCTATCTGTCCACCAATTGAAGCTCAACAGAAGTTGGGTGCTGCAACAGGACAACAACCCATAAGACAGAAGTAAATCAATAAAGAATGGCTTCAACAGAAGAAAATACGCCTTCTGGAGTGGCCCAGTCAGAGTCCTGACCTCAAACCGATTTAAAATGCTGTGGCATGACCTCGAGAGCGTAAGAATATTGCTGAACTGAAACAGTTTTGTAAAGATGAATGTTTAAAACTTCCTCCTGATCATTGTGCAGGTCTGATCCACAACTACAGAAAACGTTTAGTTGAGTTTATTGCTGCCAAAGGAGGGTCAACCAGTTATTAAATGCAACGGTTCACATACTTTTCCCACCCTGCACTGTGAATGTTTACACGGTGTGTTCAATAAAGACATGAAAACGTATAATTGTTTGTGTTATTAGTTTAAGAAGACTGTGTTTGTCAGGTGTTGTGACATAGATGAAGATCAGATCAAATATTATGACCAATTTCTGCAGAAATCCAGGTCATTCTAAAGGGTTCACACACTTTATTGCCACTGTACATAGCTTATGTAAAATTGTAAATGTTATACTACATTTTCTTCCCCGCTAATTGTATAGGTAGCCTAGTGGTTAGTGTCGGACTAGTAACCGAAAGGTTGCAAGATTGAATCCCTGAGCGGACAAGGTAAAAATCGGTCGTTCTGCCCCTGAACAAGGCAGTTAACCCACTGTTCCTAGGCCGTCACTGAAAATAATAATTTGTTCTTAACGGACTTGTTAAGATAAAGCCTAGTTAAATAAAGTTAAAAATTAAAATATATATTTTTTTGAAACGTTATTCTCCTTGTGTGTGTAATGTTTACTGTTAAGTGTCGGATTGTTTTTGTCTTTGTTTTGTTTAACTTGCAATGTTCGTTTTTGTTGTCGTTGCATGTTTCTCTTGCCAATAAAGCCACTTTGAGAGAGAGAGAGAGAGAGAGAGAGAGAGAGAGAGAGAGAGAGAGAGAGAGAGAGAGAGAGATCCACATGAAGGCTGGCCAGCGGATACGAGGACAAAGCTGGCTACCATTACAAAGAGCTTCCTAGGGTTATAATCTGCAGCTATAGCAGCTCCGTCCTCTCCATGCCTTTTTTTTCTTCCTGCAATGCTATTATACTAGAGAACCAGGACTAGGGCATACACAGATACACACAGGATTAGCATGTAAACCTTCCATAGAGAGCATTATTAAACAAATAGTTCCTCTCATTACAGAGTCTATTGGCCCAGATTGTCACTGTGCTGTCAGTGGACCAGAGGCTATTGGCTAATGTTTGCGCTAGCTGCATCAGTCAGGAGAGAGTCAGGGGCTAAATGCTAGTGATGAATGTTAGCGCTAGCTGCATCAGTCAGGAGAGAGTCAGGGGCTAAATGCTAGTGATGAATGTTAGCACTAGCTGCATCAGTCAGGAGAGAGTCAGGGGCTAAATGCTAGTGATGAATGTTAGTGCTAGCTGCATCAGTCAGGAGAGAGTCAGGGGCTGAATGCTAGTGATGAATGTTAGCGCTAGCTGCATCAGTCAGGAGAGAGTCAGGGGCTAAATGCTAGTGATGAATGTTAGCGCTAGCTGCATCAGTCAGGAGAGAGTCAGGGGCTGAATGCTAGTGATGAATGTTAGCGCTAGCTGCATCAGTCAGGAGAGAATGCTAGTGATGAATGTTAGCGCTAGCTGTCAGGGAGAGAGTAGCTGCATCAGTCAGGAGAAGTCAGATGAATGGTGATGAATGTTAGCACTAGCTGCATCAGTCAGGAGAGAGTCAGTGGCTGCTAAATGCTAGATGAATGAATGTTAGTGCTAGCTGCATCAGTCAGGAGATTGTCAGGGGCTAAATGCTAGTGATGAATGTTAGCGCTAGCTGCATCAGTCAGGAGAGAGTCAGGGGCTGAATGCTAGTGATGAATGTTAGCACTAGCTGCATCAGTCAGGAGAGAGTCAGGGGCTGAATGCTAGTGATGAATGTTAGCGCTAGCTGCATCAGTCAGGAGAGAGTCAGGGCTTGAATGCTAGTGATGAATGTTAGCGCTAGCTGCATCAGTCAGGAGAGAGTCAGGGGCTGAATGCTAGTGATGAATGTTAGCGCTAGCTGCATCAGTCAGGAGAGAGTCAGGGGCTGAATGCTAGTGATGAATGTTAGCACTAGCTGCATCAGTCAGGAGAGAGTCAGGGGCTAAATGCTAGTGATGAATGTTAGCTCTAGCTGCATCAGTCAGGAGAGAGTCAGTGGCTAAAGAGAGTCAGGGGCTAAATGCTAGTGATGAATGTTAGCACTAGCTGCATCAGTCAGGAGAGAGTCAGGGGCTGAATGCTAGTGATGAATGTTTGCGCTAGCTGCATCATCCACAGAGACTGGTCCTGGAGAATCAGAGGCTAAGTGCAAATGGATATTGTTAACCCTAGCTGCATAATCTACAGAGTCTAATGACTAATTATAGAAAGTATTCACACCCCTTGACATTTAAAAAAAAAATGGTGTTACAAATTGGGATTAAAATGGATTTAATTGTCTTTTTTCCTACAATCTACACAAAACTATGTAATGTCAAATTGGAAAAAAATGTACTGGGGGGCTTCATGAAAAATAGAACTAGTATATCAAATCACATTTTATTTGTCACATGCGCCGAATACAACAGGTGTAGATCTTAACATGAAATGCTTATTTACAAGCCCTTAACCAACAATGCAGTTCAAGAAATAGAGTTTAGAAAATATTTAAGAAAAACATTTAATTGAAAAATGAAGAGAAGAAAATGACATAACAATAATGAGGCTATATACAGGGGGTATGTGCGGGGGTACAGGTTAGTCAAGGTCATTTGTAAGGTGACTATGCATTGATAATAAACAGTGAGTAGCAGTAGTGTAAAAACAAGGGGGGTCAATGTAAATTGTCCAGGTGGCCAATTGTGTAGCAGTCTTATGGCTTGGGGGGTAGAAGTTGTGAAGGAGCCTTCTGGTCCTAGACTTGGTGCTCTGGTACGACTTTCCATGAGGTAGCAGAGAGAACACTCTATTACTTGGGTGACTGTAGTCTATGTTTGGGGTTTTCCTCTGTCACCGCCTAGTATATACAGTACCAGTCAAAGTTTGGACACACATACTCATTCAAGGGTTTTTCTTTATTTTTACTATTTTCTACATTGTAGAATAATAGTGAAGACATTGAAATGATGAAATAACACGGCACCTCAGTACCTCCAGGCTCTGATCAGGCCCTACACCCAAACAAGGGCACTGCGTTCATCCACCTCTGGCCTGCTCGCCTCCCTACCACTGAGGAAATACAGTTCCCGCTCAGCCCAGTCAAAACTGTTCGCTGCTCTGGCCCCCCAATGGTGGAACAAACTCCCTCACGACGCCAGGACAGCGGAGTCAATCACCACCTTCCGGAGACACCTGAAACCCCACCTCTTTAAGGAATACCTAGGATAGGATAAAGTAAATGTAAATGTAATGAATCATGTAGTAACCAAAAAAGGTTAAATAAATAGCCACCCGTTGCCTTGGTGACAGCTTTGCACACTCTTGGCATTCTCTCAACCAGCTTCACCTGGAATGCTTTTCCAAAAGTCTTGAAGGAGTTCCCACATATGCTGAGCACTTGTTGGCTGCTTTTACTTCACTCTGCAGTCCAACTCATCCCAAACCAGCTCAATTGGGTTGAGGTCGGGTGATTGTGGAGGCCAGGTCAGTTGATACAGCACTCCATAATTCTCCTTCTTGGTTGAATAGACCTTACACAGCCTGGAGGTGTGTTGGGTCATTGTCCTGTTGAAAAACAAATGATAGTCCCACTAAGCTCAAACTAGATGGGATGGCTTATCGCTGCAGAATGCTGTGGTAGCATGCTGGTTAAGTGTGCCTTGAATTCTAAATAAATCACATTGTCACCAGCAAAGAACTCCTGTCACACCTCCTCCTCCATGCTTCACGACATCACAAAGATATGTCGGTTGGAACCAAAAATGTCAAATTTGGACTCATCAGACCAAAGGACAGATTTCCACCGGTCTAATGTCCATTGCTCGTGTTTCTTGTCCCAAGCAACTCTCTTCTTCTTAATGGTGTCCTTTAGTAGTGGTTTCTTTGCAGCAATTCGACCATAAAGGCCTGATTCACAGTCTCCTCTGAAAAGTTGATGTTGAAATGTGTCTATTACTTAAATTCTGCGAAGCAGTTATTTGGGTTGAAAATTCTGAGGCTGGTAACTCTAATGAACTTATCCTCTGCAGCAGAGGTAACTCTGGGTCTTCCTTTCCTGTGGCAGTCCTCATGAGAGCAAGTTCAATCATAGCACTTGATGGTTTTTGCAACTGCACTTGAAGAAACTTAACATTTTCTGATTTGACTGACCTTCATGTCTTAAAGTACTGATGGACTTTAATTTTTCTTCGCTTATTTGAGCTGTTTTTACCATAATATGGACTTTGTATTTTACCAAATAGGGATATTTTCTGTATACCACCCCTACCATGTCACCACACAACTGATTGAAGGAAATAAATTAACTTTTAACAAGGCACACCTGTTAATTGAAATGCATTCCAGGTGACTACCTCAATGAAGCTGATTGAGAGAATGCCAAGAGTGTGCAAAGCTGTCATCAAGGCAAAGGGTGGCTACTTTGAAGAATCTCAATTGTGGGTGAATAATCACAGTCGTGGTTGAACAGGGAGTACAGGAGGGGACTAAGCACTTACCCCTGAGGGTCCCCAGTGTTGAACATCAGCGTGGCAGATGTGTTGTTGCCTACCTTTACCACCTGTGGCCAGCCCGTCAGGAAGTCCAAGATCCAGTTGCAGAGGGAGGTGTTTTGTCTTAGGGTCCTTAGCTTAGTGATGAGCTTTGTGGGCACTATGTTGTTGAACGCTGAGCTGTAGTCAATGAACAGCATTCTCACATAGGTGTTCCTTGATTAGTTAACTATTCAACCCCATGACGCAATACATGTTAGAATCAGGCAGTTAACCCACTGTTCCTAGGCCGTCATTGAAAATAAGAATTTGTTCTTAACTGACTTGCCTAGTTAAATAAAGGTAAAATAAATAAAAATGTTGAGTCTTTTTAGGTGAGTCTCTAAGAGCTTTGCACACCTGTATTGTACATTATTTGTCCATTATTCTTTTTTAAACTCTTCAACCTCTATCAAGTTGGTTGTTGATCATTGCTAGATAGCCATTTTAAATTCTTGTCATAGATTTTCAAGCCAATATAAGTCAAAACTGTTACTAGGCCACTAAAGAACATTCAATGTCGTCTTGGTAAGCAACTCCAGTTTATATTTGGCCTTATGTTCTAGGTTATTATCCTGCTGAAAGGTGAATTTGTCTCAGTGTCTGTTGGACAGCAGAATGAACCAGGTGTCCCTCTAGGATTGTGCCTGTGCTTAGCTCAATTCACAATTTATCCCCCTCAAAAAACTCCATAGCCCTTGCCGATGACGAGCATATCCATAACATAATCTTAAAAATATGAAGATTGGTTCTCAATGATGTGATGTGTTGGATTTGTCCCAAACATGATGCTTTGTATTCAGGACAAAAAGTTAATTTCTTTGCCATTGGCCTCATGGTGAAACCCCTGAGTGGTTTCCTTCCTAGGGTGACTAGTGTGTATTGATACACCATCCAAAGCGTAAAGGGATATTCATTCTCCTTCCAGACTCATATTAAACATCTCCAATCCAAAATCAAATCTAGAATCGGCTTTCTATTTTGCAACAAAGCCTCCTTCACTCACGCCGCCAAACTTACCCTAGTAAAACTGACAATCCTACTGATCCTCGACTTCGGCGATGTCATCTACAAAATAGCTTCCAATACTCTACTCAGCAAACTGGATGCAGTCTATCACAGTGCCATCCGTTTTGTTACCAAATCACCTTGTAGCACACACCACTGAGACCTGTATGCTCTAGTCGTCTGGCCCTCGCTAGCTCCTGGCTCCAGGTCATCTATAAGTCTATGCTAGGTAAAGCTCCGCCTTATCTCAGTTCACTGGTCACGATAACAACACCCACCCGTAGCACACATTCCAGCAGGTATATCTCACTGATCACCCAAAGCCAACACCTCATTTGGCCGCCTTTCCTTCCAGTTCTCTGCTGCCAGTGACTGGAACGAATTGCAGAAAAGTTGGAGACCTATTTTTCCCTCAACCAACTTTGAACATCAGCTATCTGAGCAGCTAACCGATCGCTGCAGCTGTACATAGTCCGTCTGTAAATAGCCCATCCAATCTACCTACCTCATCCCCATACTGTTTTTATTTACTTTTCTGCTCTTTTGCACCAGTATCTCTACTTGCACATTATCATCTGCTCATTTATCACTCCAGTGTTAATCTGCTCAATTGTAATTCTTCACTCCTATGGCCTATTTATTGCCTACCTCCTCATGCCTTTTGCACACACTGTATATAGACTTTCTTTTTTTCTACTGTGTCATTGACTTGTTTATTGTGTTATTGGCTTGTTTGTTGTTTACTCCATGTGTAACTCTGTGTTGTTGTCTGTATCACACCGCTTTGCTTTATCTTGGCCAGGTCACAGTGGTAAATGAAAGCTTGTTCTCAGCTAGCCTACCTGGTTAAATAAAGGTGATATAAAAATATTAAAAATTCCGATAGGTTCCCTCATTGCGGTTGAATCTGTGCTTGAAATTCTCTATTTGATGGATGGAGCCTACAGATAATTGTATGTGTGGGGTACAGAGATGGGGTAAATATTAAAAAAAAAATCATGTTAAACACTGTTATTGCACACAGAGTGAGTCCATGCAATTTATTATGTGACCTGTTAAGCAAATTTTTTAAGCAAATTTTCCCTCCTGAACGCATTTAAGCTTGGCACACCAAAGCGGTTGAACACTTATTGACTCAAGACGTTTCAGCTTTAAATGTTTTATTCATTTGTTGACATTTCTAAAAACAAAGTTCCACTTTGACATTGCTGGTATCTCAATGTAATTCATTTTAAATTCAGGCTGTAACACAACAAAATGTGGAAAAATGGCGCAGCTCTCCATCTCCATCTCTCTAAGAGGCGTAGTGCATACATGTCAATTATCATATATAGGTGGTATAGCTGTTGATCTTGTTTTAAATTGGGGGAGAACAGAAATGTGGATGCTTCGAGCTAATTAGCCGGTTACGACCAAACGGTAATTAGCTTGGTACGGCACTCAAATATTGTGGATCATCAACTAGATTCAGCCGCGGGACAATTTGGAACATAATTACAAATCATTTGTAGACTGCGAATTGACAGCAAGAAATTCCAAACATGCATAATATTTTACTAAAACATCATTTCAGACCTTGCTTACATTTGTGTACGGTCACGTATCTCTCTACTATGTGTGGGAATACTTGGGAACAGATTTATTCAATTAAAATCACTTGGAGCTGATTTCCTGGTGTTGTAACAGTCTATTATGTCCTAACAATGAAAATGCTAATCCAGTTTGGGAACTCTGCTATATAGGATGTGTGTAGGATTTTGATTTGGGCTGTATTGTTGACTGTCGGTGTGACATCATCAAAAGTGGCCATGATACGATTGTGGACTTATATGTGTTAATGGGAACCTCCCTCAGCTTCTGTAGCACTACCATCTTATCAAAGACTATATTCTCTCCCATAGAACTGTAACTGAACAGAACAGTCTTTTGTGTGTTTTCAGGTGGCAGTAGAAAGCACTCTCTTGGACAGAGCAAGTGGGTCGATATCAAACACCGTGCCGAAAGAAACCTCTTTGTTTTTCCATTCTTCTGTGGCTGAAAGAAGGATGCGGGCTTTAAGTCAGCCTTTATTTGAACTGAATGTACTGAGTGTGAGCACTCAAGAGCATTGTAGTCAGCTAGCTGTGTGTGTGTGTGTGTGTGTGTGTGTGTGTGTGTGTGTGTGTGTGTGTGTGTGTGTGTGTGCAGAGCTCCGTAAAACAACACTGTAATTAATTAAACAATTGGCCCTATCTTAATGAGTCTATACTTCCTCATTCAATAATTTGCATATACTGTATATATTTTTTTTGTATATGCCTGCCAGAGTTTTTGGAAAATGTAATAAAATTCTCCTTCTGACAACAGAAACCTAAAAAATGAGTTTGAAGGACCATGCTTTTCTTTACAACACTTCACTCGCTGTATATAGACAATAAGATTAAACAGCATATGGTTTGAGAGGTAGATCGAAGGCGAGACAGGGCACAACACAATATATAGTTGTTGTTTAACAGAGATGACGTGTGTTGATTTAAGACTGTGTACAGGTAATTGCCAGAATAAAGGAAACGTTCATTGCGCCTTTTTATTTATTTATTTATTTAACTAGCCAAGTTAGTTATGAACAAATTCTTATTTTCAGTGACGGCCTAAAAACAGTGGGTTAACTGCCTTGTTCAGGGGCAGAACGACAGATTTTTACCTTGTCAGCTCGGGGATTCGATCTTGCAACCTATCGGTTACAAATCCAACGCTCTAACCACTAGGCTACCTGCCGCCCCGTTGAGCTGCCCACGAGCCCGCACAGTGTCTGGAACTCTATTTGAGGGATGCGACACCATTCTTCCATGAGACATGTCATCATTTGGTGTTTTGTTGATGGTGGTGGGAAACAGTCCCGGGTGCCGCTCCAGAATCTCCCAGAAGTGTTCAATTGGGTTGAGATCTGGTGACTGAGACGGCCGTGGCGTATGGTTTACATCGTTTTCATGTTCATCAAACCGTTCAGGGATCACTCGTGCCATGTGGATATGGACATTGTCATTATATGGAGGCTTAGCCATGGTATCCAAACGAATGGCCTGCCCAGCATTTTTATACATGACTCTAAGCATAATGGGATGTTAATTGCTTAATTAACTCAGGAACCAGCACCTGCTTTCAATATACTTTGTATAACTCATTTACTCAAGTGTTTCCATTATTTTGTCAGTTACCTGTATATGTAGGGTTGAGCTAAGGACTGAGGGTGTCCCCTACCGACAATGAGAAAAGACTTAGGAGCATACCTATGGCATTCTCTCTTCCTCACTTAGTGTCTTCTCTTTTCACACACACATCTCTCTCTCTCTCTTTCACTCTCTCTTTCTCTCTCTCACACACACACCCACCCACCCAGCCACCCACCCCCTCCCTCATGCGTGTTAACTAACTCTCCCCCCTTTCCCTCCCCCTCCAGATCTCATCTGATGCCGAGGCTGAAGGAGTCTCGCAGCCACGAGTCGTTGCTCAGCCCCGGTAGTGCTGTGGAGGCCGTGGACCTCAGCATGGAGGATGAGGTGCTCATCAAACCTGTTCACAGCTCCATCCTCGGACAGGACTACTGCTTCGAGGTGAGGGTCAGAACACATGGAAACACACACACACACACACACACACACACACACACACACAGACAGACAGACACACACACTAACGCACATCCAGTAAGCGGGCACACACAAGCGTATGCACGCACATTCACAAACATGCGTGCACTCACTTACTCACATCGTCTAGGGCCAGCACTACTGCTCTGAAGTCAGGGGCTGCAAATCCGCGGACACACAAGTGCACACACGCTTGTACACATAAACTGAGCTTGATCCTGGGGAAAGATATTTCTTCAATGAGAGAGAGAAACACTAGAGACACATTCACTTGAACACACACCCACATTATACACCTGGCAAGGCCCTCTTCATTGAGAGCACACTGTCACACACGCGCACACACACACACACACACCACAGGAGCACTGCCTTGAGATGAGCCCAATTACCATACGCACACGCACACAGCAGGACCGCGGCTCTAAAACGAGCCCTGCTGGCAGTAGACACGGCACTGAGAGGAGAGGAAAGTGAGTGACTAAGCACTCCATGAGCACCGTGTGAGCAGGCTGAGAGTGAAAAATAACCAGCCATTGTCTAGCGTGGACTGAAGAGGCCGTCACTGTTCTCCATCACCTTCATCACGCCACTCTCTCTCGCTCGCCCTTTCTTTTTTTTCTCGCATACGCTCTCTCTCTCTCGCGCTTTTTTCTTCTCTCTAGTATATTCTCTTTCTCTCTCTCTCTCTCTCTCTCTCATTCTCTCCTATGTCCAATCCCCACAGAGTACTCTGCCCAATCGCATCGTTCCTCTTTCAGCTCTAACCGACCCTCGGCCAGACACCTCATCTCACCGCACAGAGTGTGTGTGTGTGTGTGTAGTCTAGTATTCATAAGCCAAGATAAGATTAGTTGTACAACAGTGAGGCATTTGTCCTTCTGAAAGACTCGATGTCCTGTGCCCTGTATCTGGGGTTTTTTCCCCGATGTGTGAAGGACAGTGTGAAGTGTGAAGGACAGTAGTCACTCACTGTGTTGTGTTTCTCCGTGTTTCAGGTCACCACTTCAACGGGAACGAAATGTTTCTCCTGTCGATCGTCAGCCGAAAGGGACAAGTGGATGGAGAACCTGAGGAGAGCCGTCCACCCCAACAAGGTGAGACATGACTGGCCAAGTGTAGGTTCATTCAAATAAAAAAAAGAAATAGATGCCTACACACTGTTGGAGCCCTCCTGTTGTTTTAACCAGACAATGTTGCACCAGTTGGTCTTTGTCAGGCTTCTGACAAAGGAAGGGGATAATCTAGTTCAAGTACAGACAGAGACCGTCTGGATTCCAAACCTATCACTCACAACTCAACACGGGCCCAGGA
Source organism: Oncorhynchus nerka (assembly GCF_034236695.1). Taxonomy (NCBI): domain Eukaryota; kingdom Metazoa; phylum Chordata; class Actinopteri; order Salmoniformes; family Salmonidae; genus Oncorhynchus; species Oncorhynchus nerka. The sequence goes on along the minus strand of NC_088414.1, from coordinate 12,383,546 downwards.
AAGATAGCCAAGTGACCAAATTGGAATTGAGCCATTGAGTCAGACATTTAGACTTGGTTGGTTCATCCACACGGTCTGGGGTACAGTATGGTACATCCTCAGCGGTGTGATGGCCCTCCCAGTGAGACAGGGAGACAGATCTGTAAAGGGACACAGTCTCCAGACTGTCAGTGTCAAATAGATGTCCCAGATGTCCCAGATGCACATGTTCCCCCAACCGTCGCTTTCCTCTCGGCTCAAAACTTTTCCCTTTAATCACAACAGCGCAGAAAGACGGCAGGCGAGCGGCTAACATATGGCTCCCTGCGTCAAGTCCCCCCCCCAAAAAAAATGCAAATCTGACAGCACTCTCCCGCTTTCATCTTTCTTTCTTTAGCAAACGACTTGCTAATTAGAACTTTAAGGAAAAAGTTTGGCATGAACCTTTGCATTTTCTTTTCTTCTCAAAAATACTCTCCCTGGCACAGATGTGAATTTTTCCACCTCGACCTTGCAAGTTTTGAATTATTTTGTGATTTTCCACAGATTAGATACAGTGTAAGTTTGCATGTCTGTCCGTAAACATCAGCGGGGGAAACAAATGTTAACGACATTTTTCAAACACGAAAAACGGAGGAGAGTCTTTGTGCTGGGTGTCAAATGACGCGTCGTATCCAAAATAGTCAGAAAGCCAATTTCAGAGTTCTATTCATGAGACACTTATTGTTTTACTGGTTAAATTAAATTAGCATAACGAACTGTGTTTATATGCAGTAGCTACTGTGCAGGCCCATTAACATGTACATTTTTAATCAGCTATTGATCTGCTTATTAATGTTTAACATCTTATTTATTTTTTATAATTTTTGGGGAGGGATGTTTAACATCTTAATTGCCCGTTATATGCTAATCTTCACCCACCCTCCCTGCATTCCAGCGAGTCAAGCTTTAATCAAGCACACCTCAAGTATTTTTAAATATTTTAGATATGTTGTTGTTATTTTTCCTTTTTTGGAAGGCTCGGAAACTACAATGTTTATTGAGAGAAGCACCACATTCCCATAGAAAACTACTAGTGGCACTAATATACCTGCATACTATTTGGGATATGTATTCGATCCAGATCTCGCTACCACTGACCCTAACCGCCCCTCTCCGCTCCCTCAAATATTTGAAAGTATTTGAGTTACAGTGAGTATGTACGAGAGTCTAGACCCAGGACTGTGATCCACCCCTAAACCCAGCCCTCCCTCTCTCTATCCACACACAGGACAACAGCAGGCGGGTGGAGAACATGCTGAAGCTGTGGATCATCGAAGCCAAGGACCTTCCTGCCAAGAAGAAGTACTTCTGCGAGCTGTGTCTGGACGACGCACTGTACGCCCGCACCACCTGCAAGCTCAAGACCGACAACGTCTTCTGGGGCGAGCACTTTGAGTTCAACAACCTCCCGGCCGTCAAGAGTATCACGGCCCACCTCTACAAGGACTCGGACAAGAAGAAGAAGAAAGACAAGAACAACTACATTGGACTGGTCAACATCCCTGTTGGCGCGGTGACGGGGAGGCAGTTTATGGAAAAGTGGTACTCTGTGAGCACGCCGACGCCCAATAAGGGTAAGACGCCGGGGCCCATGATCCGGATCAAGGCCTGCTACCAGAGCATGAACATCCTGCCTATGGAGATGTATAAGGAGTTTGCAGAGTACACCACCAATAACTACATGTCGCTGTGCTCCGTGCTGGAGCCTGGCATCAGTGTGAAGAACAAGGAGGAGATGGCTTCTGCCCTGGTCCACATTCTACAGAGCACCGGCAAGGCCAAGGTAGGACCTATGTATTGATACACGGCTGTAAGTCGCTTATTATTATTATTATATTAACTGGCGATCGTCAAGATGACTCTTTTTCACGTACACATTGACTTTTATTTTACACGTGTTTTGGTTCAATCCGCGGTCAATGTTTCCTGTCAAATGCTTTGCTCAAGGTAGTGCATCAGGGGTGTTGGCTAAAGTAAGGTCAATATCTTTCATCCTCAACATGTAGGTGTCAGAACTCAGCCTATGTTCTGTATTACAGTGTTATTCTGTGTCAACCATGTTCAAACTGAAGGCAAGTGAAGCCAATGAATGTGGCCAAACTTGACGAAATGCTTTATTTATTTTACTTTGACCCGGTCAGACAGGTGATTTCTTGTTCATTCGACAGAGAGTCTTGACCTTTTCCTTTTGGAGTAGATGGCCACACGTTCGTTCAACAGAGGAAAGTATTACATCCCAAATGAGCGTTTAATCCACCCTCAGTTCTCCTTAGTTCTCCTGCAGGGTTGTAAAGCTCAGAGATGTTTGGGACGGAGGTTCAACACAACAGAACAAAACAGAAGAGACGTGCTGGGTGTCAGCTGTTGTGTTATTAGGCCTTAGGCCTGGGATTGACCCACTGCAGTCTTGGCATGTCTACTTTAGTCCTTTTTTAAGTCTACCGCAACGGGGAGGGGGGAGGGGGGGCATTTTGGAGAGATTATCTCTCATCCATTCAGCAGTCTACACTTTAACACACTGACACACCCTCTCTCTCTCTCTTGCTCGAGCTGTCTTATTGGTTATCTACTGCACTTCCTGTCATGAGTTGTATGCACAATTCATTGGCTGCTGCCTCGGTAAGAGAAGGATTTATTGCTCTTTTATCTCTTCGTGTTGTTTTCCAGCTGAAGCTCCCTGACTTTCTCTCTCTGACTTTAGAGTCGAGACTGCCGTGATGAACAATTAGTACTTAAGAGGTCCCGCTGAACCACAGTAGACTGTCGCTGTCCCTGTTCTGGGTTGGGTTCACACACACACACACACACACACACACACACATGCACACACACACACACACACACGTTACAAAGGTACTATAGGTCTCTGGAGAGATGGTCACGCTGTTAATTAGACCTAATTAATTACAGGGGCCCTGAAAAGTGTTCAACTTTCGCCTCTCGCTTACCGCTCTCCTCCCCTCCTCTTTCTCCCGTACCTCCTCCCTCCCTCTACCTGTCGTCTTAAATGGAGACAGGTCGTTAAACTTTAATACCAGCGGAGAGAAGCAGTTTCAAGGTTGATTTACACCGGGACGTCTTTATTTCCCCACCACAAATCTATAGGTTTGGTAGATCACACAATCCCAACGGAAGAATTCCCCTCATTCGCTCTACAAATGTTTATTGCGACCAGACTAATAATTTAAAAGCCAGTAATAGCTTTTAAAGGGATAGACAGAATCAAATGGATACATTTAGCCTGGTCAAGAATGTATTGACTGATTCATTCAAGTGAAGCTGTTTTCCGTTTGGATGTTAGTTTGGTTGGCTTCAGCTGTGGTCAGACAAGCAAACTTCCCTCCTTTAAAAAAAGATTGAACTAATTAAGGAAAACTTAATTAGTTCAATCTTGATATGATGTTGTTTGTCCCGCCGTACAATTTCTTAGCACTAGATCACCCTCGAATCCTATTCTACATTCTCGATGGAGCACTATACAGAGTGTAGCCCATAGCACCACAACACATCCAAAATATTCCCAACTAAAAGTCCCAAAAAATATTCCAAAATATATTTGACCCAGTCCTAATACTCTGCTGTGTATATTCATATCCTGATTTACACTGTGTGGTTTGTCCTTTATACAAGCTACAGATTAAGCCTTGGGCCAAACTTCCTTCTGCTCTGCTCATCTCTTTAATTTTTTTTTTAGGATTAACTTCATCTGCTGGCTGTCTTTTTCATCCAAGTCTATGACTGCTCCTTGACCGCAGCAACCAAATACACATCTACAAAATATTTGTCCTCCACACAATCCTTGAGGGGAGACCATCATATTTTTCATTTGAAGGAATCTGCCATCTCGTCTGGCCAACGATAGCATCAGGAGAGCCAAAGTTCATTCGGCTGGTTGTTTCTGTTATCGCGTTCCATTTTTAATTTCATTTAATTTAACTAGGCAAGTCAGTTAAGAACAAATAATTGTTTCCTTTGACGGCATACCAATTACCTGGACGACTTTGGGCCAATTGTGCGCCGCCCTATGGGACTCCCAATCATGACTGGTTGTGATACAGCCTGGAATTGAACCAGGGTGTCTGTGGTGACACCTCTAGCACTGAGATGCAGTGCCGTAGACCCCTGCGCCACTCGGGAGCCCCTAAATAACAGCCTCTTTGTATTATGTCTGGCTGTTTCACACTCCGTCTTGTTTATTATTTAGTCTTCTGACTGTGCCGATGTAGTGTCTACAGAACAAGTCTAAACCTTTTGATCCTCTACCTACCCACTCACTCACTCATCCCTTCACCCTGCTGTTGATTCTAACGATGCTGATGTGAAGTCAGTTGTGGTAACATTAGCAGCGTCAACTTAAGAAAGCATGGTGACAGACTTTCCCGCGGTGGTGCGTCACGATCAGCTGGTTAATTATGATTACAGTCATTGGGTTGGAGAGACGTGTCTACCACCTGCCCTGTCAGGGGGAGTCTCTCTCTCTCTCTCTCTTGGTCTCTCGGTCTCTCTGTCTCTCTCTCTCTCTCTCTCTCTCGGTCTCTCTCTCTCTCTCTCTCGGTCTCTCTCTCTCTCTCTCGGTCTCTCTCTCTCTCTCTCTCTCTCTAATTACATTTCAATTCAATTTAAGGGGCTTTATTGGCATGGGAAACATATGTTAACATGTCCAAAGCGAGTGAAATATATAACAAACCACCACGCCCTCACTCTCTCTCCCTTCCTCTCTCTCTCATGCCTCAGTGCGTTCTAAGGCTAGAGGGGATGCTTGAGGGGTTGTCATTGACGGTCCTTTATCGCCGGACGCCTTGGTTGTCACAGCAGTCACTCAATGCTGTAGGCCCGGGGATCACACTCACGCATAACAAGACATCAGAGGGGTAGATGGGAGGTCAATTCCTTTGTGTTTACGTGGAACCAATGTGAAATGGCCAGCTAGTTAGCAGTGGTGCGCGCTAATAGCGTTTAAATCGGTGACGTCACTCGCTCTGAGACCTTGAAGTAGTGGTTCCCCCTTGCACTGCAAGGGCCGCGGCTTTTGTGGAGTGATGGGCAACGATGCTTCTTGGGTGTCAGTTGTTGATGTGTGCAGAGGGATCCTGGTTCGAGCCCGGGTAGGGTCGAGGGGACGGACGAATGTTATACTGTTACAATGCTTTATTAAGGGTCCGAGTGCTTCTCTCTCCATCCCTTTATCCCTCTCTCCGTCCTTTCCCTCGGGCGGCGTGTTCCACTCTCTGACCCGACCAGCTTCTCAGGGCACTCACACAGCAGCGTTAGCCACAGCACACAAACATCAACAACAACAAGACGGCAAATGTGTCGGGGTGCCCCCAAGCAGCATTCTCAGCATCCACTTTTCTGTCGGTGAAAATGGCTTTGCAAACACTATTGATTTGAGTCTTCTTCTCCGGCCCGTTGGGGCAAGTAGGAATAAGGCGCCTCGTCTCGGAGAGGCTATTCAGGGCCTCATCTGAGTCCTATGATTTATACTTATGGAGTACAGCGCTCAGCTGGCCATAGAGAACAGAAAGCAGAGAGGTGTTGTCTGCTTCTGCTGTTATTGTTCCTGTTTTACTGCTCATGGAGGTAAAGGAAACTAACAGACAGTATTAAGTGGCCCTTCATCAGTCAGTCAGATAACAAATTTGCCCTCCCTCCCTCCCTCCATCTCTCCTTCCTATCCTCCTTCTCCCCCGAGCAGCAGAGCTCTCGTTATTTAATTAGATGAAGTGCAGAAATCCCCTCTTCTTGCTCAGCGGTCAATTCGGTCTTTGCGGGGCAGCAGCGCTGCTAGTCTGCTCGATTCATCGATTAAAACCTGCTGTGTGCGATCGCACACACGGATGAACACACACGCTGCTAATGAGTGTCTCAGAGCACAAGACGGTTTTCTTGGATGCTTGTTGGCGAACAGCTACTGGGTCTTTAACAGTGCTCTAGTTTTGCAACTGATTCTTTAGGCTCTGGGCCTGGGAGGTTGTTTTTGTTTATAAACTGGGTGGTTCGAGCCCTGAATACTGATTGGCTGACAGCCACCGGTATGACAAAACATGTATTTCTACTGCTCTGAATACGTTGGTAACCCTTTTATAATAGCAATAAGGCACCTCGGGGGTTTATACCACACCCCCTGGGGCCTTATTGCTTAATTCTAGTGGGTGAGGAGAGAGTATGGTTGTGGTGATTGTGATGTCATGAAGGCCAGGACCAGTGAGAGGTGATGGAGAGGCCATCGAACAGACCGACTCTTCAGAGCCCAGCGTGTGACTGGGTGACCCACTTGTGTCACATCGCTGTAAGCGGTCACCCTGTCACTCTCAGAGACACACTATGCTGGGAGACACACACACACAGATGACAGCCAGTCACAGGCTGTGGTTCAGATGGGTCAAACCGGGGAAGGATTTCAGCAGCTGGAGATGAATGGAAACACCAAATAAGAGGTAAAAAAGAGAATTCTTAAAAAGTTCCGGTCATCGTCTTTGCAGTGCCTGCAGAATATAAACATACAGTATATTCCCACTATGTTTCTGTAGCTTATGCTAGAGAATTATTTACACCTCTCTAAGGGGCGAATTTGAATTTGACATGTTCCTACCACAACGCTCGCTATACAGTTTGTCTGCGATAGAGAGATACTGTGTATCGAGATGGCGAGAGGGGGAAAGAGAAAAGGAATGACAAGAGAGGAATAGGGAGTGATGGAGGAGAGAGGAAAAGGGAGTGATGGAGGAGAGAGGAAAAGGGATGACAAGAGAGGAAAAGGGATGACAAGAGAGGAATTAGGGAGTGATGGAGGAGAGAGGAAAAGGGATGACAAGAGAGGAATAGGGAGTGATGGAGGAGAGAGGAAAAGGGAGTGATGGAGGAGAGAGGAAAAGGGATGACAAGAGAGGAATAGGGAGTGATGGAGGAGAGAGGAAAAAGGATGACAAGAGAGGAATAGGGAGTGATGGAGGAGAGAGGAAAAGGGAGTGATGGAGGAGAGAGGAAAAGGGATGACAAGAGAGGAATAGGGAGTGATGGAGGAGAGAGGAAAAGGGATGACAAGAGAGGAATAGGGAGTGATGGAGGAGAGAGGAAAAGGGATGACAAGAGAGGAATAGGGAGTGATGGAGGAGAGAGGAAAAGGGATGACAAGAGAGGAATAGGGAGTGATGGAGGAGAGAGGAAAAGGGATGACAAGAGGAAAGGGAGTGATGGAGGAGAGAGGAAAAGGGATGACAAGAGAGGAAAAGTGAGTGATGGAGGAGAGAGGAAAAGGGATGACAAGAGAGGAATAGGGAGTGATGGAGGAGAGAGGAATAGGGAGTGATGGAGGAGAGAGGAAAAGGGATGACAAGAGAGGAATAGGGAGTGATGGAGGAGAGAGGAAAATGTATGACAAGAGAGGAAAATGGAGTGGTGGAGGAGAGAGGAATAGGGATTGATGGAGGAGAGAGGAAAAGGGATGACAAGAGAGGAATAGGGAGTGATGGAGGAGAGAGAAAAAGGGAGTGATGGAGGAGAGAGGAAAAGGGAGTGATGGAGGAGAGAGGAAAAGGGAGTGATGGAGGAGAGAGGAAAAGGTATGACAAGAGAGGAATAGGGAGTGATGGAGGAGAGAGGAAAAGGGATGACAAGAGAGGAATAGGGAGTGATGGAGGAGAGAGGAAAAGGGATGACAGGAGGAATAGAGAGTGATGGAGGAGAGAGGAAAAGGTATGACAAGAGAGGAATAGGGAGTGATGGAGGAGAGAGGAAAAGGGATGACAAGAGAGGAATAGAGAGTGATGGAGGAGAGAGGAAAAGGGATGACAAGAGAGGAATATGGAGTGATGGAGGAGAGAGGAAAAGGGATGACAAGAGAGGAATAGGGAGTGATGGATGAGAGAGGAAAAGGGATGACAAGAGAGGAATAGGGAGTGATGGAGGAGAGAGGAAAAGGGATGACAAGAGAGGAATAGGGAGTGATGGAGGAGAGAGGAAAAGGGATGACAAGAGAGGAATAGGGAGTGATGGAGGAGAGAGGAAAAGGGATGACAAGAGAGGAATAGGGAGTGATGGAGGAGAGAGGAAAGGGATGACAAGAGAGGAATAGGAGTGATGGAGGAGAGAGGAAAAGGGAGTGATGGAGGAGAGAGGAAAAGTGATGACAGGAGGAATAGAGAGTGATGGAGGAGAGAGGAAAAGGTATGACAAGAGAGGAATAGGGAGTGATGGAGGAGAGAGGAAAAGGGATGACAAGAGAGGAATAGAGAGTGATGGAGGAGAGAGGAAAAGGGATGACAAGAGAGGAATATGGAGTGATGGAGGAGAGAGGAAAAGGGATGACAAGAGAGGAATAGGGAGTGATGGATGAGAGAGGAAAAGGGATGACAAGAGAGGAATAGGGAGTGATGGAGGAGAGAGGAAAAGGGATGACAAGAGAGGAATAGGGAGTGATGGAGGAGAGAGGAAAAGGGATGACAAGAGAGGAATAGGGAGTGATGGAGGAGAGAGGAAAAGGGATGACAAGAGAGGAATAGGGAGTGATGGAGGAGAGAGGAAAGGGATGACAAGAGAGGAATAGGGAGTGATGGAGGAGAGAGGAATAGGGAGTGATGGAGGAGAGAGGAATAGGGAGTGATGGAGGAGAGAGGAATAGGGAGTGATGGAGGAGAGAGGAATAGGGAGTGATGGAGGAGAGAGGAATAGGGAGTGATGGAGGAGAGAGGAATAGGGAGTGGTGGATGAGAGAGGAATAGGGAGTGGTGGATGAGAGAGGAATAGGGAGTGATGGAGGAGAGAGGAATAGGGAGTGATGGAGGAGAGAGGAATAGGGAGTGATGGAGGAGAGAGGATTAGGGAGTGATGGAGGAGAGAGAAAAAGGGAGTGATGGAGGAGAGAGGAATAGGGATTGATGGAGGAGAGAGGAAAAGGGATGACAAGAGAGGAATAGGGAGTGATGGAGGAGAGAGAAAAAGGGAGTGATGGAGGAGAGAGGAAAAGGGAGTGATGGAGGAGAGAGGAAAAGGGAGTGATGGAGGAGAGAGGAAAAGGTATGACAAGAGAGGAATAGGGAGTGATGGAGGAGAGAGGAAAAGGGATGACAAGAGAGGAATAGGGAGTGATGGAGAGAGAGGAAAAGGGATGACAGGAGGAATAGAGAGTGATGGAGGAGAGAGGAAAAGGTATGACAAGAGAGGAATAGGGAGTGATGGAGGAGAGAGGAAAAGGGATGACAAGAGAGGAATAGAGAGTGATGGAGGAGAGAGGAAAAGGGATGACAAGAGAGGAATATGGAGTGATGGAGGAGAGAGGAAAAGGGATGACAAGAGAGGAATAGGGAGTGATGGATGAGAGGAAAAGGGATGACAAGAGAGGAATAGGGAGTGATGGAGGAGAGAGGAAAAGGGATGACAAGAGAGGAATAGGGAGTGATGGAGGAGAGAGGAAAAGGGATGACAAGAGAGGAATAGGGAGTGATGGAGGAGAGAGGAAAAGGGATGACAAGAGAGGAATAGGGAGTGATGGAGGAGAGAGGAAAGGGATGACAAGAGAGGAATAGGGAGTGATGGAGGAGAGAGGAAAAGGGAGTGATGGAGGAGAGAGGAAAAGTGATGACAGGAGGAATAGAGAGTGATGGAGGAGAGAGGAAAAGGTATGACAAGAGAGGAATAGGGAGTGATGGAGGAGAGAGGAAAAGGGATGACAAGAGAGGAATAGAGAGTGATGGAGGAGAGAGGAAAAGGGATGACAAGAGAGGAATATGGAGTGATGGAGGAGAGAGGAAAAGGGATGACAAGAGAGGAATAGGGAGTGATGGATGAGAGAGGAAAAGGGATGACAAGAGAGGAATAGGGAGTGATGGAGGAGAGAGGAAAAGGATGACAAGAGAGGAATAGGGAGTGATGGAGGAGAGAGGAAAAGGGATGACAAGAGAGGAATAGGGAGTGATGGAGGAGAGAGGAAAAGGGATGACAAGAGAGGAATAGGGAGTGATGGAGGAGAGAGGAAAGGGATGACAAGAGAGGAATAGGGATGATGGAGGAGAGAGGAATAGGGAGTGATGGAGGAGAGAGGAATAGGGAGTGATGGAGGAGAGAGGAATAGGGAGTGATGGAGGAGAGAGGAATAGGGAGTGATGGAGGAGAGAGGAATAGGGAGTGATGGAGGAGAGAGGAATAGGGAGTGGTGGATGAGAGAGGAATAGGGAGTGGTGGATGAGAGAGGAATAGGGAGTGATGGAGGAGAGAGGAATAGGGAGTGATGGAGGAGAGAGGAATAGGGAGTGATGGAGGAGAGAGGATTAGGGAGTGATGGAGGAGAGAGAAAAAGGGAGTGATGGAGGAGAGAGGAAAAGGGAGTGATGGAGGAGAGAGAAAAGGGAGTGATGGAGGAGAGAGGAAAAGGGAGTGATGGAGGAGAGAGGAAAAGGTATGACAAGAGAGGAATAGGGAGTGATGGAGGAGAGAGGAAAAGGGATGACAAGAGAGGAATAGGGAGTGATGGAGGAGAGAGGAAAAGGGATGACAAGAGAGGAATAGGGAGTGATGGAGGAGAGAGGAAAGAAAGGGAGTGATGGAGGAGAGAGGAAAAGGATGACAGGAGGAATAGGGAGTGATGGAGGAGAGAGGAAAAGGTATGACAAGAGAGGAATAGGGAGTGATGGAGGAGAGGAGAGAGGAAAAGGGATGACAAGAGAGGAAAGGGATGACAAGAGAGGAATTAGGGAGTGATGGAAGAGAGAGGAAAAGGGATGACAGAGAGGAATAGGGAGTGATGGAGGGAGAGAGGAAAAGGGAGTGATGGAGGAGAGAGGAAAAGGGATGAAAAGGATGAGAGAGGAATAGGGAGTGATGGAGGAGAGAGGAAAAAGGATGACAAGAGAGGAATAGGGAGTGATGGAGGAGAGGAAAAGGGATGACAAGAGAGGAATAGGGAGTGATGGAGGAGAGAGGAAAGGGATGACAAGAGAGGAATAGGGAGTGATGGAGGAGAGAGGAAAAGGGATGACAAGAGAGGAATAGGGAGTGATGGAGGAGAGAGGAAAAGGGATGACAAGAGAGGAATAGGGAGTGATGGAGGAGATGACAAGGAAAAGGGATGACAAGAGGAAAGGGAGTGATGGAGGAGAGAGGAAAAGGGATGACAAAGAGGAGGAAAAGGGAGTGATGGAGGAGAGAGGAAAAGAATAGGGAGGATGACAAGAGAGGAATAGGGAGTGATGGAGGAGAGAGGAATAGGGAGTGATGGAGGAGAGAGGAAAAGGGATGACAAGAGAGGAATAGGGAGTGATGGAGGAGAGAGGAAATGATGATGGAGAGAGGAAAATGGAGTGGAGGAGGAGAAAAGGGATGATGGAGAGAGGAATAGGGATTGATGGAGGAGAGAGGAAAAGGGATGACAAGAGAGGAATAGGGAGTGATGGAGGAGAGAGGAAAAGGGAGTGATGGAGGAGAGAGAAAAGGGAGTGATGGAGGAGAGAGGAAAAGTATGACAAGAGAGGAATAGGGAGTGATGGAGGAGAGAGGAAAAGGGATGACAAGAGAGGAATAGGGAGTGATGGAGGAGAGAGGAAAAGGGATGACAAGAGAGGAATAGGGAGTGATGGGAGAGAGGAGGGAGTGATGGAAGAGAGGGTGATGACAAGAGAGGAATAGGGAGTGATGGAGGAGAGAGGAAAAGGGATGACAAGAGGAATAGGAGTGATGGAGGAGAGAGGAAAAGGGATGACAAGAGAGGAATAGGGAGTGATGGAGGAGAGAGGAAAAGGGAGAGGAATAGGGAGTGATGGAAGAGGGATGACAAGAGAGGAATGGAGTGATGGAGGAGAGAAAAGGGATGACAAGAGAGGAATAGGGAGTGATGGAGGAGAGAGGAAAAGGGATGACAAGAGAGGAATAGGAGTGATGGAGAGAGAGGAAAAGGGATGACAAGAGAGGAATAGGGAGTGATGGAGGAGAGAGGAAAAGGATGACAAGAGAGGGAGTGATGGAGGAGAGAGGAAAGGGATGACAAGAGAGAGGAATAGGGAGTGATGGAGGAGAGAGGAAAGGGAGTGATGGAGGAGAGAATAGGAGTGATGGAGGAGAGAGGAATGATGGAGGAGAGAGGAATAGGGAGTGATGGAGGAGAGAGGAATAGGGAGTAGTGGATGAGAGAGGAATAGGGAGTGGTGGATGAGAGAGGAATAGGGAGTGATGGAGGAGAGAGGAATAGGGAGTGATGGAGGAGAGAGGAATAGGGAGTGATGGAGGAGAGAGGATTAGGGAGTGATGGAGGAGAGAGAAAAAGGGAGTGATGGAGGAGAGAGGAAAAGGGAGTGATGGAGGAGAGAGAAAAGGGAGTGATGGAGGAGAGAGGAAAAGGGAGTGATGGAGGAGAGAGGAAAAAGGTATGACAAGAGAGGAATAGGGAGTGATGGAGGAGAGAGGAAAAGGGATGACAAGAGAGGAATAGGGAGTGATGGAGGAGAGAGGAAAAGGGATGATAAGAGAGGAATAGGGAGTGATGGAGGAGAGAGGAAAGGGGAGTGATGGAGGAGAGAGGAAAAGTGATGACAGGAGGAATAGAGAGTGATGGAGGAGAGAGGAAAAGGTATGACAAGAGAGGAATAGGGAGTGATGGAGGAGAGAGGAAAAGGGATGACAAGAGAGGAATAGAGAGTGATGGAGGAGAGAGGAAAAGGATGACAAGAGAGGAATAGGGAGTGATGGAGGAGAGAGGAAAAGGGATGACAAGAGAGGAATAGGGAGTGATGGATGAGAGAGGAAAAGGGATGACAAGAGAGGAATAGGGAGTGATGGAGGAGAGAGGAAAAGGGATGACAAGAGAGGAATAGGGAGTGATGGAGGAGAGAGGAAAAGGGATGACAAGAGAGGAATAGGGAGTGATGGAGAGAGAGGAAAAGGGATGACAAGAGAGGAATAGGGAGTGATGGAGGAGAGAGGAATAGGGAGTGATGGAGGAGAGAGGAATAGGGAGTGATGGAGGAGAAAAGGAAGTGAGAGAGGAATAGGGAGTGATGGAGGAGAGAGGAATAGGGAGTGATGGAGGAGAGAGGAATAGGAGTGATGGAGGAGAGAGGAATAGGGAGTGGTGGAGAGGAGGAATAGGGAGTGATGGAGGAGAGAGGAATAGGGAGTGATGGAGGAGAGAGGAATAGGGAGTGATGGAGGAGAGAGGAATAGGGAGTGATGGAGAGAGAGGATTAGGGAGTGATGGAGGAGAGAGAAAAAGGGAGTGATGGAGGAGAGAGGAAAGGGAGTGATGGAAGAGAGAGAAAAGGGAGTGATGGAGGAGAGAGGAAAAGGAGTGATGGAGGAGAGAGGAAAAGGTATGACAAGAGAGGAATAGGGAGTGATGGAGGAGAGAGGAAAGGGAGTGATGGAGGAGAGAGGATTAGGGAGTGATGGAGGAGAGAGAAAAAGGGAGTGATGGAGAGAGGAAAGGGAGTGATGGAGGAGAGAGAAAAGGGAGTGATGGAGGAGAGAGGAAAAGGGAGTGATGGATGAGAGAGGAAAAGGTATGACAAGAGAGGAATAGGGAGTGATGGAGAGAGAGGAAAAGGGATGACAAGAGAGGAATAGGGAGTGATGGAGGAGAGAGGAAAAGATGACAGGAGGAATAGAGAGTGATGGAGGAGAGAGGAAAAGGTATGACAAGAGAGGAATAGGGAGTGAGGGAGGAGAGAGGAAAAGGGATGACAAGAGAGGAATAGAGAGTGATGGAGGAGAGAGGAAAAGGGATGACAAGAGAGGAATAGGAGTGATGGAGGAGAGAGGAAAAGGGATGACAAGAGAGGAATAGGGAGTGATGGATGAGAGAGGAAAGGGATGACAAGAGAGGAATAGGGAGTGATGGAGGAGAGAGGAAAAGGGATGACAAGAGAGGAATAGGGAGTGATGGAGGAGAGAGGAAAAGGGATGACAAGAGAGGAATAGGGAGTGATGGAGGAGAGAGGAAAAGGGATGACAAGAGAGGAATAGGGAGTGATGGAGGAGAGAGGAAAAGGATGACAAGAGAGGAATAGGGAGTGATGGAGGAGAGAGGAATAGGGAGTGATGGAGGAGAGAGGAATAGGGAGTGATGGAGGAGAGAGGAATAGGGAGTGATGGAGGAGAGAGGAATAGGGAGTGATGGAGGAGAGAGGAATAGGGAGTGATGGAGGAGAGAGGAAAGGGAGTGATGGAAGAGAGAGAAAAGGGAGTGATGGAGGAGAGAGGAAAAGGGAGTGATGGAGGAGAGAGGAAAAGGTATGACAAGAGAGGAATAGGGAGTGATGGAGGAGAGAGGAATAGGGAGTGATGGAGGAGAGAGGATTAGGGAGTGATGGAGGAGAGAGAAAAAGGGAGTGATGGAGGAGAGAGGAAAGGGAGTGATGGAGGAGAGAGAAAAGGGAGTGATGGAGGAGAGAGGAAAAGGGAGTGATGGAGGAGAGAGGAAAAGGTATGACAAGAGAGGAATAGGGAGTGATGGAGGAGAGAGGAAAAGGGATGACAAGAGAGGAATAGGGAGTGATGGAGGAGAGAGGAAAAGGGATGACAAGAGAGGAATAGGGAGTGATGGAGGAGAGAGGAAAGGGGAGTGATGGAGGAGAGAGGAAAAGTGATGACAGGAGGAATAGAGAGTGATGGAGGAGAGAGGAAAAGGTATGACAAGAGAGGAATAGGGAGTGATGGAGGAGAGAGGAAAAGGGATGACAAGAGAATAGAGAGTGATGGAGGAGAGAGGAAAAGGGATGACAAGAGAGGAATAGGGAGTGATGGAGGAGAGAGGAAAAGGGATGACAAGAGAGGAATAGGAGTGATGGAGGAGAGAGGAAAAGGGATGACAAGAGAGAATAGGGAGTGATGGAGGAGAGAGGAAAAGGGATGACAAGAGAGGAATAGGGAGTGATGGAGGAGAGAGGAAAAGGGATGACAAGAGAGGAATAGGGAGTGATGGAGGAGAGAGGAAAAGGGATGACAAGAGAGGAATAGGGAGTGATGGAGGAGAGAGGAAAAGGGATGACAAGAGAGGAATAGGGAGTGATGGAGGAGAGAGGAATAGGGATGATGGAGAGAGGAATAGGGAGTGATGGAGGAGAGAGGAATAGGGAGTGATGGAGGAGAGAGGAATAGGGAGGATGGAGGAGAGAGGAATAGGGAGTGATGGAGGAGAGAGGAAAAGGGATGATGGAGAGAGAGGGAGATGGAGGAGAGAATAGGGAGTGATGGAGGAGAGAGGAAAAGGGAGTGATGGAGGAGAGAGGAAAAGGGAGTGATGGAGGAGAGAGGAATAGGGAGTGATGGAGAGAGAGAAAAGGGAATGGAGGAGAGAGGAAAAAGGAGTGATGGAGGAGAGAGGAATAGGGAGTGATGGAGAGAGAGGAGGAAATGGAGGAGAGAGAAAAGGGATGGAGGAGAGAGGAATAGGGAGTGATGGAGGAGAGAGGAAAAGGGAGTGATGGAGAGAGAGGAGGAAAAAGTGATGGAGGAGAGAGAATGATGGAGGAGAGAGGAAAAGGAGTGATGGAGGAGAGAGGAATAGGGAGTGATGGAGGAGAAAGAGGAATGGAAGAGGGAGTGATGGAGGAGAGAGGAAAGGGAGTGATGGAGGAGAGAGGAAAAGGGAGTGATGGAGGAGAGGAGGAGTGATGGAGAGAGAGGAATAGGGAGTGATGGAGGAGAGGAGGAGTGATGGAGGAGAGGAGAATGGAGGAGAGGGAATAGGAGTGGAGGAGAGAGGAATAGGGAGTGATGGAGGAGAGAGGGATAGGGAATGGAGGAGAGAGGAATAGGGAGTGATGGAGGAGAGAGGAATAGGGAGTGATGGAGGAGAGAGGAATAGGGAGTGATGGATGAGAGAGGATAGGGAGTGATGGAGGAGAGAGGAATAGGAGTGATGGAGGAGAGAGGAATAGGGGAGTGATGGAGGAGAGAGTGGTGGAAAAGGGAGTGATGGAGGAGAGAGGAATAGGGAGTGATGGAGGAGAGAGGAAAAGGGGGATGACAAGAGAGGAATAGAGGAGGGATGATGGAGGAGAGAGGAAAATGTATGACAAGAGAGGAAAATGGAGTGGTGGAGGAGAGAGGAATAGGGATTGATGGAGGAGAGAGGAAAAGGGATGACAAGAGAGGAATAGGGAGTGATGGAGGAGAGAGAAAAGGGAGTGATGGAGGAGAGAGGAAAAGGGAGTGATGGAGGAGAGAGGAAAAGGTATGACAAGAGAGGAATAGGGAGTGATGGAGGAGAGAGGAAAAGGGATGACAAGAGAGGAATAGGGAGTGATGGAGGAGAGAGGAAAAGGGATGACAAGAGAGGAATAGGGAGTGATGGAGGAGAGAGGAAAAGGGAGTGATGGAGGAGAGAGGAAAAGTGATGACAGGAGGAATAGAGAGTGATGGAGGAGAGAGGAAAAGGTATGACAAGAGAGGAATAGGGAGTGATGGAGGAGAGAGGAAAAGGGATGACAAGAGAGGAATAGAGAGTGATGGAGGAGAGAGGAAAAGGGATGACAAGAGAGGAATAGGGAGTGATGGAGGAGAGGAAAAGGGATGACAAGAGAGGAATAGGGAGTGATGGAGGAGAGAGGAAAAGGGATGACAAGAGAGGAATAGGGAGTGATGGAGGAGAGAGGAAAGGGATGACAAAGAGGAATAGGGAGTGATGGAGGAGAGAGGAATAGGGAGTGATGGAGGAGAGGAATAGGGAGTGATGGAGGAGAGAGGAATAGGGAGTGATGGAGGAGAGAGGAATAGGGAGTGATGGAGGAGAGAGGAATAGGGAGTAGTGGATGAGAGAGGAATAGGGAGTGGTGGATGAGAGAGGAATAGGGAGTGATGGAGGAGAGAGGAATAGGGAGTGATGGAGGAGAGAGGATTAGGGAGTGATGGAGGAGAGAGGATTAGGGAGTGATGGAGGAGAGAGAAAAGGGAGTGATGGAGGAGAGAGGAAAAGGGAGTGATGGAGGAGAGAGAAAAGGGAGTGATGGAGGAGAGAGGAAAAGGAGTGATGGAGGAGAGAGGAAAAGGTATGACAAGAGAGGAATAGGGAGATGGAGGAGAGAGGAAAAGGGATGACAAGAGAGGAATAGGGAGTGATGGAGGAGAGAGGAAAAGGGATGATAAGAGAGGAATAGGGAGTGATGGAGGAGAGAGGAAAGGGGAGTGATGGAGGAGAGAGGAAAAGTGATGACAGGAGGAATAGAGAGTGATGGAGGAGAGAGGAAAAGGTATGACAAGAGAGGAATAGGGAGTGATGGAGGAGAGAGGAAAAGGGATGACAAGAGAGGAATAGAGAGTGATGGAGGAGAGAGGAAAAGGGATGACAAGAGAGGAATAGGGAGTGATGGAGGAGAGAGGAAAAGGGATGACAAGAGAGGAATAGGGAGTGATGGATGAGAGAGGAAAAGGGATGACAAGAGAGGAATAGGGAGTGATGGAGGAGAGAGGAAAAGGGATGACAAGAGAGGAATAGGGAGTGATGGAGGAGAGAGGAAAAGGGATGACAAGAGAGGAATAGGGAGTGATGGAGGAGAGAGGAAAAGGGATGACAAGAGAGGAATAGGGAGTGATGGAGGAGAGAGGAATAGGGAGTGATGGAGGAGAGAGGAATAGGGAGTGATGGAGGAGAGAGAATAGGAATGAGAGAGGGAGTGATGGAGGAGAGAGGAATAGGGAGTGATGGAGGAGAGAGGAATAGGGAGTGATGGAGGAGAGAGGATTGGAGTGGTGGATGAGAGAGGAATAGGGAGTGATGGAGGAGAGAGGAATAGGGAGTGATGGAGGAGAGAGGAATAGGGAGTGATGGAGGAGAGAGGAATAGGGAGTGATGGAGGAGAGAGGATTAGGGAGTGATGGAGGAGAGAGAAAAGGGAGTGATGGAGGAGAGAGGAAAGGGAGTGATGGAAAGAGAGAAAAGGGAGTGATGGAGGAGAGAGGAAAAGGGAGTGATGGAGGAGAGAGGAAAAGGTATGACAAGAGAGGAATAGGGAGTGATGGAGGAGAGAGGAATAGGGAGTGATGGAGGAGAGGATTAGGGAGTGATGGAGGAGAGAGAAAAGGGGTGATGGAGGAGAGAGGAAAGGGAGTGATGGAGGAGAGAGAAAAGGAGTGATGGAGGAGAGAGGAAAAGGGAGTGATGGATGAGAGAGGAAAAGGTATGACAGAGAGGAATAGGGAGTGATGGAGGAGAGAGGAAAAGGGATGACAAGAGAGGAATAGGGAGTGATGGAGGAGAGAGGAAAAGGGATGACAAGAGAGGAATAGGAGTGATGGAGGAGAGAGGAAAGGGGAGTGATGGAGGAGAGAGGAAAAGGATGACAGGAGGAATAGAGAGTGATGGAGGAGAGAGGAAAAGGTATGACAAGAGAGGAATAGGAGGAGGAGGAGGAGAGAGGAAAAGGGATGACAAGAGAGGAATAGGGAGTGATGGAGGAGAGAGGAAAAGGGATGACAAGAGAGGAATAGGGAGTGATGGAGGAGAGAGGAAAAGGGATGACAAGAGAGGAATAGGGAGTGATGGAGGAGAGAGGAAAAGGGATGACAAGAGAGGAATAGGGAGTGATGGAGGAGAGAGGAAAAGGGATGACAAGAGAGGAATAGGGAGTGATGGAGGAGAGAGGAAAAGGGATGACAAGAGAGGAATAGGGAGTGATGGAGGAGAGAGGAATAGGGAGTGATGGAGGAGAGAGGAATAGGGAGTGATGGAGGAGAGAGGAATAGGGAGTGATGGAGGAGAGAGGAATAGGGAGTGATGGAGGAGAGAGGAATAGGGAGTGATGGAGGAGAGAGGAATAGGGAGTGATGGAGGAGAGAGGAAAGGGAGTGATGGAAGGAGAGAAAGGGAGTGATGGAGGAGAGAGGAAAGGGAGTGATGGAGGAGAGAGGAAAAGGTATGACAAGAGAGGAATAGGGAGTGATGGAGGAGAGAGGAATAGGGAGTGATGGAGGAGAGAGGATTAGGGAGTGATGGAGGAGAGAGAAAAGGGAGTGATGGAGGAGAGAGGGGAGTGATGGAGGAGAGAGAAAGGGAGTGATGGAGGAGAGAGGAAAAGGGAGTGATGGAGGAGAGAGGAAAAGGTATGACAAGAGAGGAATAGGGAGTGATGGAGGAGAGAGGAAAAGGGATGACAAGAGAGGAATAGGGAGTGATGGAGGAGAGAGTAAAAGGGATGACAAGAGAGGAATAGGGAGTGATGGAGGAGAGAGGAAAGGGGAGTGATGGAGGAGAGAGGAAAAGTGATGACAGGAGGAATAGAGAGTGATGGAGGAGAGAGGAAAAGGTATGACAAGAGAGGAATAGGGAGTGAGGGGAGGAGAGAGGAAAAGGGATGACAAGAGAGGGGAGTGATGGAGGAGAGAGGAAAAGGGATGACAAGAGAGGAATAGGGAGTGATGGAGAGAGGAAAAGGGATGACAAGAGAGGAATAGGGAGTGATGGATGAGAGAGGAAAAGGGATGACAAGAGAGGAATAGGGAGTGATGGAGGAGAGAGGAAAAGGGATGACAAGAGAGGAATAGGGAGTGATGGAGGAGAGAGGAAAAGGGATGACAAGAGAGGAATAGGGAGTGATGGAGGAGAGAGGAAAAGGGATGACAAGAGAGGAATAGGGAGTGATGGAGGAGAGAGGAATAGGGAGTGATGGAGGAGAGAGGAATAGGGAGTGATGGAGGAGAGAGGAATAGGGAGTGATGGAGGAGAGAGGAATAGGGAGTGATGGAGGAGAGAGGAATGTGATGGAGGAGAGAGGAATAGGGAGTGATGGAGGAGAGAGGAATAGGGAGTGGTGGATGAGAGAGGAATAGGGAGTGATGGAGGAGAGAGGAATAGGGAGTGATGGAGGAGAGGAAAAGGAGTGATGGAGGAGAGAGGAAAAGGGAGTGATGGAGGAGAGAGGAAAAGGAGTGATGGAGGAGAGAGGAATAGGGAGTGATGGAGGAGAGAGGAATAGGGAGTGATGGAATAGGAGATGGAGGAGAGAGGAAAAGGGAGTGATGGAGGAGAGAGGAAAAGGAGTGATGGAGAGAGAGGAAAAGGGTGATGGAGGAGAGGAAAAGGAATGGAGGAGAGAGGAAAAGGGAGTGATGGAGAGAGAGGAAAGGGAGTGATGGAGGAGAGAGGAATAGGGAGTGATGGAGGAGAGAGGAATAGGGGATGGAGGAGAGAGGAATAGGAGTGATCGAGGAGAGAGGAATAGGAGTGATGGAGGAGAGAGGAAAAGGGAGTGATGGAGGAGAGAGGAAAAGGGAGTGATGGAGGAAAAGGGAGATGGAGGAGAGAGGAAAATGGAGGAGAGAGGAAAAAAAGGGAGATGGAGGAGAGAGGAATAGGGAGTGATGGAGGAGAGAGAATAGGGAGTGATGGAGAGAGAGGAATAGGGAGTGATGGAATAGGGAGGATGGAGGAGAGAGGAATAGGGAGTGATGGAGGAGAGAGGAATAGGGAGTGATGGAGGAGAGAGGAATAGGAGTGATGGAGGAGAGAGGAATAGGAGAGGAATAGGAGTGATGGAGGAGAGAGGAATAGGGAGTGATGGAGGAGAGAGGAATAGGGAGTGGTGGATGAGAGAGGAATAGGGAGTGATGGAGGAGAGAGGAATAGGGAGTGATGGAGGAGAGAGGAATAGGGAGTGATGGAGGAGGAGAGATGGAAGAGAGGGAGTGATGGAGGAGAGAGGATTAGGGAGTGATGGAGGAGAGAGGAATAGGGAGTGATGGAGGAGAGAGGAATAGGGAGTGATGGAGGAGAGAGGAATAGGGAGTGATGGAGGAGAGAGGAATAGGGAGTGATGGAGGAGAGAGGAATAGGGAGTGATGGAGGAGAGAGGAATAGGGAGTGATGGAGGAGAGAGGAATAGGGAGTGATGGAGGAGAGAGGAATAGGGAGTGATGGAGGAGAGAGGAATAGGGAGTGGTGGATGAGAGAGGCATAGGGAGTGGTGGATGAGAGGAATAGGAATGGAGTGATGGAGGAGAGAGGAATAGGGAGTGATGGAGGAGAGAGGAATAGGGAGTGATGGAGGAGAGAGGAATAGGGAGTGATGGAGGAGAGAGGAAAAGGGAGTGATGGAGGAGAGAGGAAAAGGGAGTGATGGAGGAGAGAGGAAAAGGGAGTGATGGAGGAGAGAGGAAAAGGGAGTGATGGAGGAGAGAGGAATAGGGAGTGATGGAGGAGAGAGGAAATGGGGAGTGATGGAGGGAGAGGAGATGGAGGAAGAGGGAGGGATGGATGGAGAAAGGAAAAGGGAGTGATGGAGGAGAGAGGAAAAGGGAGTGATGGAGGAGAGAGGAAAAGGGAGTGATGGAGGAGAGAGGAATAGGGAGTGATGGAGGAGAGAGGAATAGGGAGTGATGGAGGAGAGAGGAAAAGGGAGTGATGGAGGAGAGAGGAATAGGGAGTGATGGAGGAGAGAGGAATAGGGAGTGGTGGAGGAGAGAGGAAAAGGGAGAGCTAGAAGGACAGAATTAACTGTCAGTTTGAGTTTACCCTTTCAGTCAAACCTGGAATTGGGGAACTAACCAGCAATGGTCTGCATGGGAAATAACCACCCACCCAAATGATCCAGAACCTTCTTTGAAGTCACAACTGGCACAATATTACCCGCACAAAGAGAGCCAGAAAATATACACTCACACAGCTTTGTTTTTGAGAATTTTATGTACTTTTTGGGGATTAAAAATGTATTCCCACTCAAAATCCTATTTTCCCTAACCCCTAAACCTAACCCTTAACCTAATCCTAATTCCTAACTCCTAAACCTAACTCCTATACCTTAAAATAGCATTTTAACAAATTCAGGACATGAAACATGTCCTCACTTTAAAAAAATAATGTTTTCCTACCTTGGTCAGGACACACGTGTACACACACACACAGATATGGGATCCCCCCCTCATATCTGCAAGGAGCTGATGACATTGGATGAAAGCCCTCCTCCAGCTATCACGGTACTACAGTGTGTTTACCACAGCAGTGATGTGGAGAGGTTTGGTCCTAGCTCCCTGATGTTGTTCTGCTGTACGGCTGACTGACACTAGGGCTCCGGCCCAAGTAGTGCACTAGGGGAATAAGATACCATTTGAGACACCGCCTCACTGTGGGAAGACTGGGATTCATTTTCATCCCCAGCTAGCTCTCCCAGCTGACCCTGCTCTGTACTATACCCTCCATAGGAAGAGAGGGAGTGGTAGAGGAGAGCGGGAGGGAAGGAGAGAGGGGGAATAGATGAGAGAGAGTGGTTCGTGTCCGCTCCCCTAGAGTCTCAGCCCGGGGCTTCTAAGCCACAGTTATCGATCAGCTGTTGTAATCTCTTTTCCTCTCTCTACGCCCTCTTTTTTCTATACCTTTTAAAAAATAAAAATTTAAGTTGTCCAATAGCTTGTCTTCACTCGTTTATTGGAAAAGCTTCCTGTCTTGCCTTTGGGACTTTGGCTATTAAACCCAAAAGAGGCATACAAACACAACAAAATGTGGTACACTGTGGAAATGATAACAAACACTCATTTGTTATCATTTCCACAGTGTACCACAAGGAAATGCGAGGAGTGATAATTAAAAGGATTAAAAGGAAATGCAGAAATGTCAGAAAATGCTGTAAATTATGATTATTTTGTATTTATTTTAACAATCATTAAAACCACTACTCAAACATATTTAAAGCTTTTATTATTCAAAAACATAAAATAGTCACAAGTGAGAAAATAATTGTGATGTGATATTTTGGCCATATTGCCCAGCCCTAAAGGAAAATGCCAAGACTCTCCCACTATCTCTCGCTGACAAATTTAGCTATGGAAACACTTTAGAAAAAGACAGAGATCTCAGCATCAACAGAGAATGATTTTCTGTGTCTTTTATTTTTGTTGTCTGTGATAGCCGGGAATGTAATGTGCTCTGTATTCTGAGGGTCAGAGTATATTCTGTGTGTGTGTGTGTGTGTGTTATAATCAGTGTTTGGTAACGAGATGTATTGAATAGGTACACCTGGCGCAGGCAATGTCGAAGTCCTGATTTCTTCAGCTATCTTTGTTGTTGTACCCAGCTCCTGTTTATGTTGACATGTACACACTAACAAATAATGGTTCTAAATAGTACCCGATAGGGGTTCTTTGGCATGTAATCGTAGCAGAACCCTTTTTGGTTCTCAATACTGTAGAACCCTTTTTTGAAGGCTCAATAAAGAACCATGCCCCGGCAAACAAGCACATGCCAACACACAGACACTATCACACACACATCTGCTGTCTCACTGCTGCCCCAGAGAAAACACAAGAAAGCTGATCTCCGAAGTGCTATAGCACACACACACACACCCCTGGGATGGACAAGGCTTTATGAGTGTGGTGCTGCCAGGTAAGACAGTCTGCAGGGAGACTCTTCTGCTGGAGTTTAACCTCTTATAACCCTTTTATACCAAGACTGAAACCTGCCAACTTAACCATGACTTAACCAACTTAACTTTGTATCGGAAAGGGGAAGCCGGTACTTTTATTCATGGGAGGTAGACGTGATTGCGGTATTATGTTTAAAACACCCGCCAACGCCTCAGTATAAAGCGTTGCCTTTCATCTTACCTACAAACCAACCAACGGGTGTGATCATTCTACAGTGGTCCCTGCAGTGTACTCTCAAACCGGTGTGCTTAAAACGCGTATGTAGAACGTCCGGTTATGATTGACGCAGCATACAGCGTTTGAGCTGGCCACATTTTATTTTTTTCTTCCACAGAAACATTTTGCACAAGCGCAGTCCGTACAAGTTAACGTCTTGATTGTGAGCAGTTTGTTTTTCAATGCAATGTTCAGACATTCACAGAAGTAGCTACAGCCTAACGCAATCATCCACACTGGAAAATGTAGGCTACATTAGTCCTAGCGCTAACTGAGGAAAGATTGATTAAACACAAGCGGTCATATTTAGCTAACTCTCAGCTGACAAACCATAATATGAATTAGCTAATAGCTATTACTATTTACAATGAATCAGTCCACGGGTGAACTCGCCATTGATCAAAACAATTGAACAAAACGCTTTCTAGTCATCGAAAGTAATCCGACGATGGGTAGTTTGTGCCCACCGTATGTTCGTTTTTCGCATCAACCAAAGATAAGAGGACAAGATGAGTTTGGTCTGTTTGCAGTATGCATGTTGAAGAGGATGTGTCGTCTACCATCATTCACTTCCCTTCATTCCCGGAAGTTTATTCGAAAGATGAGTGAACCATCCCTTCACCTCATTTTTGTTATAACATCTTTGGTCTGGCAAACGTTTATGACACCCATAATGCATTTTAGAATGTCAACAAACATGGCGCCACACAGTTGGCCAAATAGCTTAGCTCATTATAATCAGTACAACCTTCAAAAAAGTATTTCACACACACACACACACACACACATCACATGTGTCCATTACAATCTATGCAATAATCAGAATGCATTATTTGTCACCAGTACTTGAAAACGTGAATAAAACAGTAAATACATCATGCTCAATACACACAGTACCAGTCAAAGTTTGGACACACCTACTCATTCTAGGGTTTTTTTTATTTGTACTATTTTCTACATTGTAGAATAATAGTGAAGAAACTATGAAATAACACATGGAATCATGTAGTAACCAAAAAAGTGTAAATAAATAAACCCATGAGTGAGTTGGTGCGTCCAAACTTTTGACTGGTTCTGTACATACGGTATGCTACATTAGAAACACTGCATAGGCACTTACTTTGATAGAAACACACACATTTCCAAAGTTATTCCCTATTTGTCAGGAAAACAACAATGAAGGCAATCTGAGCACCAGCCTGAAAATGTGCCAGGGGGAAAACTTTGGTCCACTGAAGAAGTGGACCAAAGTGCAGCGTGGTAGGCGTTCGTGATATTTATTCAACTGAACACCATAACAAAGTAGAAAAAACCCAAAAGCGCACAGTTCTGTCAGGCAACTAAACAGCTAACTACCCACAAAACACAGGTGGGGAAAAAGCTGCCTAAGTATGATTCCCAATCAGAGACAACGATAGACAGCTGTCCCTGATTGAGAACCATACCCGACCAAAACATAGAAATAAAGAAACTAGAATGCCAACCCTAGTCACAAAAAGTTTATGCAAGACTGCGCAAACGTCTGCGCACTTGATCTGGGGAAACACTGGGGATGTGCTTGGGCTCTAGTCGAAGAGAGAAGTTTGTCCGGCTCAGTAAAGCCTCAAACATAAATTGTCGTCAACAGTGAAATGGGCTACTTCTATGTCAATTAATGAGGAGGCAGAACACACCTCAATTCAAACTGTTGTTAGAAAATGGAACTTGTTTGAAAATCATTTTAAATTTAACGAATTCAAACAGTTTTTTAACAAGTATGATGCGCTAAAAATAGCTAACTTACTGTTGTGAATGTAAAGAAATGATAGCAGTGCATTCTGTCGGAGGAATCTAAGAACTTAATCAATGCTGGGTTAGTCAGGTTACCATGACAATGGTCACAAAAACAGGGTCAAAGTTAAATGTCTCTTCTCCCAGCCCTCCCCGATGCTAAGCACTGGATGCATAAATGGCAAATGCCAACAAGAAAGAGGTAAAAATGGGACTGTTTGAAAGGGGATCATATAAACATTGCCCTTTTTTTTCTACAGGCAACATTCCGTGAATCCTGGTTAAATTAGGTAATAGACTTCTCCCCTCTTTCCCTGTCCTTTCTCCTCCGTTCATTAACTCTGATCTGTTGAGCTGCACTTTCTTCTCCCACTCTCTCCACCATCCTCTTCCTCCCTCCATCCACTTTCTCCCTCCCCTCATCTCCTCCGTTCATTAACTCTGATCTGTTGAGCTGCACTTTCTTCTCCCACTCTCTCCACCATCCTCTTCCTCCCTCCATCCACTTTCTCCCTCCCCTCATCTCCTCCGTTTATTAACTCTGATCTGTTGAGCTGCACTTTCTTCTCCCACTCTCTCCACCATCCTCTTCCTCCCTCCATCCACTTTCTCCCT
Source organism: Oncorhynchus nerka (assembly GCF_034236695.1). Lineage (NCBI taxonomy): Eukaryota > Metazoa > Chordata > Actinopteri > Salmoniformes > Salmonidae > Oncorhynchus > Oncorhynchus nerka. The sequence goes on along the minus strand of NC_088414.1, from coordinate 12,357,587 downwards.
CCCCTCATCTCCTCCGTTTATTAACTCTGATCTGTTGAGCTGCACTTTCTTCTCCCACTCTCTCCACCATCCTCTTCCTCCCTCCATCCACTTTCTCCCTCCCCTCATCTCCTCCGTTTATTAACTCTGATCTGTTGAGCTGCACTTTCTTCTCCGGGCTCGCTCCTCTCCCTCCTACCCTCCCTCTCCCGCTTCACTCCCTCCTTCCTGTCTCCCTCATGTCTCTCTGCATGGGAGGTTGTGGTGGTAGTGAGGTATAGTCTGGGTGATGGGATGTGACAGTAATATAGAAAGTGTCCCGTTTTTCCTCATTAGCACTGAAGCGAGGGAGGAGGGGGGCGGGCCGGAGGAGAGAGGGAACGAGGGAGGAGTGGTGGAAAGAGAGAGAGAGGGGAAGGGGGGTTGGAGCTGTTTTTAGGCTCTTGTCTTGCCGTATTAGAGAGGCAGAGTGGGGTTCCTAGTAATACTCTGTTATGACACTGGTCTCCGCTGGCCCTGTGATTACTACGCACGCACGCACACACGCGCACACACACACACACTCTGCCCTACCAAAGGTTTCTGTATTCCTTGAGTATTGCTAGTCCATTCTAAGGACCACATGATTTAGATTCATCACAGCCCTGTTGCTAAGCGAGGATCAGACCTTTGCATGTATTGAACAGGTTCTGTTTTTATCCAGCACCCCTGTCTAACCCAGTCAGTACACTGCTACATTTAGGTGAGTGGAGGGGTCATAGTTTTCTCCCGAGACACTGAATCTAAGCTACATGCTCCCCCCCTCTCTCTATCCCTCTTTCTTCCGTTCTCTGCACCCCCCCTCTCTCTATCCCTCTTTCTTCCGTTCTCTGCACCCCCTCCCATTTCGCATCCCCCTCTCTCTCTATCCCTCTTTCTTCCGTTCTCTGCACCCCCTCCCATTTCGCATCCCCCTCTCTCTCTTCTGCCCCTGCTCTCTCATCTAACTCCTCTCTAATCGGGTATGAATTTGCCAGAAATGGCGATAAAGGGAAGAAAAAGGAAAGGAAAGGGGTGGAGATGAAGAGAGAAGGGTGGAGGTTGGAGAATAGATCATAATTGGGCTGACATTCTCCCAGGGTAAAGAGAAGAGAAGAAGAACCCCTAGTCTAATGGTTGGCCAGGTGGCTGCCCATCCACACAGGAAAGGTCAGGTATCCTCAGGCTACCTCGTGTGTGTGTCTGATCCCTTATCCCTGCCAATTTCCCCAGCAGCGGCTTGACTATTGCCACACCACCCAGAGATGTGTTGCTGCTGCTGGTGTGTGTGTGTGTGTGTGTGTGTGTGTGTGTGTGTGTGTGTGTGTGTGTGTGTGTGTGTGTGTGTGTGTGTGTGTGTGTGTGTGTGTGTGTGTGTGTGTGTATGTGTGTGTATGTGTGCGCGTGTGTTAACGGAAAGTCTCTCTTTTTATTCACATCAAGCTCTCTGATTGGCTTCCTGCTGCTAGTCTTTGATTTTCTGGGATAACATGCTTAGAACCACAGGACCTGTCTGAGTACCCTCCTTCTCTTATTTCTTTCTGACTTGCTTGCTCTCTCTCGCTCCAATTTCTTCTCTCTCTCTCACTCTCTTCTCTCTTTCTCCCTCTTGTCTCTTCCCTGCCTCGCTCTCTTTCCTCGTCTGTTCTTTAAAGACTACGGTACCCCACTGTTTATTCTCCTCTCTCCCCTCTCTCACTACATCTGTCTCTTCTCTGTACCTGCTGGCGTTCTCTCACCCTGCTAGCGTTCTCTCACCCTGCTGGCGTTCTCTCACCCTGCTGACATTCTCTGTCCCTGCTGGCGTTCTCTCACCCTGCTGGCATTCTCTGTCCCTGCTGGCGTTCTCTCACCCTGCTGGCGTTCTCTCACCCTGCTGGCGTTCTCTCACCCTGCTGGGGTTCTCTGTCCCTGCTGGCGTTCTCTCACCCTGCTGGCGTTCTCTCACCCTGCTGGGGTTCTCTGTCCCTGCTGGCGTTCTCTCACTCTGCTGATGTTCTCTCACCCTGCTGCCGTTCTCTGTCCCTGCTGGTGTTCTCTGTCCCTGCTGGCGTTCTCTCACCCTGCTGGCGTTCTCTCACCCTGCCGGCGTTCTCTGCCCCTGCCGGCGTTCTCTCACCCTGCCGGCGTTCTCTCACCCTGCCGGCCGGCGTTCTCTCACCCTGCCGGCGTTCTCTCACCCTGCCAGCGTTCTCTCACCCTGCTGGCGTTCTCTCACACTGCTGGCGTTCTCTGCCCCTGCTGGCGTTCTCTCACCCTGCTGGCGTTCTCTCACCCTGCTGGCGTTCTCTCACTCTGCTGATGTTCTCTCACCCTGCTGGGGTTCTCTGTCCCTGCTGGCGTTCTCTGTCCCTGCTGGCATTCTCTCACCCTGCTGGCGTTCTCTCACCCTTCCGGCGTTCTCTGCCCCTGCCGGCGTTCTCTCACCCTGCCGGCGTTCTCTCACCCTGCCGGTGTTCTCTCACCCTGCCGGCGTTCTCTCACCCTGCCGGCGTTCTCTCACACTGCTGGCGTTCTCTGCCCCTGCTGGCGTTCTCTCACCCTGCTGGCGTTCTCTCACCCTGCTGGCGTTCTCTCACACTGCTGGCGTTCTCTGCCCCTGCTGGCGTTCTCTCACCCTGCTGGCGTTCTCTCACCCTGCTGGCGTTCTCTCACCCTGCCGGCGTTCTCTCACCCTGCCGGCGTTCTCTCACCCTGCTGGCGTTCTCTCACCCTGCTGGCGTTCTCTGTCCCTGCTGGCGTTCTCTCACCCTGCTGGCGTTCTCTCACCCTGCTGGCATTCTCTCACCCTGCTGGCGTTCTCTCACCCTGCTGGCGTTCTCTCACCCTGCTGGGGTTCTCTGTCCCTGCTGGCGTTCTCTCACCCTGCTGGCGTTCTCTCACTCTGCTGATGTTCTCTCACCCTGCTGCCGTTCTCTGTCCCTACTGGCGTTCTCTGTCCCTGCTGGCGTTCTCTGCCCCTGCTGGCGTTCTCTCACCCTGCTGGCGTTCTCTCACCCTGCTGGCGTTCTCTGCCCCTGCTGGCATTCTCTCACCCTGCTGGCGTTCTCTCATCCTGCCGGCGTTCTCTCACCCTGCCGGCGTTCTCTCACCCTGCCGGCGTTCTCTCACACTGCTGGCGTTCTCTGCCCCTGCCGGCGTTCTCTCACCCTGCTGGCGTTCTCTCGCCCTGCCGGCGTTCTCTTGCCCTGCCGGCGTTCTCTCACCCTGCTGGCGTTCTCTCACCCTGCTGGCATTCTCTCACCCTGCTGGTGTTCTCTCACCCTGCTGGCGTTCTCTGTCCCTGCTGGCGTTCTCTCACCCTGTTGGCATTCTCTCACCCTGCTGGCATTCTCTCACCCTGCTGGCGTTCTCTCACCCTGCTGGCGTTCTCTCACCCTACTGGCGTTCTCTGCCCCTGCTGGCGTTCTCTCACCCTGCTGGCGTTCTCTCACCCTGCTGGCGTTCTCTGGTTAAGAAGACTTCCCGGCTCTGTCATTTTCAGAGAGTTTTTAAGATTTGTTGTTATTCCCTATGTGTGTCGCAGATACTGGGTTACAATTGAGTCACAAAATGGACATAACGGCATATTAGTTTGGTAAACTGCACAATGGCTGCATATCTAGGCTGAAATGGCCCCCTATTCCCTACGGGCCCTGGTCAGAAGTAGTGCACTATATAGGGAGTAGGGTTCAATTTCAGAGGCCGCTCTACCCTGCTTCCTGCTGTCCTAGTATTGGGTTTGAGTGACGTTCTGGAAGTGTTTAGGAAGTATTTGCCAGGGCCAGATGGCAGGGACTGGGATGGTCCATGATACCTTTTCCTCTTCCCAGTTTTCCAATTATCCCTAGCCGTGCAGATCCCTGCACATTTCACAGATCAACACACACACTCCTCACACTAAACTGGGCTCATCTCTCACACACACACGCAAATTCCCTTAACGAACAGCCCTGCTGCCACAGGCCCATTTAGCCATCACCGTCATGTGCTACTAGCTCTCCGCTTGTCCGGTAGTATGGTTCTGAGCTAGGTTAGTTTATACTGAATGGCTTTTGTGGATGATTTTGATAACACATCTCCATTTTGCCATTACTGTGTGTGTGTGTGTGTGTGTGTGTGTGTGTGTGTGTGTGTGTGTGTGTGTGTGTGTGTGTGTGTGTGTGTGTGTGTGTGTGTGTGTGTGTGTGTGTGTGTGTGTGTGTGTGTGTGTTCGTGTGCGTGTGCGTGTGCTAGATAATACAGACTCCCCCATGACTGCGTCAGAAGAATGAGACAAACCATTATCACAGTGTGAGCCGTAATCACACTGCTATGGGCAGGGCTTGGCACTGTGACACACACACACACAGTCTCACTTTCTCACTCGACTGCTAATGGAAATAGAAATGGGCCGGAAAAAGGACACTTTTTCTCTGTCAGTTGATTTGTTTTTAAATGTATCAACACGTGAAATGAAACGCAGGGCCATGGCGCCTTATAGCAGCAGCCTAAGCAGAGAGCTCCTGTACCTTATATCAATATTACCGACAATATATTTGTTTTAAGAACGTGTGGCAACCTGATGGGTTAGTTCCAGATGGAGTTGCCAATGCGGCCGTTAGAGACTCAATGCTGTAAAATGGGGAAAAGCAGTTCGGATTTACCTTGAGAGGGAGTCCATGTGCCTAGCTTTGAGTCTGTTCAGGTTGATACAAAAAAAATGAACAATTAATCAGTAGCAGTGCGTGTGTAAAACCACTGGCGAAGCCAAGCCAATAAAAATAAACTATAGTACAACGTTGTTTGCTCTATAACCCATTTGTTCATACGCCACCGTGACAGGAAGACCATGACAACGAAAAGACAAGAGTCGCACAGTGGCGGAATAAATTTGACTACACGTATGTTTGTTTCCTCACAAAACCCGGAAAGCGACATCTGTCCAAGTCCACAAAGCAAAATGTTGAACGTAACAGGCAGTTATATGACCTGCAGCGTGGTCCTGTTTTCCACAGTTTACTAAACAAATACTGATTTATAACCATGTCGTTACCACAAGTCAGCCTAAAGACAACAGGAGCAACGCCTCTGTTATTCCAGCACCATTTCGACAGAAACATTTAAACATCATCAAATCAATAAGGCTACATTTTTATACTTAGCTTAATACACTGAAAACAAACTTAAAGATACCAAAAACTATTTCAAATCCAGTCAAATCAAATTGTATTGGTCACATACACATGGTTAGCAGATGTTAATGCGAGCGTCGCGAAATGCTTGTGCTTCTAGTTCCGACAATGCAGTAATAACCAACGAGTAATCTAACTAGCAGTTCCAAAACTACTACCTTATACACACAAGTGTAAAGGGATAAAGAATATGTACATAAAGATATATGAATGAGTGATGGTACAGAGCGGCATAGGCAAGATGCAGTAGATGGTATCGAGTACAGTATATACATATGAGATGAGTAATGTAGGGTATGTGAACAAAGTGGCATAGTTTAAAGTGGCTAGTGATACATGTATTATATAAAGATGCAGTAGATGATATAGAGTACAGTATATACATATGCATATGATATGAGTAATGTAGGGTATGTAAACATTATATTATGTAGCATTGTTTAAAGTGGCTAGTGATATATTTTACATCAATTTCCATTATTAAAGTGGCTGGAGTTGAGTCAGTGTGTTGGCAGCAGCCACTCAGTGTTAGTGGTGGCTGTTTAACAGTCTGATGGCCTTGAGATAGAAGCTGTTTTTCAGTCTCTCGGTCCCTGCTTTGATGCACCTGTACTGACCTCACCTTCTGGATGATAGCGGGGTGAACAGTCAATGGCTCGGGTGGTTGTTGTCCTTGATAATCTTTTTGACCTTCCTGTGACATCGGGTGGTGTAGGTGTCCTGGGGGGCAGGTAGTTTGCCCCCGGTGATGCGTTGTGCAGACCTCACTACCCTCTGGAGAGCCTTGCGGTTGTGGGCGGAGCAGTTGCCGTACCAGGCGGTGATACAGCCCGACAGGATGCTCTCGATTGTGCATCTGTAGATGTTTGTGAGTGTTTTTGCTTTTAGCTCAATCAATGTTGCTTAATATATGTGGCCGTCCATGATATTGATTTGTATGTGTGTGTGTGTGTGTGTGCACACACAAGTAAAATAAGAAATTGACTCACACTACTTGTAGACTAGTTGAATGCCAATGCCATCCTCCTCGTGTTGCCAAAGCAGTCTATGGTCTGTCATATACTACGCTTTTAGTTTTTCCATAGGCTAGCAAGCATTTTAGCCACAGTAGGTAACCTAACTTCCTCGCATGGGCAAAAATGAACCAGCTAAATTAGCTAGCTAGTTAACGTGAGCTTACCAGGCTACATCTAGGCTACATATTGAACTCCAGTCATCTCAGGCCAGTGGCACAATATATTAATTTATGGTTAGATCATAATCGTTGGCCTGTACAGAGCATTATGTCAAAACCACAAGTCCAAATCCACATCTCCATCCACGGCTTAGGAAAGGGCCGATTTTAGCAAGCTAGGTACTGCAGGTCAACACAAGCAGACATGAAACAGACACGTTTGTCTGACAATGATGACGTTTTGATTAGGATGTGATTTGATTGGTGTGAAGCCAAATCCAAACTGGCTGCCCTTGGGGGGAATTTTGCTGTGCCAGGACAACCCACAGTTGAGCTCAGCTCAAAGCTGATAGGCTAATTATTTTATAATTGTTTTATCAAGGGAGGCCAAATGCTTGCTGGCATCAATCAATCAAATGCTACGGTGGCAACAAGTCATACTCTTTTGTTCCAGACAGCATCAGATACATGGGCTACACATACTGAGACAGAGGGGCGCTGTTTCCCTCGCTCAGATGATTTCTCCGGTGAGATTCAGCCACTAGCGAATTGACGGAAAATTATGAAAACACAGAGAGACGAAAGATCAATTATTATGATTATTTATTTATTTTATTGGTCAAATATTTGGGGAAGTCTGGCTTCCCTTGGCAGCCATGAATACACGCCACTGCAATTAATGTGGCTAATTCATATCATCAGAATCCACCACGGCGTTAATTAAGACTGAAGCTGGCAAGTCATTTGTTTAATTGGCTAGCTAGCTAACGTTAGCTGGTCGAGGATGGAGAGAATCCGAAAGCAAGGCGGCAGTGGTGTGCTGCGATGAGGATTGTAGGGAGGACAAAGTTACAAGGCTGCTCTTGAACTATTATTGAAATGTGGTGTGCTTTCTGGCACCACTTCGTGACTGCCATAGCATCGTCCAAGTGAGGGCTTCATTTTTTGGGTAGTGAAGTAGGTAGTTAGCTAAGTCCATGAACTGCAGTGGCTTAGCCACAACTTCATCCGACTGAGACACCTTGATGAGACTGCGTTTCCTACCCTGCCTACGGACTTTCTCTCCCCACTTGACCACCTCCCTCAGATGACCACTCAAGCCATGAAGTTTCTAACGACTGTCCATTTCATGATGTTGTGATGTTGTTTTTCTCAATTACTTGTCTTTCTTGTGTGTGCTTTGAAGCGCTTTTGAGATTCTTTGAAAAGCACTATATAAATTGAATAAATTATTATTGTCATTTGTATTATTACTTGCACAGTGCAAATAAGATATGAGTTGTGTCATAGGTCTACACACGTCAGACTAACACAGTAAATTGCTGTTTTATTTGAGGCAATGCCTTCGGAAAGTATTCAGACCCCTTGGATTTTTCCACATTTTAATACGTTACAGCCTCATTCTAAAATGGATTAAATCAAATAAAAAAAAATTAAGTGCCATGGGATCTTTAATGACCTCAGAGAGTCAGGACACCCGTTTAACGTCCCAGCCGAAAGACGGCACCCTACACAGGGTAGTGTCCCCAATCACTGCCCTGGGGCATTGGGATATGTTTTAGACCAGAGGATAGAGTGCCTCCTACTGGCCCTCCAACACCACTTCCAGCAGCATCTGGTCTCCCATCTAGGGACTGACCAGGACCAACGCTGCTTAGTTTCAGAAGCAAGCCAGCAGTGGTATGCAGGGTGGTATGCTGCTGGCTTAGCAACCGCAGTGTCTTCTGGGAGTTGTAGTCTCATCTCAACATGTTCTCTCTTCCTGTTTTGCTGTAGGACTTCCTGACTGACCTGATGATGTCAGAGGTGGACCGGTGTGGGGAGAACGAGCACCTGATCTTCAGAGAGAACACCCTGGCCACCAAGGCTATAGAGGAGTACCTCAAATTGGTGGGGCAGAAGTACCTGCAGGACGCACTTGGTAAGTCTGTCTGTCTGTATCTATATATCTGTCTGCCTGCCTCGTTTTCTGAATGTCTGCCTTCCTGTCTTCTCCAGCCTCTCTATGTCTTCAGTTCTAGGAGAGGAGAGATAAAGCTATTGGAGACGATGTATGTGGTAGGATCTGCTGTACAGATGAGGAGGATGGGGCTGTAGATATGGTCTTTGTATTCAGCTGTAGGAGATGGCTGTAGAGATGACTGCTCCAGTCTGTGGACCGTGACATTTCCCTTCAGCGCAGGCCACCCTCTGGAGGAGAGAAGATAAATAATGTTTATCTCTCTAATGCCTGCCTTCAAGCCTTCAAGTCTTCACACTACTAATCAAACAAGCATGAATTCATAGAATGCTTGGGAATGACGTAGAGTAAGGCTATTTGTGAATATTCTATAGCATTATAGAGTGGGATAGCGGCCGTGCGTTTGGACACTGCGGTAAATAACGCCTAATTAAATACCATCTGTCTCCACCGGGAAAAATTGAGAGGAAAGGTCGCTCACTCACCCACTCCTCCAATGACCTGACATCCTCCAAGCAGCGAGCTAACGTTAGGCTCTCGGTTTCTAGCTTGCTAAATAAATAACTAAATAAATAGCCTAATCAATAGATATGCTAGCCTATTAGCCATGTTGACTGACTTGTGATCATTGCCCTTGGTAGTTTGATTGTATTGACATTCCCAGCCTTAGTTACATCAATCCGTTTTTGTCCAAAATATTGAGTCATTGAAACTGAAACAGTGGAACCCGAATGGGTGGAGGCAACAAACAACATACAAGCCAGCTGTGATTTACAACCTGATAGCAATATTTTATATTGATCATCATGTCTGATATTATGATTGTCTGTTTGTTTCATATCTGCAAAGTAGTTCAAACGCTGCCAGTTCCACTTTAAGTTCAGATGTGGCAAATGAGTAGGCGCGGTCAACACACTTAACACGATAGGGGATAGAGTTTTGTTGATGCTGAGAAGAATGGAATGTATATGTTTTAAAATAACATTTTTAGAACATTCTCTGAACATTACTAAAGTTTTTTTGTGGTTTTTATGGAACGTTTTCTTAATGTTCTGAGAACGAAATGTATGTTTTTTAAATAACATTATTAGAACGTTCCCTGAACGTTACTAAAGTTTTCTTGTTGTTTTTGTTGAAAGTTTTCTTAACGTTCCGGAACAATTTGAGAACATGGCTTTAAATAGAACCATAAGGAAACCTGTAGGAAACATTATGCTGAAGTACTGAAATTCCCACAGAAGAATGTTGTTTTTTAACATTCTCCGAAATATTTGACGACATTCTCAATGTTGTGCCGTCTTTCGGAGAACGTTCCTATAACATTACCAAAATTGACATTAAATATAACCGTCTTTTAAGTTTTAGGAAATGTTCTGTTAAAGTAATGAAATACCACATTTTTTAGATAGTTCATAGTAAAGAGCTTACTGAGCTGTAGTGGAGGTCAAAGGTCATTGAGCTGTAGTGGAGGTCTTAAGGCAGAGAAGGCCCAACCCTCCTGTACACAGGACTTTCTCTCTTTTTTTCCCCCTTCCCTATCTCACTCTCCCTTTCTCTACCATAAGGTTAGTCCAGTGTTGTGTTATTGTTTGGCCGTGGGCCCGGCGATAAGCCTGGTGCATGTTGCTGTATTTACCTCATCCAGCCTGATTTAGAAACGTACACAGCAGCAGTTTTAGCTGCAGAAAAGCACACGCCCTCCCTGCAAATGCTCTTTCTTTTTCCATCCCTCTCTCATTTCCCTCTCTGTGTATAGATCTAAAAGGTCTGTCTGTCTGTCTTTATTTCTGGGGTTGTGTTAAGAATATATTGGGCCCTCAGTGAATCATCCATGTGTGTATTCCTTGGAGCTAATGTGCTTTGAAGCCTACCGTAGGTGAATAATGGAACATCTCATCGCTGCCAAAGATGAACTGGTTCTGGTCTGCCATGCAGGGGTGACATAAGGATGACCAGGAGTAGGGGGAGGGAGAGGGGGAGGGAGAGAGACAGACAAACTGTACAGGGGAAGTGATTACACCTTTATCACTGTCAAACTACGGATGAGATCTTCTTTTTATAGTCTTACCACATCCACTCTCTCGTTCTTTCTCGCTCTCCTCCCTCACTCTCTCTCTCTCTTCCTCTCTTGTTCTCCTTCATATGGGAAGGGCAAGGTTGACAGGAAGGGGGAGAGGGGGGGTTGTTTGTGGAACGTTGATGGAGCGTTGTCTGAAGCGCATGAACATCAGTTGTGTTACCTGGGATGACCTGGGTCTCCGACTCAGGTTCACTCAGGGTTCTTATTGTTGGTTGACCTATTGTTGCCATTGGATAGTTGGTGACGGTCTGAAGTGATGTCTTGCTTATGGTATGCTGTTATGGTATGCTGTTATGGTATGTTGTTATGGTGTGATGTTATGGTATGCTGTTATGGTATGCTGTTATGGTGTGATGTTATGGTGTGCTGTTATGGTATGCTGTTATGGTATGCTGTTATGGTGTGATGTTATGGTATGCTGTTATGGTATGCTGTTATGGTATGTTGTTATGGTGTGATGTTATGGTATGCTGTTATGGTATGCTGTTATGGTGTGATGTTATGGTGTGATGTTATGGTATGCTGTTATGGTATGCTGTTATGGTGTGATGTTATGGTATGCTGTTATGGTATGCTGTTATGGTATGCTGTTATGGTATGCTGTTATGGTGTGCTGTTATGGTATGCTGTTATGGTATGCTGTTATGGTGTGCTGTTATGGTGTGCTGTTATGGTGTGCTGTTATGGTATGCTGTTATGGTATGCTGTTATGGTGTGCTGTTATGGTATGATGTTATGGTGTGCTGTTATGGTATGATGTTATGGTGTGCTGTTATGGTATGCTGTTATGGTGTGCTGTTATGGTATGATGTTATGGTGTGCTGTTATGGTATGATGTTATGGTATGATGTTATGGTATGCTGTTATGGTATGCTGTTATGGTGTGCTGTTATGGTATGCTGTTATGGTGTGCTGTTATGGTATGCTGTTTTGAATTGAGACACGGTAATTCTTTCAGCGATTCAGTGTCACTTTAGTTTAAAAAATCCCAGCGGTCAATAGCAAAAACAGCCCCCTGGTGGTCAATCATTATAACTACTCCCAGCAACAAACTGCTGAATGAATGAATGTTTGTGTCTGAATGAATGAATGTTTGTGTCTGAATGAATTAATGTTTGTGTCTGAATTCATGAATGTTTTGTGTCTGAATGAATTAATGTTTGTGTCTGAATGAATTAATGTTTGTGTCTGAATTCATGAATGTTTTGTGTCTGAATTAATTCATGTTTGTGTCTGAATTAATGAATGTTTGTGTCTAAATTAATGAATGTTTGTGTCTGAATTCATGAATGTTTTGTGTCTGAATTCATGTTTGTCTGAATGGATGAATGTTTGTGTCTCGTCACTCACCTGTCTCCCTCTCCAACCCCGTTGACTCTCCGAACTGGCTGAATGTCCGTGTCTGACTGTCTCTCTCTCTCTCTCCCTGTGTTACAGGTGAGTTTATCAAGGCGCTGTATGAGTCAGATGAGAACTGTGAGGTGGACCCGTCCAAGTGTTCGTCCAATGACCTGCAGGAGCACCAGAGCAACCTGAAGATGTGCTGCGAGCTGGCCTTCTGCAAGATCATCAACTCCTACTGGTAACTACTGGGACACCGGGCCACAATACACTACCATTTATCTCTCATGACATTTTAGGAACCACAGTTACCACAGGGACCACTGTCTAATCTCCTCCCTAATGTTGTTGATACATCCCCCTCCCTGGCAGTGTGTTTCCACGGGAACTGAAGGAGGTGTTTGCGTCGTGGCGACAGGAGTGCAGTAGCCGGGGCCGACCGGATATCAGCGAGCGGCTGATCAGTGCGTCTCTGTTCCTGCGCTTCCTGTGCCCGGCCGTTATGTCCCCGTCGCTCTTCAACCTGATGCAGGAGTACCCTGACGACCGCACCGCACGCACACTCACGCTCATCGCCAAGGTCACCCAGAACCTGGCCAACTTCACCAAGTGAGTGTGTGTTGACGGCGTGTGTGTGTTGACGTCGTCCGTTTTCACTGTGTTTGTGTGCGAGAGAGAGAGAGAGAGAGAGAGAGAGAGAGAGAGAGTTTTCTATACGCAGGCACTCACTCTCCCCCCTCCTCTCTCCCTCTCGCTTTCTTTTTCTCTCCCTCCATCCCAGGTTTGGCAGTAAGGAGGAGTACATGTCCTTTATGAACCAGTTCCTGGAGCACGAGTGGACCAACATGCAGCGCTTCCTGCTGGAGATCTCCAACCCGGAGACCATCTCCAACACAGCAGGGTTCGAAGGTTACATCGACCTGGGACGGGAGCTGTCCACCCTGCACAACCTGCTGTCAGAGGTCGTCTCTACCATGGACCAGGTAGGGCTGACAACCGGGGGTGGGGGGGGGGGGGGACAACAACAATGAATACAAGGGACATTTTGTCATTTGTTCATATACACTTACATCTGTATATCGTTTTTGAAGAATTGAAAGGAGACGGGAGTTTGTCCTGGCCACTCAAGGCCCCAGCTATAAGTGGATTTTCATGATCGGAATTGACCAAGAACATTTTCTGAGACCTGGTGAAAGCCTATATAACTAGGCCCCCAGACCTTTTTCTCTGGCCAGGTCATGTAGTCAGGAAAAACCTCTGGCCCTAATTAAATACGTACTTTGAAAGTACATACTTAAAAATGCTGTGGTGCATTATCACTACCCTTCAGTGTTTAATGATGTACAGGGTGCATTAGCATGTTTACCGAACAACATTCACCAATGTGTACAGCACACTATTGCTTATATAATACAACTACCGCGACCACTCTCTGTCAATGAGAGTGCACTATTGGTGTGCTCTGACTTGCAAATGGATTTGCTAGGGCACCTAGTGCATAAGTCATGGTTCCGTATGGAGAGCCATCCCAGCGTGGTAATTACTAGGTACATTTGGGGACAAAACCCATAGACTCCATTTGTATGTGTGTGTGCTCCTCACAGAGAACAACACGCTTCCTTTTTTTTTTTAACTCCTGTCTGTCCCCGTTCGACATCAAATCCTCCCAGGCTCGGATTCATTATTCAAACTGAAGGGCATAATTAGAGTAAGATTAGCACTCTGTAATTGGAAAAGTAATACGCCATCGAGCAGCTGACTGACTCACACAGACACGGGGACGGACATTTTGGAGGAAAATAAGTCGCCGTCTCATCTGCGATCCAAGGTTTCAGTTAGTGCCTACACAAGTTGCAGCAGTACCACACGAATGCTTAAAATGGCTTCATATATAGTGGAGTAGAAGACTGTGAAGAATGCCATTAATACAGAGTGAGCCTAAGTAGGATGAAGTTTGCCCCCAAGCCTAGACACTGATCTAATGTCAGTCTTGTCAGTCTAATGTCTTCCGTACCCCACCGCCCTGATTAATTATTAGGATTGCAGGAGGTGGAAGTGGATCTCAGATCTGTGCTTAAAGGCCTCAACGTTTCTACTGCGCTACCCTCACCCCTGACCCCATCTCTGACTTTGAACCTTTTGCCTCTCAGACCTCCGCCTCCAAACTGGGGCCTCTACCCAGGATCCTCCGGGAGGTGAACACAGTGCTGACCAATCCGTCCAGTATGACCATGACCATGACCGCTCCGTCCCCCTCTGACCGTACAGGGTCTCCGCCCAACACCGGGGCAGGCTGCAGCATCTCCACCGGCCTGCAGAAGATGGTCATCGACAATGACCTCTCAGGGTAAGGACAGGGTGAGGGTAGGGTAAAGGTTAGGAGGAACAAAATAAAAACAAAAGGAAACGGTATGGGTATGGATGATTAAGGTGGTCAAGGTTTGCTCTTCAAATTTCATGTGAGATAAAAGGTCATGACGATCTCTAAATGAAGGTCAACAAATGAAGAATGATAATGACGATCTCTTGTAAAGTTAATTTCTTTGTTAGGTGAATGAGATGACGGTCATTGTTGTCTATTGTGTTCAACAGCGGTCCAGGATCAATCGGTATAATTAGCCACTGTCGTCGTCGCGCACCCCCCTTATCAGACCACGCTATGGTGTGTCGACCCAGCCACAGTCCCTGTCCTGTCCCCTCCTTATCAGGCTGGCGGAGAACCTGTAACCCCAGTCAGATTTATGGAGGCTGGAGTGAACAAGACTAGCATTCTAGCAGTCTTTCTTAATTACATCCCATTCACACAGAGGGAGGGAGGGAGAGAGGGAGGGAGGGATATAGAGAGAGGAGAGAGAAAGCAGCAGAGAGAGAGAAAGTGAGAGAGAGAGATTATGGGGACATAAATCGTGGCTGTCAAGGTAATCGTCTCCAGACAATAAAGCTTCTGACTGGGTGGTGGAGGAAAGGAGAGGAGGAGGAGGAGGAGGAGGGGAGGGGAGGGGAGGAGAGAATGAGTGTGGATCACTTAACTTCTCCCTATGACTCACATCCTCACCTGCTGCTGGTTTGCTGTTTTTATACCATGTGTCCTGTTGTGTAGGGTGAGTGTTCATTGGGATTTCACACTTAACTGCCTCTCATGTGTGGGCTGAAAGGTTTGACTGGTCATTTTTCATGTCTGTAAGGGTCAATAGATACAGCCGTGTACAACTGTTTTACAGAATAGTCAAAACCTCTATCTTTGCCATTCCTCCTTTTACCTCCTGCTCCTCCTCCCCTCAACCCCCCCCTCCCCTCTCTCAGGTTGGTGGACTTCACCAGGTTACCCTCCCCGACCCCGGAGAACAAGGACCTTTTCTTCGTCACCAGGAATTCTGGGATCCACCCCTCCCCGGCCCGCAGCTCTAGCTACTCCGAGTCCAATGAACCCGAGCTGGGCATGGCCAACGGCAGCAAAAGCCTGTCCATGGTGGACCTCCAAGACCCCCGCATCTTAGAGGGCGGCCCCTCAGACGGACTGGGAGAGGGCATCGTTCCTGGGGGAGTGTGGTCGGCCCGGACCCCCCAGGGTAACATCATTGGAGGTCCTACACTGAGGAGGCCGGTCCAGACCCCCACCACCCCTGGGTCAGAGAGTGCCCCAGGCAGGCCGGCTCAGCTTCTGGCCCCCCTGTCCTTCCAGAACCCCGTCTACCAGATGGCGGCAGGGCTGCCAGTGTCGCCGCGAGGCATGGCCGACTCGGGCTCCGAGTGCCACAGCTCCCACAGTTCCCATAGCAACAATGAGGACGGGCTGGGAGGAGGAGGGAAACACAACACCTTCCTGAACCACGGAGGAGGAGGTGGTGGTGGGGGGAGTAGCGGGGAGGAGTATGCACGTCGTTCGGGGGAGTTTGTAGGCACGCGGAGGCAGCTGTCACTCACAGAGGCCCAGCCCACCATGCCCAGACAAAACAACGCCGGCCCCCAGCGCAGGATAGACCAGCCCCCTCCGCAGACCACCGTCACCAGGGGGCGCACGCCGCCGAACCTGCTCAACAGCGGGCCCTACCCGCGCCCCTCCAGCGGCAGCATGATGTCATCATCGCCCGACTGGCCCGGCAGTGGTGCGCGGCTACGGCAACAGTCGTCGTCATCAAAAGGAGACAGCCCCGAGACCAAGCAGAGAGCCCAGCACAAACAGGTCAGGCAACGTACGCTTGTTCAAATGACTGTGTATGTGGGGATAGCTGTTACAGCGCGGTCCTTGGCTGGCAGTCATGTTGGTAACTTCAAAATGGGCTTTCAGGAGGGTTCGTACCAGATCAGCGTTGAAACATGGTCGTTTGTCTCTCAATGAGTTCTCAGGCTAAATAAGGCTTTTAAATGAACAAATGACGCAGTGTCATTAACACCACTTCATCCCATTATGCGCTGCATGTTGACGAGGCCTGTATGTCCGGTGGGTGGTGCCGGAGCTCTCAGTTGATTCTAGTCGCTGGAGCAGCCAGCGTGTAATGGCCGTAAACGCCACGCTCAGCTTCTCCACCGCCTACTTACACGTGGAAGTCTAATAGCACGGGATCACAGGTCGAGCGATGGATGCAGGCGTAGGTCTATTGTTTCCTGCTTTTGTACTGACGCATCGAGATAGACAGGCTAGTTTGTTTATTAGTTAGTCGTTTTTGGGTGTTGGTGGGTTGGTAGCAGGTCACACACACACTCACTCAAATCTTGCTCTTGGTTATTTGTGTGTGTGTGTGTGTGTGTGGCTGTGTGTCTCTCGCTGTTGGGACTGGGAGTTGTTCTAGTGTGTCTATAATTGATCTGCTGGCATCCTCGGGCTGTTAAAGATGACCTCATAGTCAGCAGGTCACCATCGACCAGGCTGGCTGTTCGATGGTTTCCCCCCCCCGGTGATCTCTGGCCTCAAGGTGACAGGAAGGACATTTACATTCCCAGTTTCCCGCAATACCCCGCCCCCCCCCCCCGGCTTAGTGATTGACTGATTGGTGTAGCCCGAGGGTCGAGGGTTAATGGGGTCGTAATGGAAACCAGACAGACACCACCATGCGCGCTCTACTGGGATTTGTTAAGCATGTTGTTTTGAATGTCTTCCTTCCTTCCTTCCTCTCTGAACTCCATTAGAGATACATAGCAGGGGGATTAGAGCGAGACATTGAGAAGGAAATCAATTGCTTGATCGAGTCGCTGTCTGGCTACACTGACTGGGTTTCAGCTGTGTCTGGAGATGCATGTATTTTTAATAGAGCTCGGTGCTTTATATACTGACAAGATTGCTACTGTAGTTCTCATCCGTGCAACACAGCTGTAATCAAACCTGGCTAGGTTCTGAGTTCACGAAATGATCCTGTCTCTGTCCAATTCGGAATGACGTCCAGATATGTCGATAGGCTGCTGGGCATGTCGCCGAACATCACATGAATATGTCGCTACCTAACTAACTGACTTACTAACACTGTATATTCAGTAGAAATCTCGTCTGTCTTGACCTTGGTATTCTTCTGAGAAGTGCCCAAGGACAATGAAATGACAGTGTGAGGTTTGAGCGAATATATTTGAATTCATTCAGCACACCATATCTGAGATTCAAATAAATATAGTCAATGTTTCAGTTCCAAAGAGTGTTTTGGACTTTGTCTGTGAAACGACCCCACTGTTCTTCCCCTCCCTTCACAGTCCAAAGGCTCCATCTCCCTCTGACCAACTGTCAGTCACCTTAACTGACACATTTAATGACACACACACACACACACACACTCTCTCTCACTCATACACACGCTCGCTCTCTATCTCACACTCAAACATACACTCTCACACATACCACACCCTCTCTCTCTCTCTCACACACATACCACACCCTCTCTCTCT
This sequence comes from Oncorhynchus nerka, assembly GCF_034236695.1. Lineage (NCBI taxonomy): Eukaryota > Metazoa > Chordata > Actinopteri > Salmoniformes > Salmonidae > Oncorhynchus > Oncorhynchus nerka. The sequence goes on along the minus strand of NC_088414.1, from coordinate 12,340,011 downwards.
CTCTCTCTCTCTCTCACACACACACACATACCACGCCCTCTCTCTCTCTCTCTCTCTCTCTCTCTCTCTCTCTCTCACACACACATACCACACTTTGCTCTGGTGATCACATCTGTTCGTCACGTTCCATGCACATTCCATGCTTATTCCGGTGTGTATGTAATCTGTATGTCGGCGTGTGTGCACCGTATGCTGGTGTGTGTGTGTACCGTATGACGTGTGTGGGCGTCCCACTCGACTCAGCTCATGTGTGTGTGTGTTGTGTTGGTTCCACTAGGCCCCCTCCCCAATGAACCCCAATGCGCTGGACCGTACGGCTGCCTGGCTGTTGAATATGAATGTGCAGTATGTAGACCATGAGGGGATGGACCCCGAGTTCAGAAACAGAGAGGATCTCACTCTGGCCGAGAAGGTAACGTCCATCTCCCAAAACCAACCTTAACCCTCTCTCAATCTCCCTTTTACCTCCCTAACTACCCCCCCCGGTCCTCAGCACCCATCCTCTACCTCTCCGCCTAACCCTCAAATGTAAACACTACCTCACTCCCAGTACTCTCTCTACTCCCCTCAACTCCCAATGCCAAGACCTCCTTCCTACCCTTAAGCTTTTCCCCCGTTACAACCTACAATCACTCACAGTAACCCAGCATCTCTAATAACAATACTCTGAATGGTCAAAGGATTTCAACTTTAAGGTATTCTCTTTTGTAATTGTGTGTGTGTGTGTGTGTGTGTGTGTGTGTGTGGTTATGCTTCCTGCTGCTTATTCACTTGCTTGTCATCCCACCAGCGCATCTCATTGGCTCTCAGCTCCTCTTGGCTGCACATGACTCATACATGATCGTTGGAGCTCTATCAAAACGCTGAGGGAAATGGAGCGTGCATAACCAACACACGATCAATAACGAACTCCAGCTTTGATGGGATCCTTCAGAAGACCTTTTAAAACTACACACACACACAAACAAAAAAAATCTGGGTTCCTCAAGGGGATGGTTCTATGTGGAACCATAATGACTCAAATAAACCTTTGAGTTCTCCGATGGTTCTTCACAGTTCACAAAATACTTGGTGATAATTCAAATGTAGGGGAGGCGGCTCACTATAATTCTTTGCGGGTGTGGTTTGCGTACCGCTCTTTTTGTGCAACTGTGAGTGAGTGTCATTCCAGTTTAAAGTCATGTGTTTTAATGCTGTTACATGTTATATAAGACTATGACCAGTGACGCCGTCTTGTGAAACACTCCAGGAGGGCCTTGTGTCAATTGAGTCTGGTTGACTAAATCAGTCCTTGCGTTCTCAATTCTCTCCTCAGGGACACCCAGCTGTTTCAAAGGTAGCACACTCGATTCAACGTGTCAATTAACACCATCATAACACCTGGCTGATAGAAAACCCTGTGGTTCTTCAAAAGCACCTATAAAGAACCATTTAAAAAAGGGGTTGGAACCATAGCGGAACCCTTTTTGTGTGCTTTATAGATCCTTAGGAAAGGGTGTTCTTTATACCACTATACAGGTTCCATTTAGAACCCCTATCTGGTACTATTTAGAACCATTATTGTTCAGTGCGTACCCTTAAATGCAGCTGCAGGATCCAGGATGTGTTTTATTAAAGGGATTTGCTTCTGCGCCTCGTTTCTCCCAGCCAGCACAAACTCTCTCCTCTCCAGTACTGTTCACAGGTCCGTCTTCTCCCTCTCATCCCTCCGTCTATTCCCTCTCTTCCTTCTTCTTCTGGAACAGTGCTCAGCTTAAGTCCCCTCACAGGCCCAGGTTTAGAGGTTAGGGATCAAAGGCAAGTGCTGGTGGGATTTGGGACATGGAAGGAATGGAAACGTATCCCTCCCAGGAGTACTGGTAGCTTAGAAAAGTTGGACGATTTACAATGAGTGTTGGCTAATGGGTACTTATAGTCTTCCACACTTCCAGCGCTTTTTATAATCCTGACTCGTGCGCGTTTCAGTTTCCCTTCAATATTTGACCATGTAAAACGTGAAACCAGGTGGACCAAAAAAATAACGAATCAGATAAGATGCAGAAATTGTGTGACAAGGAGGTGATACACCTGTCAAAGTCTACCGGAGGACCACTTTGATGAGGAGGACATTGACAGTGGTGGTAATGTTGACGGTTAATGCCCTCCTTCACCTAGAAATAACAGGACAATTGAATGGGCTAGTATGGGTCGGCACCATTTGAAACAATTATCGGGTTGGCACTGTTGATGATGATAATAATACAAATTCTGACTCTCTCTCTCTCTCCTGTCTGTAGTAGCAGGTGGCTGTATTGCTGGTGACTGACTCTTCCTCTAACCCTGTCTCTCGCTCTCTCTCTCTCCAGTACCAGCAGGAGATCGTGGTCCTCCAGGAGAAGCTGCGTGTGTCGGTCCAGAAGCTGGAGGAGTACGAGGCTCGTCTGAAGGGCCAGGATGACGGAGGTCCGAAGGTTCTAATGGAGTACCAGGCACGGCTGGAGGAGTCTGAGGAACGCCTGAGGCGACAGCAGGACGACAAGGACCTCCAGATGAAGGGTATTATCAGCAGGTACGTCTGGCGTGGGGGATCAGACCCTTTCCCGACAGCCCGGTGAATGGAGAGTGGAGGGATGGAGATAACGTCGGAGGTGAAGAAAGAGAGTGTGAACATGTGGAAAGAGAGAGCGAGCTCACGCCGAGAGAGAGAGAGAGAGCGAGAGAGACAGAGAGGGGTCGTACGAGAAGTTCAAACTAAAGGCTGATTTTACCTAGGTTTTGTAGAGACACAAGGGACCTCATCCCTGTGAGTGGGTTTCATGCCTCGTATTTCTATGCTTTAACAGAGAAGTGAGATATTTTAGAAGCTTTGTGCAGCAGAGATCTGGAAACAAAAAAGGGAGAAATGAAGTGATCTCCGGGAATTTCGAGAGGTCCAGCCGACCTTCAGATAAAGGATGCGGTGATGAGTATTAAACCGGTCACCTGCGACAAAGTGAAGCGGGCTGCGCAGAATCAAATGGAAGGGGAGAGAGAGATGGGGGATGTTATCTGCTGTGTTTTCCTGATGTTATCCGCTGGTCTGTGATGTCAGGAGACACAACGCTTCCCTGTTCCCGTCAGATCCTTATCACACTGCACTCTGCTGTTAGAGCCTACACACACACACACACACACACTCACAAGCACACAACTCACACACATCTCACAAAACTCAATATACTGACATTTCACAAACTCAATTAAAGTGAAAAGTGTTATCCTGATGTCTAAATGCCTAGCAGACCAGTGCCCGAGACACACACACACACACACACACACCTCACAAACTCAATTAGAAGCTCCACACTCCTACACACACCTCCTAAATACATAGCAGACCAGTGGGCCCAAGATACCCTCCTTCCAATAACTCCATTACAGGCTGTGCAGTGTGCACTCTGGCATACATCTTTAAAGCACGAGCAGACCCCCTGTGTGTCAAGAGTAACACAATCCTTGCCCCTGCACTGTGTCCACATGCCTTGGTTCTTACACGGTGTGCGCCCTTCTGTTTGTGTCGCTACTGTCCCTCTAACACAGTGTGTGTGCGTCATGTCTCGCTGTGTACGTGTGTGTGTCCAGGCTGATGTCTGTGGAAGAGGAGCTGAAGAAAGACCATAGTGATATGCAGGCTGCGGTCGACTCCAAACAGAAGGTCATTGATGCACAGGTGAGAGTCAGTCACATACACACACACACACACACACACACACACACGCACGCACGCACACACACACACTTATCCTAACCCTTAGTATACTACTACCCTCATCCATACGCGGGTATATTATCCCATATTCCATCGCCCCTGCATGAGTTTTCAAGTTATATAATAGTCGTATGTAAAATATACACATGGAATGCTTACTTGCAGGCTCCTTCTCGACAATGCAACAACAGTAAGAAATGATAAAAGATCACAAACAAAGTAAATGAGCCAATAGAATAAACTGGCCTACACACAATACCCCAAAATGTCAAAGTGGATTTTTTTTTTTTTAATGGCTTGAGCCAGTAAGTATTCAACCCATTTGTTATGGTAAATTAGTTCAGGAGTAAAAATGTACCGTATGACGTGTGTGGGCTTCTCACTCTGCTCAGTGTGTGTGTGTAATAATAGTGATTTAACATTATTTTTGAATGAATACGTCATCTCTGTACCCCACACATACAATTATCTTTACGGTTCCTCAGTCGAGCAGTGAATTTCAAACACATTTTCAACCACGAATACCAGGGAGGTTTTCTAAAGCCTCGCAAAGAAGAGCACCTATTGGTAGATGGGTACAAAGTAAAGAAGAAAAAAAAGAAGACATTGATGAAGTTATTAATTACACTCTGAAAGATGTATAAGTGCACACAGTCACTACAAAGGTAAAGGCGTCCTTCCTCACTCAGTTGCCAGATAAGAAGGAAACCCCTCAGGGATTTCACCATGAGGCTAATGCAATGGTGACATTAAAAACAGTTACACAGTTTAATGGTCATGATAGGAGAAAACGGAGGATGGATCAACATTGTAGTTACTCCACAATGCTAACCTATAATTGACAGAGAGAAAAGAAGAAAGCCTGCACCGAATAAACATTATTCAAAAACATGCACCCTGTTTGCAACAAGGCACTAAAGTAATACTGCAAAAAAATGTGGCAAAGCAATTCACTTTATGTCCTGAATACAAAGTTTGGGGCAAATCCAATACAACACATTACTGAGTACCACTCTCCATATTTTCAAGCATAGTGGTGGCTACATCATTTTATGGTTATGATTGCAATTGCTAAGGACTGGGGAGTTTTTCAGGATAAAAAAAAAAGAAATGTTACGGAGCTAAGCACAGGCAACAACCTAGAGGAAAACCTGGTTCAGTCTGCTTTCCACCAGACGATGGAAGATGGGATTCACCTTTCAGTAGTACAATAGCAAGGCGACAGTGAATGTTCCAGAGTGGCCGAGTCACAGTTGTAAATCTAAGGCAAGACCTGAAAATGGTTGTGTGGCAATGATCAACAATCAATTTGACAGAGTTTGAAGAATTTTGAAAAGAGTAATAGCAAACGTCGCACAGTCCAGGTGTGGAAAGCTCTTCGTGTCTTACCCAGAAAGACTCACAGCTGTAATCACTGCCAAAGATGCGTCGACAAAGTATTAACTCATGGGTGTAAATACTTATGTCAAATTAGATATTTCTGTATTTATTTGTCAAAAAATTTGCTCAAATGTCTAAAAACATGTTTACATGAGGTCATTATGGGGTATTGTGTGTAGATGGGTCAAAAAAAAGAATAATTCAACAATGGGGACTGCAGGTAGTCTAGTGGTTAGAGCATTGGGCCAGTAACTGAAAGGTTGCTAGATTGAATCCCCGAGCTGACAAGGTAAAAATCTGTCGTTCTGCCCCTGAACAAGGCAGTTAACCCACTGTTCCTAGGCCGTCATTGAAAATAAGAATTTGTTCTTAAACTGACTTGCCTAGTCCAACGCGCTAACCACTAGGCTATCTGCCACATGTGTTGGGAGTCTGAGTTGTCGAACATTTATTCAAGTTTGAGTCTGTATTGTCTTTTTGCGTCCCTAATGGATTTACGGCGCTTTGTACCTGGCTTGCTGTGTATGTGTCGCGCGTCATCGGGGTTCGTTCTGCGGACATCGAATGATGCAGTACGGCTCTCAGCGTGGTACGGCTTTCTCTGTTCGTCCAGGGTTTTTGTTTGGGGTATGTCCGGATTGTTATTGAATGATGCAGTACGGCTCTCAGCATGGTACGGATATCTCTGTTCGTCCAGGGTTTTTGGTTGGGGTATGTCCGGATTGTTATTGAATGATGCAGTACGGCTCTCAGCATGGTACGGATTTCTCTGTTCGTCCAGGGTTTTTGTTTGGGGTGTGTCCGGATTGTTATTGTGGGTACAACATCAATCAACATATTTCCTAATGAAGCCTGTGACAGATCGATTTAGCCAAAGCATTCTCAGGGATAGTTAGTTGATTGACTATATCAAATCCCAATGATGGCAGTCTGCGGTGGCATGAAACAGTACTGCAGGTCATTATGATCATCTTGGAAGGAGAGTTGAGCACTCACACACTTCCTGTCACACTCACACACTTCCTGTCACACACACACACGTCCTGTGTTTGCGATGTTTGAACCTCACGGAGAGAGATGCATGGAGAAAACAAAGCCCATGCAGCGCCTAGTCAACTGTGCTCAATATATTGTGTGTATATTTCTTCCTACAATTTATTTTGTGTGTGTCTGTGTGTGTGTTCTGTGACATCTGCTACAGGACGTGAAGGGTGACAGAACATGGAAATACATCATGTTTAATTCAACCAGTCAGAACTCTGGCGGTGACAAGGCTTGAATGGCTGAGCGCGACATGCGACTCTACACTTCACTAACTAATATTTACATGAACACTATTCTTCCTTTACTTGCCTCATTCCTGCCCCTGCCGGTCTGTCAATGGCCGTGACTCGTTTTACGTCGTAAACTCTTGTCGACTTCTGACAGCAGAGTGGCAGCTCTGTGTTGTGGCGTAACATTTTCTGATGCAAACACAGACACTGACGCCAGCACACAAGCTTCAACGAGAGTTAAACAAAGTTGCAGAGGTGTGGTTGAAAGACGGCTCAATGTCAACTCACAGACAGCGGTGCACAGACACGCGCGTACAAACAGAAAGCTCATCTGCACAGTAAAGTAATGGGAGATGAGTGTGCAAACAAAGAGGCAGTGGTGAGGCAATGAGCCGCTCCCTGAGTCAACAGACAGAGAGAATGAATATGGAAAGCTCATTAAGAAGAGAGGGAGAGAAAGGGAGAGAAGTGAATGGTGAATTAGAGAGCACCTCGGGTGGATGAACATGAACGCGATGGGACTTCAGATGATACCGTAAGCAACACTAGCAGGAGCAGGAGGCTACATCTCCATTTTGCCATTAATGCGTCTGGTCGTCTGGCTGGCTGCCTTGCTGGCTGGTCGTCTGGCTGGCTGCCTCGCTGGCTGGTCGTCTGGCTGGCTGCCTCGCTGGCTGGTCGTCTGGCTGGCTGCCTGGCTATCTGCGTCTGTGTACCTCACCGCCTATCTTTGCACAGGCCTATATTTGGTATCTCTCTCTCTTGCTGTTTGCTGCTCTGTCTCACCCCCCCTCCCTCAGTCTCTCCCGCTCTCTAACCCAGTGTTTCTCTCTCTCTCCCTCCCCCTCTCTCTCTCTCTCTCTGCAGGAGAAGCGTATCGCGTCTCTTGACGCAGCCAACGCCCGTCTGATGAGTGCCCTGACCCAGCTGAAGGAGCGCTACAGCATGCAGACCCGTAACGGCATATCCCCGACCAATCCCACCAAGCTCCAGATCACTGAGAACGGAGAGTTCAGGAACAGCAGCAACTGCTAGAGAGAGTCTGATAGAGAGTGTATGTGTGTATGTGTTGGCTGGTGCTTGTAAAGGACACTTCCTTATATGGACACTAAATGGGGGTTAGTCAGAGTGAGGAGACCACTGTGAGGGGCCAAGCAGCGAGGAGGCAGGACTTCAGTTTGACAGACAGCTGACCAAGTCAGTGACAGCGAATCATTGGACAGAGCTGAACACCAGTGGGCCCTGCAGAGGAGGAGGCGGGACAAGCTGTAGGTATGAACTGAACTCTCCATTAATCAACCGATTTGGATGTTTCCATTGGATGTATGCAGTTGCTGGGACAATTTCAGACTCTCTTCCCTAAAGCTTTGGACAAATCACTATAATCAACACAATGTCTGTCAGATAGTCACCCAATCCTCTCTCTTCCCCTCTCCTCTGTTTTCCTCTCCTTTCCTGGCCTCCTCTCTTCTCCTCTCTTCTCTGTTACGATCAGGTCATGTGGACCATGTACAAAACAAAACAATAATAACAGAAAAATAATTTATAGTAGTGTTAAATCTCAAAGAAAAGTATTTTTGTCCAATGGTTTATTTAGATCTTATCTAATTCTTTTTTTTGTCCAGACTGATATTTCTTTTTAAGTCCTTTTGTGTTCCAAAGTGCCCCGCAACCCCGAACAATAATAATACTTTTTGAGGGAATTTTAGTTTGTGGTCAAAAAGACTGTAAAATCACTATGAATTCAGCAAAAGATGTGTTTAATTTAGGAAATCTGTTCCTAAGTATTCCCAAGAATTAAAAAAAAAAGAGACATACAGTGCCTTCGGAAAGTATTCAGACCCCTTGACTTTTTCCACGTTACGTTACAGACTTAAAAATCCTGAGCACACAATATCCCATAATGACAAAGTGAAAACAGTTTTTTAGAAATGTTTGCAAATGTATTAAAAAATAAAAACAGAAATACCTTATTTACATAAGCATTCAAACCCTTTGCTATGAGACTTGAAATTGAGCTCAGGTGCATCCGGTTTCCATTGATTATCTTTTAAATGTTTCTACAACATGATTGGAGTCCACCTGTGGTAAATTCAATTGATTGGACATGATTTAGAAAGGCACACACCTGAATATATCAAGTCCCACAGTTGACAGTGCATGTCAGAACAAAAAACAAGCAATGATGTCAAAGTAATTGTTCGTAGACCCCCGACACAGGATTGTGTCCTGGCACAGATCTGGGGAAAGGTAACAAAAAAATTCTGCAGCATTGAAGATCCCCAGGAACACAGTGGTCTCCACCATTCTTAAATGGAAGAAATGTGGAAACACCAAGACTCTTCCTAGAGCTGGCCGCCCGGCCAAACTGAGCCATCGGGGGAGAAGGGCCTTGGTCAGGGAGGTGACCAAGAACCCGGTGGTCACTCTGGCAGAGCTCCAGAATTCTGTGGAGATGGAATAACCCACCAGAAGGACAACCATCTCTGCAGCACTCCACCAATCAGGCCTTTATGGTAAGAGTGGCCAGATGGAAGACACTCCTCAGTAAAAGGCACATGACAGCCTGCTTGGAGTTTGCCAAAAGGCACCTAAAGACCCCCCCCCAACCATGAGAAACAAGATTCTCTGGTCTGATGAAACCAGGATTGAACCCTTTGGCCTTAATGCCAAGCGCCACGTCTGGAGGAAACCTGGCACCATCCGGATGGAGCAAAGTAGAGAGAGATCCTTGATCCTCTCCAGAGCGCTCAGGACAGACTGGGGCGAAGGTTCACCCTCCAACGGGACAATGACCCTAAGCACACAGCCAAGACAACGCAGGAGTGGCTTCGGGACAAGTCTCTGAATGTCCTTGAGTGGCCCAGCCAAGTCCGGACTTGAACGCAATCAAACATCTCTGGAGAGACCTGAAAATAGCTGTGCAGCGACGCTCCCCATCCAACCTGACAAAGCTTGAGAGGATCTGCAGAGAAGAATGCGAGAAACTCCCCAAATACAGGTGTGCCAAGCTCGTAGCGTCATACCCAAGGACACTCGATGCTGCAATTGCTGCCAAAGGTGCTTCAACAAAGTAAAGGGTATGAATACTTATGTAAATGTGATATTTAATGGTTTTCTTTTTTTATTAGCAAACATTTCTAAACACCTGTTTTTGCTTTGTCATTATGGGTTATTGTGTGTAGATTGATGGGGGGGGGGGGGACGATTGAATCCATTTTAGAATAAAGTTGTAACGTTACAAAATGTGGAAAAAGTGGGGTAAAAAAAGGGTGTAAATACTTAGCGAAGGCACTGTATGTGACCGTGTCTCAATGTAATCAAGGTATTGAAATGTATTATTATTTTCAAATACAATCTTCTTTTGGGCTTAGTTGTGGTCAATTTGCAGTGTACAAATTATCATAGCAATGTTCTGGTCCCCAACCATCCGCTCTGACAAAAATAGTCCCGCAGCACAATTCAGTGTCAGTCCTGGAGGGCTGAAACACTTCCTCTTTTTCCTCCTCTCCCTATATAGTGCACTTTGTGAAAGCTATTGGTACATGAAACGCCTTAAGTAAGGAACACATCTCTACTTTGTCCTTCAGACCCCCTATTCCTGCAACAACAACAACAAACAACAACAAACGTCTTATGATACAGTAGATTTGTAAAGGAATATAAATATATTGTACAAATACATCACGCAAAATGTGTTACGAACACTAAATCATGACCTGTATGTGAAAATATACTAATGAAATGTCAGATAGATGTATGCATATTTCATTTTTTCCTCTATAAAGTATACATGAGATATAGAGATATATTTGATCAGGTCAAGTACGAAAGAAGCCCGTTCCAAGGAGTGGGTGGTTGCAGCTATAGTGTGTCTTATAGGGCTTCGGGGCAGGGAGAGACTGCACACTATGCTGTGAGTTGCACCATAAGCAGATCAAATACAAAATCCTGTTTCCTTTCTTCTTCTTCTTCTTCTTGACCTGTACTTTATCCAGGTTTTTGGAAACAGACCTGGTCGGGATTGAGGTTTGCTTTAGTGCTTCACCAATAATGTTGAATCGACGTTGAAACGACGACGTATGTTGGTTGTGTGTCGCTTTGCGTTCAGGACCCTTGCCATGGCTGGTCTGATAGCCCTGTAGCACAAGGGGAGAGAGAGAGAGTTGCGTTGTTGAACACGATGTTATACTATACACTGGACTGGTGTGTGTTATAATGTGACCTCACAGGTTAGAATCGTACGCTTTTTCTTAAAACTCTCCTGTTTGCTAATTCATGTCAAAAAAGCATGCCGCATAAAGACTGTGACCCCCCCCCACACTTCGCTTCGAGGCATCTATCTCTCCTCTCCTCTTTTTTCCCTCTCCCCTTCTCCCTCATTCCCTCTCTCTATTGAATGTGAAGATGCTACTCAAACACACGGTTGGTCTTAATGTGGGGTCTAGACCCTAATGTGGGGTCTAGACCCTAATGTGGGGTCTAGACCTATTGTCCCCGAATGATCCTATAGCTACTGTTCCCGCTTGCTCCCACCACCCCACAGACATTTTCAGCACATCTATATTTTGTATATTTTTGTAATTCATTTTTCTTACCTTTACAGAGGAGTTAGGGTTGAAAAATCTGCATGCTTCATTTTGGCGCTGTAACGAATGGTAGCGACCCACTGCGTCACCATTTCCAATAAATAAATAATATGTTTCCAATGTAGGAAGATGATGGAATGTTGTTTTTATGAGTTGCTGCAGACATGAATGATATGTGATTTATATATCATATAAATATATGATAATGATGAGTGTATCAAGAGGCTGGAGAGCCTTGGAGACGAGAGTGTAGATAAATTGTTCACAATATTTTTTAACTAATGTTAAAAAGAGAGCCTTTTTTTTGTAAATTTTTGTGTTCAATATTATTGCTGTTTCGATTGATATTACTGTATCATGGATATTGTAAATAGCTCAACCAGCCATCTGTCCTGTTCAGTTAGATCTCCAGGTTTTAGTGCAATCCTCTAATCTCCCCCCCCCCCACATTCAGTATACTCTTTTTTTATCAAGGGAAAAACACTTCAAGAGTATATTGCAAAAAAATTTAAATGACTATGTTGACTCTGAGAGGTTTTGGATGATGTCTGGCGTGTAGAGGTCAGAGAGAGTCCAAATGTCCAGCGACCTATGACCCAATCAGGTGTGGTGAGAGAGAAACACAAGCACAAAACCCCATTTGTCATCAGCCCAGCTCATCAGCCCAGTTTTAAGCATTGATAGAGCTGGATCCAAACCGTATCGGATTTAAATTCAAAGGCAATGTTCCCAGCGTTCGCAGAGACTTACTTACGTTCCTTCGGGAGCTCCCTTGTGGGTTCCAGTATAGAGCTTGCCTGGTGATGTTGGAGGGGAACTTTCGGAGGGTGTGACCGATCCATCCCCATCTTCTCCTCCGGATCTCCTCTTCCACCGGAACCTGGCTGATGCGCTCCCACGGGTCAATGCTACGGACTCTGCCCATCCATCTGATGTGGAGGATGCGTCGCAGGCACTTGTTTATGAAGCTCTGAGTTGTTGTCATTGTGTGTTTTGTTGTCCTCCATTTTGTCTGAGCCATACAGCCATCACTGACTTAACATTGGTGTTGAAAGGGTTTGCGTTTTCATTTTCCTGGAGCTCCAGATGGGAGATGAAGGCTACTCTTGTTTCTTTGGGAGATGAAGGCTACTCTTGCTTTTTTGAATTCTGCCTTTACATCCTGCTCGGTTTCACCTTGTTTGGTGATGACGCATCACAGACCGGTGAAGGAACTGGCATCCTCCAGGGGTTCTTTTACTGAGGGTGATTGGATTGTTAGATTCGTCGTTGATCGTTATCTTGGTTTTTGTTTTCTGTGGATATGGAGTCTTGGCTGGGATGATGTGGTGTCCAGGTCTGACGTTTTATCTTGCATTTGCTGTGGACTGTGCGACAGGAGTGCTAGATCCTCCGCAAAGTTAAGGTCGTCCAACTGTGTCCATAGAGACCATTGTATGCCATGTCACCTGTTCTCGGTTGTCTTCCTCATGACCCAGTCAATGTGTAACAGGAAAAGGAAGGGTGACAGGAGACATCCCTGTTTTTCTCCAGTCAGGAGTCTGAAGGGTGTGCTAAGCTTGCCTGCATGCACAACCCTGCATGTTATGCCATTATAGGTAGTGCAGATCATTCTGGCAAGCTTCTCTGGTCTGAGGAGCCTCCATAGGGCGTCTCTGTCTAAGCTGTCAAATGCTTTCTCATAGTCCACGAAGTTGACATACAGGGATGAGTTCCAGTCAATGGGTTGCTCGAATGTAACGCGGAGCGTGGCACAACTGCATTTACTCGTAAACGCTGCGTATGTCAGCGCAATTGGAAATGATCGAGACATTTTAACGTGGATCTTCCGCGACACGGATCGACTCCAGCCCCTAGTCTACCTTCCATAAACACACCGCTGTCTTTTGGACTGCAGACGTGTGCACTCCTGGCTTGATCAGCCATGTCGTGGAGTGTACTACTGAGTGCAGTACTCATATACATTTGCTCACTCAATTTACTTCAATTGTGCATTTTATGTCCAGCATTTTGAGGGGAAAAGACATTACGGACTGTTGTAGAGAGGACTAAATGAAGTCAAGACTTCCGTCTTTAGGGATGTGTTCTCTCTAGTCCTCTGTATAGTCTCTACCTCTAAACTGAAACAGGGAATGGAAAATGCCAACTCTCCCAAATCAGCTAGTTTAATACTGGTATAAACTGTCATGGTCAATTTGTGTTACCAGTGCCACATAGCATAATGCCACTTCCACAGAAATAGGCAATGCAATGTCCTTCATTTGGCTATCAATTCTAAACCCTCTTGTCTGTTTCTGGTCACGTCCCACCGCCGTTCCACCTTCGTTAAGTTGTTGAAGAATGTAGGAGAGGAGAGTCAGAGAGAGAAATGTGATGATGATGTCTCTGTAGCCACACACACACACACACAATTATATAGTACATACAGTGCAGTTACAGCCAGTGGAGAAAAAAAATACTATAAACTAAATATATATCTATAAATAAAGTAAAAGATGTATGTTTTCTAATATCTTGTAGAAAATGCTTTTGTAATGATGTTGAAAGTAAAGTATTGGCTGGATTCTGCTTCCTTTGGACAACAGTGACAAAAACAATAATGTACAGAGGATTTGTTTGTGTTGACGATATATATATATATATATATCAAAACAATGTGGCTGTGCAATTTATGTACATTTGCAACTAGACTTATTAAAGTTTTATTGACATATTTTAAGCCTCTGCCTTGTGTGTTTCTTGCCACTGTGGTGAATATATTTTCCAATACGTTTATATTTTCCATACCATGTGATTTTGGTCAATGCAACAAATCACGCAACGGTTGTCTCAAATTCATATGCGATTTTCATGTGACTCAGACAAAAAAACATTAACATATTTCCAGCCACAACCTATAATTCAGACGCAAACCAGTAGATTCAGACCTATAATTTGATAAACACTGTTTTAGATGATTGACAGGTATTAAATCAGATACAACTTGGCTTGTGATGAGAAAATGTACATATGTTCTAAGATACTCAGTCTAGTAATAGAATGATGATTACGAGAACCATTTAGAGGAGGGGAAGATGGAGGGAGAGAGCTAAAAGATGAGAGGAAGATGGAGAGAGAGGTAAAAGAGGGGTAGTGAGTGGTGCATGCTCCTCAGCTCGGCTGACCTACATACTGCCTGATTGTTATTCCCCACAGTAGCTGGGAGAGAAGATGAAGAGAAGAGGGAAAGAGGGAGAATGCTCCAAAACACATGAGCTGGAAATGCTCAAAATCTCTATCCTACCTTACCCAAGGTAGACATTATTTCTTGCCATGTATTACAGTCAGGGCTGGGTAGGTTACTTTCTAAATGTAATCCATTACAGTTACTAGTCACCTGTCCAACATTTGAATCTGTAATGTAACTTTTGGATTATCCAAACTCAGTAACATAATCTGATTACTTTCAGTTACTTTTGGATCACTTTCCCATAAGAGGCATTAGAAGAAGCCAAAAATAATCCATCACTGAATGTCATTGACAAAACAGAAAGGTGTGTTTTTTTTCACTAACATTGTTTAAAAGTAATCCAAGAGCGCTGTGTTTACACACAGGCAGACCAATTCTGAACTTTTTTCTACGAATTGGTCTTTTGACCAGTCACATCAGATCTGATTGGTCAAAACACCAATTAATGAAACAAATATGAAACAAATTTGGCTGCCTGTGTAAACACAGCCAAAGTAAACATCTAGTTTTTTGAAGGTATCTGTAATCTAATTACAATATTTTTGCTAGTAACATGACTGATTGCAGTTAGTTTATTTTGTAATCCGATTACATGTAATCAGTTACTCCCCAACCCTGATTACATGTAATCAGTTACTCCCCAACCCTGATTACATGTAATCAGTTACTCCCCAACCCTGATTACATGTAATCAGTTACTCCCCAACCCTGATTACATGTAATCAGTTACTCCCCAACCCTGATTACATGTAATCAGTTACTCCCCAACCCTGATTACATGTAATCAGTTACTCCCCAACCCTGATTACAGTATGTGAAAGTGTGCTATATGCTACACTTCAAATAAAATGGCTTAACACCAGTGTAGAATTATTGCCCTGTGGGCCAGTAACAGGAGAGATTAAGGGTAGGCAAGGTAGGCCATGCTAACTCTGTGAAAAGACTATAAGATGGCACCAATATACAGTGGGGCAAAAAAGTATTTAGTCAGCCACCAATTGCGGAAGTTATCCCACTTAAAAATATGAGAGAGGCCTGTAATTTTCATCATAGGTACACTTCAACTATGACAGACAAAATGAAAAAAGAAATACAGAAAATCACATTGTAGGATTTTTTGTGAATATATTTGCAAATTATGGTGTAAAATAAGTATTTAGTCTCCTACAAACAAGCAAGATTTCTGGCTCTCACAGACCTGTAACTTCTTCTATAAGAGGCTCCTCTGTCCTCCACTCGTTACCTGTATTGATGGCACCTGTTTGAACTTGTTATCAGTATAAAAGACACCTGTCCACAACCTCAAACAGTCACACTCCAAACTCCACTATGGCCAAGACCAAAGATCTGTCAAAGGACACCAGAAACAAAATTGTAGACCTGCACCAGGCTGGGAAATGAATCTGAATCTGCAATAGGCAAGCAGCTTGGTTTGAAGAAATCAACTGTGGGAGCAATTATTAGGAAATGGAAGACATACAAGACCACTGATAATCTCCCTCGATCTGGGGCTCCACGCAAGATCTCACACCGTGGGGTCAAAATGATCACAAGAACGGTGACCAAAAATCCCAGAACCACACCTAGTGAATGACCTGCAGAGAACTGGGACCAAAGTAACAAAGCCTACCATCAGTAACACACTACGCCGCCAGGGACTCAAATCCTGCAGTGCCAGACGTGTTCCCCTGCTTAAGCCAGTACATGTCCAGGCCTGTCTGAAGTTTGCTAGAGAGCATTTGGATGATCCAGAAGAAGATTGGGAGAATGTCATATGGTCAGATGAAACCAAAATATAACTTTTTGGTAAAAACTCAACTCGTCGTGTTTGGAGGACAAAGAATGCTGAGTTGCATCCAAATAACACCATACCTACTGTGAAGCATGGGGGTGGAAACATCATGCTTTGGGGCTGTTTTTCTGTAAAGGGACCAGGACGACTGATCCGTGTAAAGGAAGGAATGAATGGGGCCATGTATCGTGAGATTTTGAGTGAAAACCTCCTTCCATCAGCAAGGGCATTGAAGATGAAACGTGGCTGGGTCTTTCAGCATGACAATGATCCCAAACACACCGCCCGGGCAACGAAGGAGTGGCTTCGTAAGAAGCATTTCAAGGTCCTGGAGTGGCCTAGCCAGTCTCCAGATCTCAACCCCATAGAAAATCTTTGGAGGGAGTTGAAAGTCCGTGTTGCCCAGCAACAGCCCCAAAACATCACTGCTCTAGAGGAGATCTGCATGGAGGAATGGACCAAAATACCAGCAACAGTGTGTGAAAACCTTGTGAATACTTACAGAAAACGTTTGACCTCTGTCATTGCCAACAAAGGGTATATAACAAAGTATTGAGGTAAGCTTTTGTTATTGACCAAACACTTATTTTCCACCATAATTTGCAAATAAATTCATTAAAAATCCTACAATGTGATTTTCTGGGTTTTTTTTCTTCTCATTTTGTCTGTCATAGTTTAAGTGTACCTATGATGAAAATTACCGGCCTCTCTCATCTTTTTAAGTGGGAGAACTTGCACAATTGGTGGCTGACTAAATACTTTTTTGCCCCACTGCTTCTAGCTCCGAAGTAACTTTGCAGTATTTTAATATTTTTTGGTAATTTCTTTCATTATTAGCACAGAACGTTTTTTTTAAAGAACTTCTGAGTATCAGAACGGCAGTAACTCACTAGCATCAGACTCCCGAATCAGATCCCCCCCCCAAGGCAATTTTTTATTTTTTATTTTAACTTTATTTTACTAGGCAAGTCAGTTAAGAACAAATTCTTATTTTCAATGATGGCCTAGGAACAGTGGGTTAACTGCCTGTTCAGGGGCAGAACGACAGATTTGTACCTTGTCAGCTCGGGGATTCGAACTTGCAACCTTTCGGTTACTAGTCCAACGCTCTAAACACTAGGCTACCCTGCCGCCCTTTATCCCAGAGGCTGCTCCAAGACACCACCGGTGGAGAAGAGGTATTCTGAGTGGACTTCTAGTCCAACTCAAGAGGCGTACACACCATCCACCGCATCTGACTATACTCGCTAATACTCAGTCCCTGGACAATACAGTAGACGAGCTCAGGGCGAGGATCTCCTTCCAGAGAGACATCAGGAACTCTAACATACTCTAACATTCACTCCAGATATACTGTCCCCATCCATACAGCCAGCTGGGTTCTCAGTACATCGCGCAGACAGGAATAAAGAACTCTCCGGGAAGAAAGGCTGAGGTGTATGTTTCATGATT
Source organism: Oncorhynchus nerka (assembly GCF_034236695.1). Taxonomy (NCBI): domain Eukaryota; kingdom Metazoa; phylum Chordata; class Actinopteri; order Salmoniformes; family Salmonidae; genus Oncorhynchus; species Oncorhynchus nerka. The sequence continues at coordinate 12,322,568 of NC_088414.1, read as the reverse complement.
AACAACTCATGGTGTGATTGTGATAATGTACAGGAACTCAAGTCCTTTTGTTCACCCAACCTAGAATACCTCACAATCAAATTCCAACCGTATTACCTCAACAGAATTTGCTTCGGTTATAGTCACACCTGTGTATATTCCCCCTCAAGCCAATACCTCAACGGCCCTCAAGGAATTACACTGGACTTTGTGCAAACTGGAAACCTCATATCCTGAGGACGTATTTATTGTAGCTGGGGACTTTAACAAAGTAAATTTGAGGAAAACACTACCGAAGTTCTATCAACACATTACCTGTAGTACTCGCGCTTCAAAAACTTGAGCACTGTTACTCTCCCTTCCGGGATGGCTACTAGGCCTCCCGCCGCCCTCCCTTTGGCAAATCATATCATGACCTATAGCCAGAAACTCAAACAGGAAGTCCCCGTGCTGAGTTCTATTTACGCTGGCCTGACCAATCCATGCTTAAAGATTGTTTTGATCACGCCAGTGGTAATGGCTGGAGCGGAATCATTGGAATGATACATGTATACCTCAAACACATGGTTTCCATGTGGTTGATGTGTCATGGTAATTCTAATCAATAATGAGGAGAGAAGGTCAATCACCAAAAAGGATATTAACTTTATTAAAAACACATCGATGAGGGTGCAACATACAAGGTGAATCGACTGAGTTCTCGAATAATACAGAGACGCAAGGGGTTTACATAGAAACCCAAGAACTGCCTAGTCATGGTTGGTTCCATCATAACCTACCTTGTTTTCTTCTTGTGGCCAGGTGTATTGGTTGTGTGAGGTCATAATGCAGAAACAAGTGATAACGGCTGTTCCATTTACTCCTTTCTCTACCAAGTTAGTCTCCATTCTCTTCCACCTCCCCACAACTGTGCCCTTGCAGATAGTGAAAGAACAGGAGGGACTGTAGAACTGTGGTCACTCTCAGAGGCTCTTTGTCTTATGCTGTGTGACCAGGTTACTCAGAAACAAAGATGATTGAAAACAATACAGGTACAATACAAAACAATATCTGTTCCTCAAGTTTATCTCCATCCAATGTCCTTGACTACATGCCTAGACCAGCAACGGGGAGTGAACTTGGAAGAGATCAGGTAAATACGTGATTCTCTCTCACAGATGCCATTCCATTTACTCCCTTCCAGACATTATTATGAGTCTTCCTCCCCTCAGGAAACTATGAGGTATTTAATACCATTCCACCGATTCCACTCCAGCCATTACCACAAGCCTGTGCTCCCCAATTAAGGTCCCACCAACCTCCTGTGGATCACGCGGACTGGGATATGTTCCGGGTTACCTCTGAGAATAACATTGATGTATACACTAACACGATGACTGAGTTGTTCCCACAGTGACTATTAAAACATACCCAAACCAAAAAAACGTGGATAGAGTGCAGCATTCGCGCAAAACTGAAAGCGCGAACCACCTCATTTAACACCAGCAAGGTGACTGATAATATGGTTGAATACAAACAGTGTAATTATTCCCTCCATAAGGCAATCAAACAGGCAACACGTCAGTACAGAGACAAAGTGGAGTCGCAATTAAACGGCTCAGACACGAGACGCATGTGGATGAGACTCCAGACAATCATGAATTACAAAGGGAAAACCAGCCACATCGCAGACATCGCCATCTTGCTCCCAGACAGGCTAAACACCTTCTTCACCCACTGAGAATAACACAGTGCCACCAACGTGGCCCTCTCCCAGGGACTCTGGTCTCTCGTTCTCCGTAGCCGACATGAGTAGGACATTTAAACGTGTTAGCCCCGCAAGGCAGCCGGCCAAGATGGCATCCTAACCGCGTCCTCAGAGCATGCGCAGACCAGCTGGCTGGAATGTTTACGGGCATATTCAATCTCTCCCTATCCCAGTCTGCTGTCTCCACATGCTTCACGATCTTCCTGTACCCGAGAAAGCAAAGATAACTGAACTGAACTAAATGACGATCGCCCTGTAGCACTCACTTCTGTCATCATGAAGTGCTTTGAGAGGCTAGTTAAGGATCATATCACCTCCATCTTACCTGACACCCTAGACCCACTTCAATTTGCATACCGCCCCAAGCTCATCATTAAGCTTGGAGCCATGGGTCGGAACCCCGCCCTGTGCATTTGGGTCCTGGACTTCCTGACAGGGTGCCCCTATGTGGTAAAGGTAGGAAACAACACCTGTACTACACATCCTCAACACAGGGGCCCTACAAGGGTGTGTGCTCAGCCCTCTCCTGTACTCCCTGTTCACCCATGACATGCATGGCCACGCACGCCTCCAGATGACAACAGTATTAGGCCTGATTACCAACAATGACGAGACAGCCTACAGAGAGGAGAGGAGGGTCCATCCACATGGACAGGACCGCAATGGAGAAGGTGAAATGCTTCAAGTTCCTCGGTGTACACATCACTGGCAATCTGAAATGGTTCACACACACAGATAATGTGGTGAAGAAGGCGCAACAGCACCTGTTCAACCGCAAGAGGCTGAAGAAATTTGGCTTGTCCCTAAGACCTTCACACACTTTTACAGATACACCATTGAAGGCATCCTGTCGGGCTGTATCACCACCTGGCACGGCAACTTCACCGCCCGCAACCACAGAGCTCTCCAGATGGTGGTGCGGTCTGTCTAACGCATCACCGGGGGCACACTGCCTGCCCTCCAGGACACCAACAGCAACCGATGTCACAGAAAGGCCAAAAATATCATCAAGGACATCAACCACCCAAGCCACTACCTGTTCACCCCGCTAACATCCAGAAGGGGAGGTCAGTACAGGTGCTTCTATCTCAAGGCCATTAGAATGTTAAATAGCCATCACTAGCCGGCCTCCACCCAGTGCCCTGCCCTGAACTTAGTCATTGTCACGGCTACCACCTGGATACTCAACCCTACCCCATAGAGGCTGCTGCCCTATGTCCATAGACATGGAATCACTGGTCACTTTGATAATGGAACACTGGTCACTTTAATAATGTTTGATACTGTTTTACTCATTTAATTCAGAAAGCATTCAGACCTTTTTCCACATTTTGTTAAGTTACAGCCTTATTCTAAAACAGATTAAATTGTTTTTTTTCTCATCAATCTACACACAATAACCCACAATGACAAAGGAAAAACTGTTTATCCATTTTAGCAAGAATATTTATATAAAAAGGAAATAACATTTACATAAGTATTCAGGCCCTTTACTCAGTACTTTATTGAAGCACCTTTTGCTGCGATTACACCCTTGAGTCTTCTTGGGTATGATGCTACAAGCTTGGCACACTTGTATTTTGGGGAGTTTCTCCCATTCTTCTCTGCAGATCCTCTCAAGCTCTGTCAGGTTGGATGGGGAGCATCGCCATTTTCAGGTCACTCCAGACATGTTTGATCGGGTTCAAGTCCGGGCCCTGGCTGGGCCACTCAAGGACATTCAGAAACTTGTCCCGAAGCCACTCCTGCGATGTCTTAGCTGTGTGCTTAGGGTTGTTGTACTGTTGGAAGGTGAACCTTCACCCCAGTTTGAGGTCCCGAGCGCACTGGAGCATGTTTTCATCAAGGATCCCTCTCTACTTTGGCTCCGTTCATCTTTCCCTCGATCCTGACCAGTCTCCCAGTCCCTGATGTTGAAAAATGTAGGCACCATAGGCACCAGACCCCCCCCCCCCCCCCCCCACCGTGCCAGGTGGTGATACAGCCCGACAGGATGCCCTCAATGGTGTATCTGTAAAAGTGTGTGAAGGTCTTAGTGACAAGCTAAATTTCTTCAGCCTCTTGCGGTTGAACAGGTGCTGTTACGCCTTCTTCACCACATTATCTGTGTGTGTGGACCATTTCAGATTGCCATTGATGTGTACACCGAGGAACTTGAAGCTTTTCACCGTCTCCACTGCGGTCCTGTCGATGTGGATGGACCCTCCTCTCCTCTCTGTAGGCTGTCTCGTCATTGTTGGTAATCAGGCCTAATACTGTTATCATCTGGAGGCGTGCGAGGCCATGCATGTCATGGGTGAATAGGGAGTACAGGAGAGGGCTGAGCACACACCCTTGTAGGGCTCCTGTGTTGAGGATGTGTAGTACAGGTGTTGTTTCCTACCTTTACCATATGGGTGCACCCTGTCAGGAAGTCCAGGACCCAAATGCACAGGGCGGGGTTCCGACCCATGGCTCCGAGCATGATGCTAGGGCTCAGAGAGAATTAGAGGGAGCATACTTAAATTCACACAGGACACCAGATAAGACAGGAGAATTACACCAGATAAAACAGACTGACCCTAGCCCCCCGGCACATAGACGTGTTCAGTCAGCACAGATGAAGCATGCTACACTCAAGGAATGCTCAACTAATCCAACTGGGATTTGAAGGGGATTTTGGAAGAAGATTTTGGCGGAAAATGAAATGCTCGATTTCTCAACTCTTCTGAAAAGCTAAGAATCTAGCTGGTTGGTTTTGATCAAAATCTTAGTGGTATAGGCCGTGGCGTCATTTTCAGCAAAAATTCAGGGAATAGGGAATAGCAAAATGAGAATAGAATTTTTATGTTTGTGGTGTAGAATGATAGTATTCAATATAATTCCAATGACCCAGGGTATATCGGTATGTTTGATCATAGAAACGGATGGGTTACATTGTATTTCTATGTTTTCTTTGTAGCCTATTGCTTTTCCTGGTTGTAAATGGAACTGTACATATTGGAACCGGGTTTATGGTAGGCCGGCATTGCTTAATTGATTACGTGGGTGGGTCGAATTTGAGCCACGGAAGCGTATTGCCATATCGCAACATGCTGCTGGACTAATGAGCGGCGCAATATTCTCTGTTTGAAGCCTATAGGTCTATTTATTTGACAAGGCAGCTGTGCACGGCTGCATGTCACTGTAGCAGGCGGTATTTTTGTTTACTATTAATGTAACTAGCCTATATACAGATTGCGTCATAACTTTATCAATCTGATATTTTGTTTATAGGCTTATGGTAGGCCTACCGCCGTTTTGTTCTGTTCGCATACGTTCATTCGCAGTTGTGTCGGTATTCTAAGCCAAACTGCTATTCAGTATTTTTGTTTTGAATGAATAAGCTACTTTCAGCATTTAGTTTGTATTATTTTGGTAAAATAGCTGTGTGTACGGCTGCACTCACGTAGGGTAATTCACCTATTACGAACGGTCTATCTAGCTTGCAGTCTAAATGTATTGCCAAATAGGCCTTGCTTTAGTGTCTTGGGCGCTGTCAATTGTGCTGATGCACTTTTTCGTGTTCTGCAGCATAAAACAATAGACATGGGGTTCTGCTGCGCACGTATCAGCGACACGTTGAACGATGCGGATGCCAGGAGGCAAGTGTTTCTATGATTGGTTTGAGGAGAACTGCACCACACTCGGCCTAAAAGACAAAGTAATCCGGAGCAGGCGGCCGATTGAAGATGAGAGGAATGTTTTACAACATTTTGGACAATATCAGTGTTCAAATGAAAGCCAGGTTTGATCATTTTGTCACCCTTGGCCCTACAATCCTGTCACTGACAGGTTCACCCTGAAGGACAGACTAATGGACTTCATTTACAAGTAAAGTTAGTTCTAAATGCATTTCTTTTGCAATTTACGGGTTAGACAACTGTTGAATAAACATGAGAATAGACAGCATTCCCTTTGATGCATTTGATTTATCAAGCTGGAATTTTCTGATGAGACACCGACGTCTTGAACTGCATTTTTCAGTCATTTCGATTGTTATGGAAAATCCATTAGAACCATATTTATTAAATATTTGTGTGTAATAATATTTCATATAATATTATTGTGTGTGTGTGTGTCCCGCGCAGTGCATTGGAAGAATTGTAAATCCATTGTGAAAGGCTATGGAGTTTGCGTTGAAAACTATTCAGATAAAATGTGTCCATACATTGGTCTTTTAGTGCCACCTATTGGTTGTAACTGTGGATGCTACATCAGTCTATGGCTGAGCTCAGTTGTGCTGTGTCATTTTGTCAGATGATATTAATTTTTTTATTGGCTACATTGGTATTTACAATTGTGAAAATTGTTTGTCAATTTCGGTTAATAGTCTATGTCACTGGTTGTTAGAGGTATCTGTTGTATGGTGAAGTTGGGCATTATCAATGTTTATTATTGACTAAGAGCTCGACTCAATCTGTATCGCGGAAGTTCAGCGTAACAGCGGAATTGAAATTTAAAGGCAATGTTTCCACGTTAGCGGAGACCGCATTCACGTTAAAAGCTGCATACAGTATGTCGGCTCAATCGTTAACTTACCTTTAAATTTCTATTGTGCAATCTGTAACACTTCAGCGATACAGATTGAATAGATCCTTAAATCTGGATTTGATCATAGCCAGTGCCTACCCAGCCACGGACCTCACCACACATGCTTCACCACACGTGATGTGGACCACATATTAGACTGTGTAGAAAATGTACATTATCTAAGACCTAACAAATCTAAGATTAGACACAGGCAGCCCAGAATGATGCAAAGCAGAGCATTACCATCATCCTATAGCATAACGCCTCGTCTTTCCACATACACTTCAGAGGCTGAATTGATTGAATTCTTGAATGCATTTCCATTGACTCAGGCCTAGGAGCAGAGAGCTAGTGGAGAGGGAGAAGATGGTGGGAAGGGAACGGACCTCATTCATAATGCCTCCTCATGCTTATTTCACAGAGATGCCTTTAATTGCTCTCTTGAGGCTCACTTAAGGCCTGATTCAGACTTAGGAAATGTACGTCTTTCCTACACATGCCTTTCCTACACACTTCTCCGTAGTTGGTACTCCGACTTAAGCACCGACAACGGGCGTTGCAGGCGTGATTCCCTTGAGCGTGCTGAATACATTTAATTAAACCGCTAAAAAAACTTGGTCAACAGATTTTCTTGTGGAGTTTTCATTCAATAGGGCTTTCAGTACATTTATCTAAAGCAATTCCTTAACATTTGGTGTGCCTTTAATTAGAGTTTTCTCAACAGAGAACAGTTCAGAATATTAGGGGTCAATGAAAGAAATCCATTTAAATACATGCATATTAGTCTCCTTTTCAGCAGATTTAAAATTCTCGGATCTTGTATATTATTTAGGGTGAGGAAAACATTTACAAACACAGCTCAGAAAAATAAAGGGAACACTAAAATAACACATCCTAGATCTGAATGAATGAAATATTCTTATTAAATACTTTTTTCTTTACATAGTTGAATGTGCTGACAGCAAAATCACACAAATTATCAATGGAAATCAAATTTATCAACCCATGGAGGTCTGGATTTGGAGTCACACTCAAAATTAAAGTGGAAAACCACACTACAGGCTGATCCAACTTTGATGTAATGTCCTTAAAACAAGTCAAAATGAGGCTCAGTAGTGTGTGTGGCCTCCTCGTGCCTGTATGACCTCCCTACAACGCCTGGGCATGCTCCTGATGAGGTGGCGGAAGGTCCCCTGAGGGATCTCCTCCCAGATCTGGACTAAAGCATCCACCAACTCCTGGACAGTCTGTGGTGCAACGTGGCGTTGGTGGATGGAGCGAGACATGATGTCCCAGATGTGCTCAATTGGATTCAGGTCTGGGGAAAGGGCGGGCCAGTCCATAGCATCAATGCCTTCCTCTTGCAGGAACTGCTGACACACTCCAGCCACATGAGGTCTAGCATTGTCTTGCATTATGAGGAACCCAGGGCCAACCGCACCAGCATATGGTCTCACAAGGGGTCTGAGGATCTCAGTACCTAATGGCAGTCAGGCTACCTCTGGCGAGCACATGGAGGGCTATGCGGCCCCCCAAAGAAATGCCACCACACACCATGACTGACCCACCGCCAAACCGGTCATGCTGGAGGATGTTGCAGGCAGCAGAACGTTCTCCAGACTGTCACATGTGCTCAGTGTGAACCTGATTTCATCTGTGAAGAGCACAGGGCGCCAGTGGTGAATTTGCCAATCTTGGTGTTCTCTGGCAAATGCCAAACGTCCTGCACGGTGTTGGGCTGTAAGCACAACCCCCACCTGTGGACGTCGGGGCCTCATACCACCCTCATGGAGTCTGTTTCTGACCGTTTGAGCAGACACATGCACATTTGTGGCCTGCTGGAGGTCATTTTGAAGGGTTCTGGCAGTGCTCCTCCTGCTCCTCCTTGCACAAAGGCAGAGGTAGCGGTCCTGCTGCTGGGTTGTTGCCCTCCTCGTCTCCTGATGTACTGGCCTGTCTCCTGGTAGCGCCTCCATGCTCTGGACACTACGCTGACAGACACAGCAAACCTTCTTGCCACAGCTCGCATTGATGTGCCTCCTGGATGAGCTGCACTACCTGAGCCACTTGTGTGGGTTGTAGACTCCATCTCATGCTACCACTAGAGTGAAAGCACCGCCAGCATTCAAAAGTGACCAAAACATCAGCCAGGAAGCATAGGAACTGAGAAGTGGTCTGTGGTTATCACCTGCAGAACCACTCCTTTATTGGGGGTGTCTTGCTAATTGCCTATAATTTCCACCTGTTATCTATTCCATTTGCACAACAGCATGTGGAATTTATTGTCAATCAGTGTTGCTTCCTAAGTGGACAGTTTGATTTCACAGAAGTGTGATTGACTTGGAGTTGCATTGTGTTGTTTAAGTGTTCCCTTTATTTTTTTGAGCAGTGTATATTGTATAAACATAAATGTATAATATAAAAATATACAGCTGGTCCTATAAATTTACTCTAATAATTATCACTAATCATGGAACTGTGATGACAATGTTCCAGTAGTCGTGAACCTTCATGAACCGTGCCAGGCTCCAGGTTTAAACGAGCGTTCCATAATAATAATTCAAACAGGTTACATTATTGCACAACTTGTAATATGATCCACTATTGCTAGAGATCCTCAAGAACAACCACATGAATGTGACAGAGGAAAGAGCGAGACATGATGGACATGATACTTCCAGTTGAAGCTCGCATCCGCTACAAGACCATGGTGCTTGCCTACGGAGCTGTGAGGGGAACGGCACCTCAGTACCTCCAGGCTCTGATCAGGCCCTACACCCAAACAAGGGCACTGCGTTCATCCACCTCTGGCCTGCTCGCCTCCCTACCACTGAGGAAGTACAGTTCCCGCTCAGCCCAGTCAAAACTGTTCGCTGCTCTGGCCCCCAATGGTGGAACAAACTCCCTCACGACGCCAGGACAGCGGAGTCAATCACCACCTTCCGGAGACACCTGAAACCCCACCTCTTTAAGGAATACCTAGGATAGGATAAAGTAATCCCTCTCACCCCCCCTCCCCCTGAAAAGATTTAGATGCACTACTGTTCCACTGGAGGTCATAAGGTGAATGCACCAATTTGTAAGTCGCTCTGGATAAGAGCGTCTGCTAAATGACTTAAATGTAATTAAATGAAAGAATGCTAAAATAACATTGTAATAGAACGATGCTAAACGTAAGGAAATTAACATTCAAATGAGTTAAATGTAGGTTATGGGTATAACTGACGGTGGTTACTGATAGTGGCTAACAACACGATACAATTTTTTTTTTTTTTTTAAATGCAGTGAAAAGTCCTGGCATAGAATTAAAACATTTTATAAATCAACTCAGTAGGTTTGGCGCTATACTGTTATTAATTTGCGCATGGCTACTGAAGCCTATATCTTGGGTCTCCAAATGTTTAAGTACGTTAGTCTACTTAATTAAGTAGGCAATAGAAAAAAAGCCTGTCTATCATGTTCATTGATTGGGTTAAGGACGAACCGTCACTCCAAAACTAGCGGACCAATGGAGACTCATTGTCTCCGCCTCCCTCTAAACACGGCCTTTCTCGGAAAAATAACGCCAAAACTCGAAAAGACTGGCAGTAAAGCAAAGAAACAGACATTGAAAGCAAAGATACGAGTAGCGTAACCAAAAGGTAGTACATGCAGGGAAGAGCGTTGGCAAAATCTATTCAATAGAAAAGTTGAACTGAAAACGAATTTTTTTCAAATATATTTTTTAAATAATTTGTCATAGAGTTCAGCTCTCGCTTTAAAATGATCTGCTTACAAGTTGGGGTTTTGCTTTTGACACCTTATTTTTGTTTTACAATTCTATACATTTTGCTTTCAATCGTTTGGTTTTTGATTTCAACATTCATTATTTCACCCGTCCTCAAATGTTTACAATTTTATATTTAACTAGGCAAACAAATTCTTATTTACAATGACGGCCTAGGAACTAGGAACAGTGGGTTAACTGCCTTGTTCAGGGGCAGAACGACAGACTTCTACCTTGTCAGCACTGGGGATTCGATCTCGCAACCTTTCAGTTACTAGTCCAACGCTCTAACCACTAGGCTACCTGCTGCCTACATTCTTAACTTTATTCTTCATGTTCACGATTTATTTTGATTTTGAATTGAATACATATGGCTTTAAAATTGACCCCCCATACGCCTTCATCCACACTGGCGCAGGAAAATATGTATATGCACTGCACATTCAAAACCTATTGGGAGTTAGGAGATTTTGTTTTTACAATCTGTCAGCATTCATTTCGAGACCAAGAAAAACCCTTTCAACTGGTTTAAATACAGTCCTTTATTCTGCATTGCAGTGCTATGAACAGACGCACAGTACATCACAATGGAGGTTATGGTTGAGTATCTATTTTCTCAGATGCTGTGGTGGAGTACAGTAGTAGATGGCGCAAAAACGTCTATAGTCTTAGTAGTGTAGTGTGTGTTCAGCCCATATGGTACTGAAGGAACCAAGATGATAGCTTTAGTGTTTAGTTTCATTCTCCGGCAAGCGGCAACTGTTTATAGGTGACACTGACTGGCGTGAATAAATTATGTGGAGGAAAAACGAACAAAATCAAATACAATTCAAAACATTCCTATGGATACGGATGACACAGTATTCGCAAACAAGCAGTGTTGAATGACCGCATTCTCCTGATTACAGTCCTGGTTCGGTCTCGTAACTTCCTATTCCCCATGAAGGGCGTCAAAGCAAAGGAGACGCGCTCCTATTTGGGTCTGTGGCGGCCATTTTGAGTAACCATCTGTCTCACTCACTGCTGTTTGTCTAAGGCTGCTATGTTATTGGAGTAGCTGCTGTTATGAAAGGAGAGGAAATGCCCAGTCCCAAATCAAACCATAGCCCATATGACCTACACACTGGAGATCTGAGAGTATATGATAGGTATTGGCAAATCATTAATTACTTGACTTCGTCTTCAGATAGGCTGTTTTTTTTCCATATTACTTATATACCATCCAATCTTCTCAGGTGGTCTTCAGTGCATGGGGGGGTACTGTTGGGCTAAGGGACGATTTGTGATTGGGTAGAACGGTCTGGGAGGATGTCCTTTTCCCTTTGGTACAATGATGAGACATCTCATCACTGATTGGTTCTGTGAGCAGGAACAGCTGAATGGCAGAACCGCTGGCCATTACAGTTTATGGCCGTTATCTCAAATACACTAAACACACATGCAAACACACACACACACATCTGTGCAAATGTTGTAGGTTCTAAAGCTATCGTGGAATTGCTCAGATCCATACCCGCAACATACACTGTGTGTAAAACTGCAGTACGTGCGTCGATTTCCCTGAAGAGAGAGCGTGTGTGTGTGATTGCTCAGTGGGTTGCTCAACAGGGCTGAAGCGAGATACAACCTACCCTGAAGTTATTAATCAATAATTGCATCTCAAGCAGGGCCTTACAACCAACCATCTCCCTCTCTGGACCTGAGTGACCTTTCTTGACACACACACACACACCTCGTTCTCCCACTTCCTTATCCACCCTGTGGACTTCCTCCTCTCCTTTTTAAGGAAAGTAATGAATTCCAGAAAAGGCCTCATGGTGCTGAGCCTCTGAGGTCAGCTTCCAACAATCTGTGTCTCTTCTCTCAACAGGACCCCCTGGGGGAATTTGAGCCAGTCTTTGTGTTCCTCTGTTAGGTGTGTGTGTGTGTGTGTGTGTGTGTGTGTGTGTGTGTGTGTGTGTATAGCTCCTTAGGCCCCAGTCGGGTCAGTTCTCTACATTGCCCTTGTGTGTGGGACGTAGTCTCTGATGCAGCCTGTAGTCTTGGGACAAGGCCCTGCGAGGGGTGGCCGGGGAGCAGAGCTGGGGGCCGACAGTGCCTGGCCTGGGGTGGAGGTTGACATATGGTGGGGGTGTACAGTCCTGCCGGGCTGGGTCCTGCCGCAGCTTACAGAGCGCCTGGTGGAGGAGGTGCTGTCCTCGGGTAGAGCTCCTCCAGGATCCCCTCTTCCCTGGTTCTCCAGCTGAGCCTCACACACCTCCAGCAGGGACACCACCTGCTCCCTCAGGGGGAGGGACTTGAACCGGCGCTGGGCCAGGTAGAAGAAGGCCTCTACGAATGCCTGCAGACCCATCCCTGAGAGGAGGAGACAAATAGAAGAGATGTGGTAGAGGGGGAGAAGGGTGAGAGGAGAGCGCGGGGGGGGGGGGATAACAGGGAGGTGGAAGAGAGAGAGAGTATTTGCCGTGTATCAAACTGATTCTCCCTGATCCTTGAGTCACTCTCCTATAATGAGTAACTATACCGAACAAAAATATAAAACGCAACATGCCATCTCTAAGATTTTACTGAGTTACAGGTCATATAGGAAATCAGTCAATTTAAATAAATACATTTGGCCCTAATCTATGGATTTCACATGATTGGGAATAGAGATATGCATCGGTTGGTCACAGATAACTTTCTTTTTTTTAAAGAGTAGGGGAGTGGATGGGAAAACCAGTGAAAGAGATGTGTTGTACTGCATCAACATTAAGTTGATCAGGCTGATTGTGGCCTGTGGAATGTGGTCCCACTCCTATTCAATGGCTGTGCGAAGTTGCTAGATATAGGAGGGAACTGGAACACACGGTTGTACACGTCAATCCAGAGCATCCCAAACATGCTCAATGGGTGACATGACTTGTGAGTATGCAGGCCGTGGAAGAACTGGGCCATCTTCAGCTTCCTGGAATTGTGTACAGATCCTTACAACATGGGGCCGTGCATTATCCTGCTGAAACAGGAGGTGATGGGGTCAGATGAATGGGACGACAATGGGCCTCAGGGTCTCGTCACGGTATCTATGTGCATTCAAATTGACATCAATACAATGCAATTGTGACTGTAGCTGTCCACTAGCTCTCCCACATCCCTCTTGTTGTCCGTAACTTATGCCTGCCCGTACCATAACCCCACCATGGGGCACTCTGTTGACATCAGCAAACCTGCTCGCCCACAAGACGCCACGTAGTCTGTGGTTTTGAGACCAGTTGAACATACTGCCAAATTCTCTAAAACTTTGGAGGTGGCTCATGGTAGAGAAATTAACATTCAATTCTCTGGCAACAGCTCTGGTGGACATTCCTGGTCAAAACTGCACATTTTAGAGAGTGGCCTTTTATTGTCCCCAGTTTAACCAGCTTCTTGACATGCCACACCTGTAGGTATCAAGATGAAGTCAAACTAATAAATCAACCTACCTACGACACACAGAAGCTCTGACCGTCCAACCAGAACACACCCAGAGACACACCATCCAGGTAGGTACACCACATCCCTTTGATATACAGTACTTGCACATTGCACACCATTTATTCTAGCTTTTACTATTTACCACACGTTCCATCCAACTGTGCTGTGGCCCTCAATAAAACATTAGGATGAGTGGGTGAAACACACGAAGAAAGTGAAAAACAAGGATTAAAGTGAGGGCGAGAGTTATTTTCCTATAAAGTCTCGTGGGGGGGGGGGGGGAGCCAGAGAGAGCGACTTTCTTCTGAGGTGATAAGGGGCTTTTAGCATTCAGCTAAAGTCCTGAGTCAGCGCTTCCCTCTTCCCAAAACACAAAACTTTATTATTAATAATAAATACTTGCCTTATCCCTTCATACACTCCACAATCCTTCCCTCCCCCAACACTGCGACGCAATCATCAGAGAGAGATTGGCTCTGTTTTCCTATTACCCGTAGGGGTAATGACCAAATTCTCACCCCTTGATTTTGGTCTGGAACCAAATATTCAGCTCACAACTCCTCGCGTTGCGTCCTGCTAAAAACTGTTCCCCCCATGCCAACCGAGCCCAGCAAGAGGAAACCCGAACAGCAATCAATCGTACCGCTGTACCCCTCTCTTCCTCATCATCCTGCCCCCTCTGCATATTTTCAGGTGGAAGCTGGTGAATTATTCATAGTGGATGCTCTCACAATTGGATGTCACTACGCTGTGAGCTCATTTCAATGATGTGAGAGGGGATTCCGTGGACAGTTAGAGCCAAAAACAAAACCTGGCCAATTCAAAAAAAAAAGGTCACAGCTAGTTCTGCCGGAGACCTGAAGATGTGCATTAGCTCCCCCAACGAATACCTAGTGCTTAGTTCAGCGGGCTAACACAATTACGGTTTGTTGTTATTGGTGGGCAGAGTGATTTGTGACTGGTGATTGGCGGGCTGTGTGAGAGGTGACTTGTGATTGGCCGGAGGGTTACCCGCTTCTCTGGAGCCAGGCAGCATGCTGGCCCAGCGTCGTGTGACGTCGATGTAGAGGATATCCACAGTCGCCATGGAGAAGTGACTGTTGCTCAGTTTACAGTTCCTACACACAGACAGACGGATATAGCATGGTTTTATGTGGCCTATGGGTTTCATTGACCTGAAAAAGAACACAACGCACCATCGGCAGCCAAGAAGTGGAATCGCTTGAAACAACTGACAAATTAGGTTACTTATCAAAAAAGAACCATGCTAAGGCACTGCTTGACAATAAGTCCACGTGCACACCAACGTAAGCTCTCTGACTCTGTGTGTGTAAGGGGTGAGGAAGAGGAACTAGTACCTGATGAAGGTTCTGAAGCCAGTGGGCCCCAGGCGCATGTTGCCCTTGACGCCGAGGAAGCGCAGGAAGAGGGCAGTGATGCGCTCCACGGTCCGCAGGTAGCTGAACTGCTTGGTGTACTTAGGGAACACCTGCTTCAGACACATAGAGGGTAGGACACGCCCATCCTCCCCAGCCCCCCTCACTGGTGACCCCAACAGCTCCTCCTTCTCTGGGTAGGACCTGGGGGAGGAGAGGGGGAGGGTCATTGTTGGGAAGTGGGTGTATCCACCTAGATTCACCTATTCTACGGAGGTCAGGTGTGTGTGTGTGTGTGTGTGTGTGTGTGTGTGTGTGTGTGAGAGAGAAGACAGAGATAGATTGAGAGAAAGAGAGAGCGAGAGAGGTTATTTAGGGGAATTGTGTGTTGATAGGAGGTGATCTATGAGTGAATAAGAGCGGTCTCCATCTTGTGTAGACGCCTATAGTGATGTAACACTGATGCGGCGTCTGACCCTATGTACCCAGGCAGCAGGGCTGAGTAATGGCCTCTATAGTCCTTCTGGACATAGGAGCACAAGGCCAGCCTAATGAGTCAGCTGGTATACTGGAGAGGAGGAGAGAGAGGAGATGGACAGGCGAGCTGGAGGAAAAGGAGGACGGAAGGTAAGGATATGTGGATGAAAGGTTTCACTGCGCTCGGCCGGGAGATTAAATCATCTGTCTATAAAAGCACTGTGCTGTGGCTCTTCACTGGAGCAGATAACACACTCATGCCTGGCCCATACACACACACACACACACACACACACGTCGCAAATGTCACCTAAAAGGCCGGCTACCAGATGGACTACAAACAAGACATAAACTAAGTGGTGAAGAGCGGAAGATGCTAAGCTCTCCTCTCTGTTCCTGGACGTCTAGGTCCGTCTTAGCGGACCAAGGGAGAGGAGGAGAGAGAAAAGGGGAGAAAACATAACATTCTTACGGTTCAAGGAGAAACAAAAGCAATTATTTCTGAATTATGTTAATGTGATGCAGGCCACACGCCTTACTTTCAATTAGTCCTCGAGGCAGGGGAGGAAGAGGGGGCCGAAGGGAGGAGAGGGGGCCAGAGAGGACAGGGTGCAGGAGTTCATCCCACCATTCCTTCTAGCGGTGCTCCCATGTACTCAGAGAGGGACCAGGGGTCTACCACCATTGGCCCACTGTGGCGAATCATTAGGATAATGCACCCACGGCCCGCAGCACCCACACAGGTAAAGGAACCCGCGCGCACGCACGCACGCGCACACAGAAGACAAATGAGGTAGCACTCTCAGCACTCTGGTTTAACTTGCTGTAGGTTATATCTGTATTCCTCTCCGATACAACGGCTGAATATGCTGAAGTACCGCTGGTGTTGGATGAACAAAGAACTTGAGTCTTTCTTAACGTCGTTCTTTCAGGAGGTAGGTGGTTCAGTGCTAGCTCTGCTAGGTCATTAGGAGTTTTGCCCTGGTTGAAGACCTAAGAGCAGGTTAACATACATTCACACATGCTGGAAGGAGACCGGACACACAGATGAATCCCTCAAGCTCCTCTGTGTGAGCAATTCATAAACACTCGGCGTTGGCTGTGAAGGATATTCGGCATTGTTGAGCAAAGCTGTAGCGGCAAAACAATTAGTGTTTAGTTCTGAGTGGCATACTGCTGCTCGGGAGAACAGATAGCGCTCGACTTTCGCACAGACCAACTCTGATTAACTGTCATGTTTCTATGTCAGACTCAGTTTGAACCCATTCTCTCTCAAGACAGTTCTCGAGGAATATCTTTGTATTTGACGTTACCTATTCGATTTGACCTTCATGCAGAGTGCCGTGCTTTGATGAATGGCGGCAGAATAAACCAGAGAATAAGACAAGAGGTGAAAAACATACGGTACCAGTCGAAAGTTTGGACGCACCTGCTCATTTCAAGGGTTTTTCTTTATTTGTACTATTTTCTACATTGTAGAATAATAGTGAAGACATCCAAACTATGAAATAACACATGGTAACCAAAAAAAGTGTTTATATTACAAAATATATTTTATATTTGAGATTCTTCAAAGTAGCCACCCTTTGCCTTGATGACAACTTTTCACACTCTTGGCAAAGGGGTTTTCCCCTTTGAATACGGCTCATCTAGGAGAGAAATGATGACATTTCTTGTCCAAACAAAATGTTGTCCGACTTTGTTTCTCCAAACTGGAGAGTAGACTTACCCTGGATGATTATGTGTGGGCGATGGTAACAGCGTGGAGGCAAGAGAAAGAGTCAACAATAGGTTGAGCAAGAGAGGGAGAGAGAAAAGGACAGAAGCTAAAAAATATATATATATATGAAGAAATAGGAGAATGGATAGAGTGCAGAGGAGCGATTAGGGTCTACTGTTGGTGCATAGTAGGAGAGAGAGAGAGACCGAGAGAGACCGAGAGACCGAGAGAGAGAGAGACACACCGAGAGAGAGAGACACACCGAGAGAGAGAGACACCCAGAGAGAGAGACACCCAGAGAGAGAGACACCGAGAGCGAGAGAGAGAGCGAGACACACCGAGAGAGAGAGAGAGAGAGAGACACCGAGAGAGAGACCGAGAGAGACACACCGAGAGAGAGAGAGAGAGACACACCGAGAGAGAGACACACCGAGAGAGAGACACACCGAGAGAGAGAGACACACTGAGAGAGACCGAGAGACACCGAGAGAGACACCGAGAGAGAGACACACCGAGAGAGAGACACACCGAGAGAGAGAGAGACCGAGACACCGAGAGAGAGACACATACCGAGAGAGAGACACCGAGACACCGAGAGAGAGACACATACCGAGAGAGAGAGACACCCCGAGAGAGAGAGACACCCCGAGAGAGAGAGACACCCCGAGAGAGAGAGACACCCCGAGAGAGAGACACCGAGAGAGAGACACCGAGAGAGAGACACCGAGAGAGAGAGACACCGAGAGAGAGACACCGAGAGAGAGACACATACCGAGAGAGAGACACATACCGAGAGAGAGAGAGAGAGACCGAAAGAGACCGAGAGAGAGAGACACACCGAGAGAGAGAGAGACACACCGAGAGAGAGAGACACACCGAGAGAGAGAGACACCGAGAGAGAGACACATACCGAGAGAGAGAGACACACCGAGAGAGAGAGAGACACACCGAGAGAGAGAGACACACCGAGACACCGAGAGAGAGACACATACCGAGAGAGAGAGACACACCGAGAGAGAGAGACACCGAGAGAGAGACACATACCGAGAGAGAGACACCGAGAGAGAGAGACACATACCGAGAGAGAGAGACACACCGAGAGAGAGAGAGACACCGAGACACCAAGAGAGAGACACATACCGAGAGAGAGACACATACCGAGAGAGAGAGAGAGACCGAGAGAGAGAGAGACCGAAAGAGACCGAGAGAGAGAGACACACCGAGAGAGAGAGACACACCGAGAGAGAGAGACACCGAGAGAGAGACACATACCGAGAGAGAGAGACACACCGAGAGAGAGAGACACCGAGAGAGAGACACATACCGAGAGAGAGAGACATACCGAGAGAGAGAGACACACCGAGAGAGAGAGACACCGAGAGAGACACATACCGAGAGAGAGAGAGAGAGAGAGAGACACCGAGAGAGAGAGAGAGACACACACCGAGAGAGAGAGAGAGAGACACACACCGAGAGAGAGAGAGACACACACCGAGAGAGAGAGAGAGAGAGAGACACACACACCGAGAGAGAGAGAGAGAGAGAGACACACCGAGAGAGAGAGAGAGAGAGAGACACCGAGAGAGAGAGAGAGAGAGAGACACACCGAGAGAGAGAGAGAGAGAGAGACACACCGAGAGAGAGAGAGACACACCCAGAGAGAGAGAGAGAGAGAGAGAGAGAGAGAGAGACACACCGAGAGAGAGAGAGAGAGAGAGAGACACACAGAGAGAGATAGAGAGAGAGAGAGACACAGAGAGAGAGAGAGAGAGAGAGAGAGAGACACACCGAGAGAGAGAGAGAGACACACAGAGAGAGAGACACACCGAGAGAGAGAGAGACACACCGAGAGAGAGAGAGAGAGAGACACACCGAGAGAGAGAGAGAGAGACACACCGAGAGAGAGAGAGAGAGAGACACACCGAGAGAGAGAGAGAGAGACACACCGAGAGAGAGAGAGACACACCGAGAGAGAGAGAGACACACCGAGAGAGAGAGACACACCGAGAGAGAGAGAGAGAGACACACCGAGAGAGAGAGAGAGAGACACACCGAGAGAGAGAGAGAGAGAGAGAGACACCGAGAGAGAGACACACCGAGAGAGAGAGAGAGAGAGAGACACACCGAGAGAGAGACACACCGAGAGAGAGACACACCGAGAGAGAGACACACCGAGAGAGAGACACACCGAGAGAGAGAGAGAGAGACACACCGAGAGAGAGAGAGACACACCGAGAGAGAGAGACACACCGAGAGAGAGACAGAGAGACCGAGAGAGACAGAGAGACCGAGAGAGACAGAGAGAACGAGAGAGACAGAGAGAACGAGAGAGACAGAGAGACCAAGAGACCGAGAGAGACAGAGAGTGAGAGAGAGACCGAGAGTGAGAGAGACCGAGAGTGAGAGAGAGAGACTGTCCATTGGAAAGGGTAACCACAGAGCTGAGCTACAGCTAATCAATGACAGAAGAAACAACCTCATTCCCACCCTTTATCCATCCACTCTCCTGTCATCCACATCCATCTCTCCCTCCCACATCTCTCCCTTTCCACTCAAATTGCTGTGGTGGTAGCAGAGTGGCCACATAACTCTTAAACCTGCTGTCACACTGCAGAGGGGGGTTTAAACCAGCAGCTAGCGTTTCCAAAACACTCCCTGCCAAGCCAACCGTAGCCAGCTAAGGAGCTAAAACAATCTATATTCCACTTTCTGTTTTCTCACGGCAACTTTGTGAATCGTCACCCTCCAGTAACCAACGTGACCACGGAGACGAGAACGTAGCATTGATCAACGATAAAACAGCCCGGTTGTTGTTGACCAAAGTGTGCAGCTGACTGATTTTCTACTTGTCTGAATCGGATCCTTCACTGGGTGGGAAAAGACGGATGTAAAGACGAAACGCAGATTCAGGCTGAAGCATCCCATTGAAGTTGAATAGGAGTGTTGGGGGGAAAAAAGAGCGATGGCGCAGGATAGTGTGAATTTGTCACCAGGCAGTCAGCGTAATCTAGGTTTGGCTTGAAGGAAAGACAGTCTTCCTTACTATGGGTCTTCTGCCAGTTGGCTCAGCCCTTCACCTTTTCCAGCAGTTTTAGAACTAAAGAAAAGGCTCCTGTGGCCCGGCTCCACAAAGGGTGGTATTTCTGCCTTTAATGGGCTCAAAGAAAAGCAGATCCAAAACAGAACCAGAGCAAATACACAGGAAATGCTACAAATGGTCCTCTCATTTCATATAAATATACTTTATTGTCCCCTTGGACAATAGAGAATGCTGCTGCTCCCACATAAATACACAAATAAATAGAATCAATTGAGAATAACACTCAATCACACACACACACACCCCCCACCCAACCAACCACACAAAAAGTTCATGTCAGGCCAGGCCGTGACAAGGTGGCAGTTCCACATGATGAAGAACTACGGGCCAGGCTCCAGTCAGTCATTGCCAACTCCCTCATCTCTACTGTATGTCTCCCCTGTTGTTAAGATGTTTGATTGACAGGGGTACAAACTAATGTTTCTATCTGTTTCGACTGGCTGGAACTCTGTTTTCAGTGCATGTATGGGGTCCCAAGTGACCTTTCTGGCCTGTCTGATGATGGTGTCTTGGAGAGAGGAGGGAAGTGTCATGCCTATAAATCTTCCCTGCGGTCTTGGTTAATCTCAAGATTTGGGCTTTGGGCTACACGGTCAGGTTACCAAACCATGTAGCAATGCCGTGGTGTTGACGCCATAGACCCGGCGTTGACGAGCTCTCCACAGCGGTGCGCCAGCACACCCCAATGCCGACGCGGACCCCCGGGTACTTGAAGGAGTTGACCTGCTCAACGTTCCCTATGGGGCCGCGGTGCCCAACGGACTTAGGGGTTGAGGATAATCTCCCGTTTCTTTTTTTTTGTCACATTCACTTTTAGGTGATGTTCATCACACCATCTGACAAATACTTTGAGCTTTGCCCTGTGGCCGTTGGTGTCGACCAGAGTGGTGTAAAGCGCTCTGCCGTTGGACTCTGGAGCAGTGGAAACGCGCTCTCTGGAGTGATGAATATCGCTTTACCATCTGGCAGTCCGACGGACCAATCTGGAGCCCGAGGACAGCGGTGTTGTCCGAGAGCTGAACCACGTAGTTGTTAGGGTGCCTGATGACGCAGTTGTCGTCGTTGTTGTATACAGCGTGAAGAGGATAGGGGAACTCACGCAGCCCTGGTCGCCCCGTGCTATTGGGGGCACCCCAGGGTAAGTGAAGTGGGTTTCAGTCAGGTAAAGCTTTCTGTATGTTGGGATGTGTGTGTGAAGTAATGACACACACACCTCATTCCGACTCATAAATCGTCCTCGCCGACGGCACAGGACACACGTCGTAGCTCACCGCGACACACACCTCAGCTCACCGTAGCTCAGCGTAACACCGTAACACAGAGTCTGTGCTGAAAGATTAATGTGCTAGGTGAGTGCGCTGCATGTCTGAGTGTGTCAGTGATACCATCAGACCTCTCCATTCTACCTCTCTCTGGGTGCCGGTCGAACCGTAATTATTCATCCTGCCTGTCTAGCTCTCTCACTCCCTCCTGTCAAACCTCACCAATGTCTTTCCACGCTCTCAATTTTTTTTTTTTACCTCTATATTTGACTCCAACACCATCATTAAGTTTGCTGATGACACAACAGTGGTAGGCCTGATCACCGACAATGACAGGGAGAAGGTCAGAGACCTGGCTGTGTGGTGCCAGGATAACAACCTCTCCCTCAACGTGATCAAGACAAAAGGAGATAATCGTGGACTACAGGAAAAGGAGGGCCGAGCACGCCTTAATTCTCATCGACGGGGCTGCAGTGGAGCAGGTTGAGAGATTCAAGTTCCTTGGTGTCCACAACACCAACAAACTATCATGGTCTAAACACACCAAGACAGTCGTGAAGGGGGCACGACAACACATATTCCCCCTCAGGAGACTGAAAAGATTTGGCATGGGTCCTCAGATGCTCAAAAGGTTCTACAGCTGCACCATCGAGAGCATCCGCACTGGTTGCATCACTGCCTGGTATAGTAACTGCTCAGCCTCTGACCACAAGGCACTACAGAGGGTAGTGGTACGGCCCAGTACATCACCGGGGTCAAGCTTTCTGCCATCCAGGACCTCTATACCAAGCGGTGTCAGTTGAAGGCCCTAAAAATTACCAAAGACTCCAGCCACCCTAGTCATAGACTGTTCTCTCTGTTACCACACGGCAAGCGGTACCGGAACACCAAGTCTAGGTCCAAAAAGCTTCTTAACAGCTTCTACCCCCAAGCCATAAGACTTCTGAACAGCTAATCAAATGGCTACCCAGACTATATGCATTTATACATGTATTTTTTTTTTACAGATAGCCAGGGGCCCACTCCAACACTCAGACATAATTTACAAACAAAGCATGTGTTTAGTGAGCGCCAGATAGGGATGGGTAGTAGGGATGTTCTCTTGATAAGTATGTGAATTAGACCATTTTCCTGTCCTGCTAAGCATTCAAAATGTAAATGAGTACATTTGGGTATCAGGGAAAATGTATGGAGTAAAAAGTACATACTTTTCTTTAGGAATGTAGGGAAGTAAAAGTAGTCAAATATACATAGTAAAGTACAGATATCCCAAAAAACTCCTTAAGTAGTACTTTCATGTATTTTTACTTAAGTACTTTACACCGCAGGTGTTCGATGGGGTTGAGGTCAGGGCTCTGTGCAGGCCAGTCAAGGTCTTCCACACCGATCTCAACAAACTATTTCTGTATGGAGCTCACTTTGTGCACAGGGGCATTGAGATGCTGAAACAGGAAAGGGCCTTCCCCAAACTGTTGCCACAAAGTGAAAGCACAGAATAGTCTAGAATGTCATTGTATGCTGTAGCGTTAAGATTTCAGTTCACTGGAACTAAGGGGCCTAGCCCAAACCATGAAAAACAGCCCCAGACCATTATTCCTCCACCAAACTTTACAGTTGGCAATATGCATGGAGAAAATAGCGTTCTCCTGGCATCCGGCAATCCCAGATTTGTCCCATTTCAGGGACCAAACCCATTTCACGAAGCTCCCGATGAACAGTTATTCTGTTGACGCTGCTTCCAGAGGCAGTTTGGAACTCGGTAGTGAGTGTTGCATTAGAGGACAGATGATTTTTACAAGCTTCAGCACTCGGCGGTCCCATTCTGTGAGCTTGTGTGGCCTACTACTTCGCAACAGAGTCGTTGTTGCTCCTAGACGTTTCCACTTCACAATAACAGCACTTACAGTTGACCGGGGCAGCTCTAGAAGGGCAGAAAGTTGACGAACTGACTTGTTGGAAAGGTGGCATCCTATAACAGTGACACTTTGAAAGTCACTGAGCTGTTCGGTAAGGCCATTCTACTGCCAATGTTTGTCTATGGAGTTTGCATGGGTGTGTGCTCAATTTTATACACCGGTCAGCAACGGGTGTAGCTGAAATAGCCGAATCCACTCATTTGAAGGGGTGTCCACATACACTATATATACACAAAAGTATGTCTCTAGTCTACAGCCTACCTTTGTGTCCTACCTTTCGATGTGCCATCTTTTCCACATCCTACCTTTTCTACATCCTACCTCTCTACAGCGTCTAAAGCTGCCTGCGGTTATAATCCACTCTGGTACGTTTGGTTACGGATGTACCTGCACCATCTGCTGAGTAAGCCACGCCTTAGTTCCCCCAAATGGACGCTGGAAACACTCATTGTTTTCCTAGAGTTGAAGAGAGGGGTCCCTGATCAACAGTAAACGTCGGATAATGAGAGGTATGCTGAGAGAGTGAGCCGTTATTAACTCATTAATAGCCAGCCAGAGCGAGGACGAGGAAAACAGTATCCCATCCAGTTCCAGTGAAACCAGGGAAAACCGCAGAGTTGTTCGAGTTGTTATTGCTTTCCTGCTAACATTGTTATTGCCTGTTCTGTTTTGAGCCCACGACATCCCCCTGGGAGAGCGAGAGAGAAGTCGAAAGAGGAACAGTACCAGCAGCTATGGATGGGTGGCCTGTATTCACAAAGCATCTCAGAGAAGGAGTGCTGATCTCGGAGCAGTTACGCCTTTCAGATCATATTATACGGACAAATCCCGGATCAGCAATCTGAGACGCTTTTTGGATACGGGCCCTGGCCTTAGAACCACCTTCGCGGTGGGTTTGACAGACGGATGTGACCTCCCTTGGCCACCCGGTCATTACTTTCTTCATCTGTTCCCGTGACGATTCCCGAATCAAAATGTCTCCCATCCATTTTTACACTTTGTTTTATTTGAATTTTGCAGATCATTACTGGAAATCAGACGCGTTTGGCTGCTGTGGAAGGTATGGAGGGGGAGGAAAGAGCTTGTCAGTGCGGCTAGTTTAGGATGCATCAGATGAAGCCACCAGCAGCAAGTTTTGGCTGGCTGTTGCCATAGCTGCGTCACGTAGTTTCTTAACGATGGGTTTTTGTTCGATAGGCATAGAGTTGATAAACACAGCTCAGGACACACACACACACAGTAAAAAAAAGAAGACATGATTAACGTCTTCTCATTTTGCTTGGCGCTGCACTGATTGCATGTTTTAGCAACACATCAAATCTAAATGGCTAAATTAATAAGCATTAGCGCTAGCTAGCCGGGGATAATTAGCGTTTTCCACTACAGGCAGCCATCGGACTCTGTCACACTCCATCTGCACAGCTGACAACACATCTCCACGCAATCACCGCCTCACCTGCCTGACACGATCACTCACATTTTTGTTCCCGCCTGGCAGAAAAAGCAGGGGGAGTGTGTACTGTGTGTGGGTGCGTGTGTGTCTTAGCAGAATATATAAAGGGAACCAAAGCAAAACAATCGGATTTGTTGTGTCATTTTCCACTACTTTGTAGTTTTCAGCAGATTTCAGCAGACTGAAACACTGAATCAAACAGAATTGTGGGCTAGAAGACAATCAGAAACTGTTGACGGCTTAAAAGCAACTCAATACTCCCGTCATCTGATATAGAACACAAGTGGGCTAAGGCAGAAATGAAGACAAGGGAATACCAATGCCAAACACCATGACAACGGAGTCAAGTCTTCAGAAGGTCATAGCTCTCCTGGTAGTAGGAACCAATGTCATTGGTGGTCATTGGTGTCATACATGATATCTACGGCAGTACTGTAACTATGGCATTACACCTGGTTGAGGAAAATAATCCAGAAATCACTTTACTGTTCAGTGTATTTTCCGCTAACGATGTCACAGAAAGTATGAATCCCTCATAAAATATGAAAATACTGCCCTATTCAGCTGCGATGTACGCGATACAACGGGTTACCAACATGTTCAAATAATTAGACATATTTTCATTATTTTGATGAATTTATCCATTCTATTTCATCCGTCTACGAGATATAGTCCCGACACAAATCTAGGGTTGCTACCCAAGCCAGCTGGTCGTTCGTTCTATCGGTTTGGTTGCCATGATGGCTGGCAACGTTCTAATCTCTTGCTCGCTAGAACACTTGCTCTCTCGCCAGGCCACTGTTCAGACAAGATGGCCGACTACACAGCTAACACGATCGCTTCTAAATTAAGCTGAAATGAAAGCAAACTAGCTGCATTTTGTGTTTTTTTCCGATTGATATTTCTTCATGTACATCCATAAAAATGATGCCAATTCATGATTTTGACTGGCTAAGAAAAGCTGCCAGCCTGTTTCTTTGTCCCGACACGTTGGAGACCGAACTTCAATATTGAAACAACGTTGCAAATGTTGGAGACAGACGGCAAGGTCTTTACAAATCTCCGCTGTTGAAAACCTAATGCTACACGAAAAGAAAAATGGAACATAATGTCTAGATGCTTTTTACAGTGTAGATCTAGTATATAAATTGCCTGGCTGAGCTGAAAAGACAGTGGATTGAACAGTCAGAAGAAACAGAGTAAAATAGGCATTTCAACGTAAGATTTAGCCGGTGGTAACTTGTGGAATAGACACCGGCTGGAATGCGATTTTAACCAATCAGCATCCAGACACCGGCTGGAATGCGATTTTAACCAATCAGCATCCAGGTTTCAGCCCCACACCGGTTGTATAAAGAGCGAGAGATATGCAGGGAGGATGATCTAGGATTATAGATATTATACAGGATTATATCAATAAGGTCCTGGTCATGAATATGGTAATAGCTGAAAGGGCATTATCCCCCAGCAGATATTCCTCTCACATAGGAAAAACTGACTGATCATAGAAGATATGTGACCGACCGGCTTGATTCGGTCTTATGTAGCAACATGTTATTTTTATTTTTACATTGGATAAAATAGAGACTCAGAGCTAGAAAATAGTATATCATACACTACAGTTGAGGAACGATGGGAAAGTCATTCTCCTTTGAAAGTTAATAAACTTGTAACCTCACATTTGAGAAAATGGCCCTTGAATTTTATGGTACCTACTGGAGAGTTCTCCGTTGTCTCCACCCATTCAGCATCATTCACACCCTCTTAAGCTTTAGCCCCACCCACCTGTTTAAAGATTCAAATGTGAGGCCATGTGCTAAACCAGTGGTCACCAACCTTTCCTGAGTCAAAATGTATGCAGAGATCTACCGCTCTGATTTTTTTATTAACATGACTTAAAAAATGTAAGCCTATGCAACATTAACCAATTAAAAACAGTACTGTGGCAGTGAGGCTTGTGCAGTAAGCGATAGGTCCAATACATTATCACCGCATACTGGCTTTGCTTGAATTTACCTGCCAATGCGTTGTTGTTCGGGACATTTTTTAAAATTCTATTTCAAAATTTGAGGCAGGCTATTACGATCCCACCGGAAATAGACCCATTGTTGTATTACTTGTGAGGCACTGCTGAGTGAGCATACATTAAAATAATTTTATTTTTATTTTACTGGGCTGATGGTGCCTGCATCTGATGATCAGTCTCAGCAGAGGGAGAGAGCAGCAGACTGAGGGTCCGTCTCACAACATCCCTCCACTCTCCCTTTCCTCCACTGACACTGACCAAAAAGGGACACCGTCTCCCAGCCGAATGCGAAACTCGAGTCGCACCGCATTATTTCTGCCTCATGCACAAACTCATGTTACTCCTATGAACAGAGAAAGGGAAATATTCCTTGATATTAAAAAAGACCCAAGCCGCTAATAATAACAACAAAAACAACGTAAGCCTATAGATACACTTTCCTACTCCTTCATTACTGCTGCCCTGCTTGTTGTAGAGCTGAGTGGAAATAGGAAGAATACACATTATATGGGTTATAAAAAAGGGTTGAATACAAAGTGTTGACAGTCCTGAGTAAGAACTTAAACATGAACTTACTCATGAAAACAGCAGCTCTTTGCTGTGTCCGTTGAGTCTCTAGTCATGGTCTTAAACGTTTTGAAATCTCACAGTATCAACTTTGCCGTAGCTTTCTTTTATGCCTGCTATGTTACTACAAGTCATCTGAGCAATCTGATTGGCCAGCAAAGACATAGTGCACTTGATTTCCTCTCCAGGCCCACCGGGAAGGCAGAGTTCGTAACTTCGGACACATGAAATGGCAACAGTTTGCCTAACTGGCGCGCAGGGCAGCTGAATTGGCTGCACCTACTATCAACACAAGGCATTATCAATGTTTGGCGATCGACTAGAAATGCCTTGGAAATCGACAAGTCGATCACGATCGACCAGTTGGTGACCACTCTACTACACAACCTAAGATTTCAAGACTAACGGCTGGTTTATACTACGGGTGTGTTCCTAACTGAAATCTGGAGTGTCCGAAGGCGCTCTGGGTTTGCAGAAACTCAGATCCGTTGGTAAATTCAGAGTGTTTCACTCTCGGAGCGTTCAAAGCGCACACTGGGTGGTCTGGCTGAGGTGTAGGGTTGATTCGAGCGCTCTGTCCTAACAGCAGCAGTCAAGCACCCAAGCTAACTGGCTAACGTTGGCTAGCTACCTCCAGAAACAAATGAGAAAACAGCTCACTGACCATTTTACTCACCGCAAGAGAGCTGGGTTATGCTGTTTTTATGTTATCCAGAGCGTTGGTGAATCCAATGTTTACTGACGCCGGCTATATTCAACAGGTGTTGAGTGTTTCGTAAATTTGTCAGTTATTCTGCGCTCTGGCACACTCAGACAAAAGTGCTCTGAAATAGAGTAGATAGCCAGAGTGAATTTACCAGCTGCGTCGATTCACAGTTGTCGCAGTGACATCGTAAACATTCTATTGAAATAGTTACTTGCATTGTGGAGTCTTATTTTTAGACATGTAGCATGAATCTGCAGGTCGCTAACCAACAGGGTTCAATGTCAGCTAGCTAACATTAGGCTATAACTAAACTCAGCAAAAAAAAAGAAACATCCTCTCACTGTCAACTGCGTTTATTTTCAGCAAACTTAACTTGTAAATATTTGAATGAACATAAGATTCAACACCTGAGACATAAACTGAACAAGTTCCACAGACATGTGACTAACAGAAATGGAATGATGTGTCCCTGAACAAAGGTCAAAATCAAAAGTAGCAGTCAGTATCTGGTCTGGCCACCAGCTGCATTAAGCACTGCAGTGCATCTCTTCCTCATGGACTGCACCAGATTTGCCTGTTCTTGCTGTGAGATGTTACCCCACCCTTCCACCAAGACATTCCTGTCTTGCAGGAAATCACGCATAGAACGAGCAGTATGGCTGATGGCATTGTCATGCTGGAGGGTCATGTCAGGATGAGCCTGCAGGAAGAGTAACACGTGAAGGAGGAGGATGTCTTCTCTGTAACGCACAGCATTGAGATTGCCTGCAATGACAACAAGCTCAGTTCGATGATGCTGTGACACACCGTCCTAGACCATGACGGACCCTCCTCCACCTTCAAATCGATCCCGCTCCAGAGTACAGGCCTCGGTGTAACGCTCCTTCCTTCGACGATGAACGCAAATCCGACCATCACCCCTGGTGAGACAAAATTGCAACTTGTCAGTGAAGAGCACTTTTTGCCCGTCCTGTCTGGTCGAGCGACGGTGGGTTTGTGCCCATAGGCGACATTGTTGCCGGTGATGTCTGGTGAGGACCTGCCTTACCATAGGCCTACAAGCCCTCAGTCCAGCCTCTCTCAGCTTATTGCGGACAGTCTGAGCACTGATGGAGGGATTGTGCGTTCCTGGTGTAACTCGGGCAGTTGTTGTTGCCATCCTGTACCTGTCCCGCAGGTGTGATTTCGGATGTACCAATGTTGTGCAGGTGTTGTTACACGTGGTCTGCCACTGCGAGGACGTGGTCTGCCACTGTCCGTCCTGTCTCCCTGTAGCGCTGTCTTAGGCGTCTCACAGTACGGACAACGCAATTTATTGCCCTGGCCACATCTGCAGTCCTCATGCCTCCTTGCAGCATGCCTAAGGCACATTTCCGCAGATGAGCAGGGACCATGGGCATCTTTCTTTTGGTGTTTTTCCAGAGTCAGTAGAAAGGCCTCTTTAGTGTCCTAAGTTCATAACTGTGACCTTAAATGCCTACAGTCTGTAAGCTGTTAGTGTCTTAACGACCGTTCCACAGTTGCATGCTCATTAATTGTTTATGGTTCATTGAACAAGCATGGGAAAGAGTGTTTAAACCCTTTACAATAAAGATCTGTGAAGTTATTTGGATTTTTCCAAATTATCTTTGGAAGACAGGGTCCTGAAAAAGGTACGTTTAGCAATGCAAATGGCTGAGATATGAATAATATTACTACACAGATCATACATGTAACATGAGTGGTTAGTGGTGTGGTGGCTGTGCTTTGGCAAAGTGGGTGGGGTTATATCCTTCCTGTTTGGCCCTGTCCGGGGGTGTCCTCGGATGGGGCCACAGTGTCTCCTGACCCCTCCTGTCTCAGCCTCCAGTATTTATGCTGCAGTAGTTTATGTGTCGGGGGGCTAGGGTCAGTTTGTTATATCTGGAGTACTTCTCCTGTCCTATTCGGTGTCCTGTGTGAATCTAAGTGTGCGTTCTCTAATTCTCTCCTTCTCTCTTTCTTTCTCTCTCTCGGAGGACCTGAGCCCTAGGACCATGCCCCAGGACTACCTGACATGATGACTCCTTGCTGTCCCCAGTCCACCTGGCCATGCTGCTGCTCCAGTTTCAACTGGCCTGGGCCCTAGGACCATGTCCCAGGACTACCTGACATGATGACTCCTTGCTGTCCCCAGTCCACCTGGCCATGCTGCTGCTCCAGTTTCAACTGTTCTGCCTTACTATTATTCAATCATGCTGGTCATTTATGAACATTTGAACATCTTGGCCACGTTCTGTTATAATCTCCACCCGGCACAGCCAGAAGAGGACTGGCCACCCCACATATGCTCTCTCTAATTCTCTCTTTCTTTCTCTCTCTCGGAGGACCTGAGCCCTAGGACCGTGCCCCAGGACTACCTGACATGACTCCTTGCTGTCCCCAGTCCACCTGACTGTGCTGCTGCTCCAGTTTCAACTGTTCTGCCTTATTATTATTCGACCATGCTGGTCATTTATGAACATTTGAACATCTTGGTCATGTTCTATTATAATCTCTACCCGGCACAGCCAGAAGAGGACTGGCCACCCCACATAGCCTGGTTCCTCTCTAGGTTTCTTCCTAGGTTTTGGCCTTTCTAGGGAGTTTTTCCTAGCCACCGTGCTTTTACACCTGCATTGTTTGCTGTTTGGGGTTTTAGGCTGGGTTTCTGTACAGCACTTTGAGATATCAGCTGATGTACGAAGGGCTATATAAATAAATTTGATTTGATTTGATTTGATGAGCTAGTTAACTAACAGTACTTGAAATATAAAATTACTTTGACAAAATTAGAAACATGTAGTATCTGAAAAGGTAACTAGACTCTCTTACCCGTATACATGGATGGATGCTTCTCCCTCTGTCACAGATGCCATGGTTTCCCTTTGTTTGAAGATGTAATCCGGAGACAGGTGTTTTATAGAACAGCATTCTGTGTGTTCTCTTTTCGACTCTGTCTGCATATTTGCAATCAACCGGCAGAATTTTCTCTCTCTCCTTAGCTATCATACTCCACTGATTTCAAAACTCAGTCCTCCAGAAAGTGGAGAACAACACTTATGCAGCTCTACAACGTGATTTTTCTTTTTTTTCTACACGTTAGAAAGGATTACCTACACATACTGACCAGCTCATTAATAGAATAGAAGCATGCTACATGGCAGACCAATCTGAACTCATCTCTCGGCATGTCCAGCCAACTCGTTATTTTAGCCAGTCATGGCTAGCGGGAAGGTTTCTGACTTTTTCCGTGGCTAAACCAACTAGGCTCGTAATTTAACCATTTTTATTTGTATTTACAGATGGCATACGAGTTTGTTATTAAGGCACATGAAAGATCACATGTTCCAGAGGTTTACGTTCAAATGGCGCTCCTGCGAAGTCGTGACGTGCAACATGTGCCTAGTTTCCTGAAACGAGTCACATATGGAAGATAATCGTACATAGAGAAAGAGATGCGAAGAGAGAGAGACCATTCTGACTGTGAAAGCTGTGTCTTGATAACCAAGGAAGGGAGAGCGAGAGAGAACAGGGATAGAGCAAGACAGAAAGCGAGAGGATGAAAATTATAGGAAATTATAGAAAAGGGCAGAGAAAGCAGAGAGAGAGGCAGAGAGAGAGAGAGATACCGTTACGGTAAGTCTCAACGGAAGAGTGGTAAGGGGAGGTTAGTGATGGCCACCCCATGGGCCGCAGAGCATCGAACTGCCTGCTAGACACACACACACACACACACAAACATACCCGGTATAGACACACACGGCAGTCAAGTGTGAAATTTCATCACGGCTGGGCTGGAATTGAATGTTTCCCTTTAACAGGCTTATGGAGAGCTGCTCACTGGGGCGTTTCTAAAGCTGGCTGGCCAGAGAGACCAGAGGGCGAGAGAGAGATAGACTTTCCCCTATCAGCAATCCCCAGGTCCAGCCTAGAGCCCAGACCCACACACGTCACACTGATTGGCTAATATCACCACACACACAGGGTGAACTTAGTCGAGATGGAGGGAGGTAGGGAAGGAGAGACTTGGGTCGCTGACACCAGCTATGGTAATGGGGGAATGATGCAGCGTCACCCTAAGCTTCATCCACATCTCAGTAGAACACTAACCCTAGCCTCAAAATAAACCGTCTTCAAAGTAACTACTGTTGTTCTCGTTACATAGAGGAGAGTCACGGCTTTCTGGTCGTACATCATTTATTTCTCACCTCTTGATATAGAGTTCATAGCATCACTTTACAATCAGAGTAGGCTTCTTCTTGGACATCTGCAACCTGTCCCTGTCCCAGGCTGTAATCCCCACTTGCTTCAAGGAGACGACCATCGTCCCAGTGCCCAAGGAAAGACAAGGTGACATGACTATCGCCCCTTCGCACTCACCCCGGTCATCATGAAGTGCTTCGAGAGGCTGGTCACGGCCCACATCAAGGCCAACATGTCAGGCACACCGTACTCACTCCAGTTTGCATACCACCAACAGCTCCACGCAAGATGACATTTCCATCGCCATTCACACGGCCGTAGCACATCTGGACAAGAGGAACACCTATGTGAGAATGCTGTTAATTGACTACAGTTCAGCATTCAACACTATTGTTCCCTCCAAGCTCGACACCAAGGTCAGAGCCCTGGGTCTGGACACCTCCCTCTGCAACTGGATCCTGGACTTCCTGAAAAGCAGACCGCAGGCTTTGAGGATTGGCAACAACACCTCCTCCACACTGACTCTTAACACAGGGGCCCCCTGGGGTGTGTCCTCTGCCCTCTGCCGTACTCCCTGTTCACCCACGACTGAGCGACGTTGCAAGACACCAACTCCATCAAGTTTGCTGACAAAACTACGGTTGTAGCCTGATAACCATAATGATGACTCAGCCTATAGGGAGGAGGTGAGTGAACTGGCATTGTGGTGCAAAACAAATGACTTGATTGTTGACTTCAGGAAGCAGAGGGAACATGCCCTGATTCACATCAACAGGACTGCAGTAGAGAGAGTCAGCAGTTTTAAGTTCCTCGGCGTCCACATTACAGAGGACTCGACATGGACCAACAACACCACCACTCTTGTCAAAAGGGAGCAACAGCGTCTCTATTTCCTCAGGCGGCATCCTCCTCAAGCTCTCCACATACCCCAGCCAAGAGCTGTGCCTTACCGTCGGGCAGACAGTATCGGAAGCATGAGGTCTGATAGAAAGTGTCTCAGAGCCTGTTGGTATCTACAAGCATTCAGAATGTTGAAGACTTGAATTGGACTGACCACCTCCACTGATTCTACACATGTTAGCGCACACACGCCGCTACCAGACTCTTATTATGAAAAAAAAACACTTGTCCCCCAATCACCCCTTCGCCAAAACACGTGTAAATATTGTACTATAAAATTGTGCCTTCCTGTATTATACTTCTGCTATAAATAAATATATATATATATATAAATATATATCAGTAGAATATATATCTATATTCTACTGAGCCGTTTACTTTATGTTCGTATTCTTATTATTTCGTATTGTTGCATCGTCGAGAAGGAACCTGCAAGAAACCATGTGTATCCCTTACATACTATACTACTAGTTGTATTAGTGGTATGAAGTATATGGTTTTGATACGCCCACGGAGTGGAGCACGCCACAGTCGGTGACTAGGCCTACCTAAAGTAGCCTGCATAGGCCTAGCGCTGGAAAGTTGCTGTAGGACATTACATTTATTGATAGATGACTCAATTAGCCTACATGGCTATCTTGCAACATTGTCATATTTAAAGTTAGCAATATAAGTGTTTTGGAGTTCCCACTTCCTCAGGTGGTGAATAATATAGCCCAGGACAATATGCACAAAAACCTAAAAAATAATACAAAAATCTGATCATTCGATAGGTTGCACGTCAAAATATCCATCACGCATTCCCTGGATATGTCAGATTAAAATAGCTTACGTTTTTTTAATCATAGGCTAACATCTAGGTTCTTACTTGTCACTGGGAGAAGAAGAAAAAGGTGTCTATTGGCTACTGATAGTCTACAAAAAGAAAAAGGTACAAAAAGACACCTAGCATTTGTCTTGGCTAGCCTACTGTCGTCAATCTTAAAAAGACACCTAGCATTTGTCTTGGCTAGCCTACTGTCGTCAATTTTAAAAAGACACCTAGCATTTGTCTTGGCTAGCCTACTGTCGTCAATCTTAAAAAGACACCTAGCATTTGTCTTGGCTAGCCTACTGTCGTCAATCTTAAAAAGACACCTAGCATTTGTCTTGGCTAGCCTACTGTCGTCAATCTTAAAAGACACCTAGCATTTGTCTTGGCTAGCCTACTGTCGTCAATCTTAAAAAGACACCTAGCATTTGTCTTGGCTAGCCTACTGTCGTCAATCTTAAAAAGACACCTAGCATTTGTCTTGGCTAGCCTACTGTCGTCAATCTTAAAAAGACACCTAGCATTTGTCTTGGCTAGCCTACTGTCGTCAATCTTAAAAAGACACCTAGCATTTGTCTTGGCTAGCCTACTGTCATCAATCTTAAAAAAGACAGGCCTACTTTGGAAACAAAAATAAACGCAATGCAATCCTAAAGAATAGAGTAATGTCTTACATTGCTCAGATATGTCATAAAGCTTTGTAGCCTTTTACACTGCTTTGCATATTTGGTCACTGATAAACGCCTAAAATTGGAACACAGTGGCTGTACAGTGACATGCGATACAAGACGTCAGAGCTCTGGCTCCGTGCTGGATGGGGTTTTAACTGACAGCCATTCTGAACTTGAGCACCTTGCGTGACAAGACGCGCTAATTGGGCAAATATTTCAAATGTTTTTGTTGTCGGAGTGAGGGAAATGCTATAAATGAAGAGGACTCTGTATTTTGAACGATAAGACATTGAGGATTATAATAAATATAAATTTACGATCACTACGCTTGATGTAATGTTACATTGTAGTCATTTAGCAGAAGCTCTTATCTTGAGCGAGTTACAGGACCAATTAGGGTTATGAGCTTTTGCACAAGGGCACATCAACAGATTTTTCACCGAGTCAGCTCAGGGATTCGAACCATCGACCTTTCGGTTACTGGCCCAATGCTCTTAACCTCTAGGCTACCCTGGGTTGTTCTGAACAGAATGAGCCTATGTTTGTATATTGTGAAGAGAATTAGCCGCGACACACGCACTCGAATGCACTCACGAGGACTCCTTTCTGCGCACGTCAAAATCACAAACCTGTTTCCTTGAAATGGATTGTGAACACCTAACGCTGTGATGTCGTAGGGCCCTGAACCCTAACTTTATGTCCACATTCTAGGTCAATCCAAACCCCTGCCTTAACCATAGCTTCATGGTCACGCGTGTGTGCGTGTGCGCGTGTGCGCGTGTGTGTGTGTGTGTGTGACTCACGTTAGTGATTTCTTCTGAGCAGGGTCCATGAGACGAAGTGTGTCCCTAATGACTCCCACCTTCACCTCCTCGTCTACTGGGCTGGGGACGTACTCAAACACCCCCGGGGACACCTGAAACAGACACACCATTAGCACTTCAGAGCATGGCAGTGGTGGTGGTGATGATGATGATCGTCCTACTCACTTCCTGCTCGTGTTCTATTCTCATACTGGGGTTGGCGTTGACCTCCAGTAAAACTGGCTTTAGGTTCTTCATCAGGAGGATGTCAAATCCCAAGATCTAACACACACACACACACACACGGTAGAGATGGGCGTTATGTATTGCAAAACACCACATCTAAAACTCAGTCACATTATCCCTGAAATACATCTAGTACCTAAGAACACATATCATATATATTAGGTGTAGTTTTCCATAACTCTGTCTCCGCTCAAACCTTGATACAACCGAAGATAGTGTGAGAGGAAAATTAAATTTTTACCTGATTTATTTCATATTAAATGGTTAACAATTAATATTTAACTAAGAGTAAGACATTTCTGTCCTACTAGTGTCTGTGTTTTTAATAGTCTCCACTCTAGTTCCCTGCAGCTAATCTTTTATTTATTTTTTACCTTTATTTAACCAGGCAAGTCAGTTAAGAACAAATTCTTATTTTCAATGACGGCCTAGGAACAGTGGACTGCCTGTTCAGGGGCAGAACGACAGATTTGTACCTTGTCAGCTCGGGGGTTTGAACTCGCAACCTTCCGGTTACTAGTCCAACGCTCTAACCACAAGGCTACCCTGCCGCCCCGGGCGTATATGGTCACCAGAGAAGGCTTGAGCTGACAAATGAGTTACAGGCTGCATTACAGAAACAAGCATGTGTTTTACTAGGGATAGCTTAGGAGTAGAACGATCCCTCACCGTCTCAAAATCATCCTTGCATCTGGGAAACTAAAAACAGGGTGGGGTTAAGATAACAACCCCGTGCAGATAACGACTGGATGAACCCAGAGTGGCTTATGATGCATTTTTTGTGTCAGCTATGTTTGGACTCTGCATTTGTGTAAGGTTTAGGTTACTCGACCAGCCTCATTATTGCAATAATGAATCGATATTGAATAAACATGATTGTTTGAAGAAATGACAAAAGTCTCTCTCACTTGATTAGAATATTCAACGACAATAAGTTGTATTAGACTGCAAAACCTCTTTCCCGTGACATTCACATGACAACTAACTGAGTCACACACTCCATCCTCTCCTCTTCCTACTCCGTACCTGGAAACAAGTGGGTCCTGGTTTGCCGGGCGGTATGTCGGCCTGGTAGTAAACCTTGAGCTCAGGAACCAGGGCGATGATCGTCTTGATGACCAGAGAGATGATGTCTGACCACACCTTCTTAATGTCCACTCCTTTAGAGGCCAGGCGGTAGAGCACGCTGGAGAAGGTGCGCTTGCTGCCCGACGACAGGCTGTCGGAGTGGACGAAGTTCCCACTCTGGACGTTGAGAGAGTAGTTGGTCAGGTGCATGAACACGTGGCTCAGGTTCTTCTGACTCGGCTCCTAGTGGGGTGGCAGGGAGATGGGAGAAACACATTTCAGAATACTATATTCACTGTTTAAAACATGAAGAAAGGTCATGTTTAAAAATGCTAGTCGTATGCTTTTAGGCCAAATGGAAGATAAGATATCTTATGTACTGCTTATGGATGCGGTATGTATGCGTCATGAAGGCCATGCGTAGGTGCTCTTCAGTTAAAGTGTTCCTACCTGGTATGGCTCGGTACAGAAACGCGACAGCCCCTCTTTCGCGATATAGATCTCCAGCGGCTCCAGGGACTTGACCAGCACGTAGAGACGGATGTCGAACTTGAGCTTGTCGATGAGCAGGGGCTTGTGGATGTACTCCTGGACCACGGACTGCTTGGTATGTGACCCCGCTATGACCCTGAGGTCGCCGGGGTCACGGATGAGGTAGATGCCATCCCCCTGGGACCCTCCGTCCGGCTTGATGATGAAGGTGGGCTTCTGGGACACGTCACCGTCCTTGGCCAGACTGATCTGAGACAGACGGCAACACTCAGAAATAAAACATTTGACCAGCCAGGAGTCTAAATGGGAGAAGACGTTAAAGGTCAATCAAGCAAGGGTCATCTGATTTGATGTTTAGGGGAAAATGCCAAATATTTTTGCGCTTTAACGTTCAAACCCATTCTCATCAATGGCAAAGAGGCCAAATCAGCTGGATTGTAAAGGAGCCCCCTCCGAGTCAAGTCCCAGTACATTTAGTGCTGAAAGATGATAGCGCACTTCCTGTCATCCCCCGTAAACGTGACTTAAGCTCATGCAGAGTGATATAAGGAGAGCGATATCAAGTCTAATCGTGTAGCCATTGGCTTTGTCTATGCTTGACTGCATCTTTAGCGCAGGACATTATCCTGTCCGTGTCTCTCTGGAAAAACATGACTGCTAATGTCTGTACGGACATTTTTCAATATTCACTCTCTCATGAGTATTTTTGCACCAGTCAGACACCACATCCCAAGGCCAGATATTGAGCTTGGGGGGGGGGCTTATATTTATCTAGAGCAATTTCCTACATTGGGATTCTTTCATATTAAACTATATACACAGTCTCAATCCTTATCGTAACCTACCGTGATTGAAGAATGAAGTAATTCAGCCTGATGTTTATACTTAATGCCCTCAGCTCTGATAGGATCCTTATGGCCCAGCCCCATCGAGGTTAGTCTATGTCTAGTCCGGGGCTCTCCAGCCCTGTTCCTGGAGAGCTCCCTTCCTCTAGGTTTTCAATTCAACCCCAGTTGTAAACTAACCGGATTCATCTTACCGACCAGCTAATTATTAAAATCAGGTGCGCAAGGTTAGGGTCAGAGCGTAAACCTACACGACGGTAGCTCCCCAGGAACCCGAATTGGAGAGCCCTGCTGTAGACCGTCTGTGGTAGAGATGCAGAGCCTTTTAAAAAAGGGGCTGTAGTGCCCCCCTCTGTTGGACTAGCTGAGCTGTGTTTTTTTACACTGTGCCCTTTCAATGTCAGTTCATTCACAAAGCCAGTTGAATGACCCATCCACCATTCATCGCTATGCTAGGCAGGGAGGCTGTCCGAGGACACACCCTCTCAAAGTCACAGTGACCTCCGAAGGTCAAACACCATTACATTTTCTAGCTCTAAATAATCCTGCGTGCCAACCAGGGGAGAACGACTGCCCCCCTCTCATCGAAGCCACAATAGTTCAAGGCACACTTCTGTACGGCAGGCATTGTTAGCAGAAAACAGGATGTCACATTATAATGAATAGGTCAATCTTCTTGTTCATAATAAAAATGTTTCAAAGACTATATAATAATAATTGCTTCTAATACACCCGATGTATGTCCTTGAACCAATCATTTTAAAATCACACACAAAATAAGATGTAAAGATAATCGAGTTGCTAATGGGGGCCTGCAGTACACCGGTCGGCCATCAATGTGAGTTACTCAATGAGAGGGGGCAGCACTGAGCTAGCCTGCAACATCACTTCCTGGAGTAGCTCAAACTGCGCATGTTATGTCTCCATGAGAGGCCATCGTAACCGACTTCATTTGGCTTCAAAGCGTTATTAGACATATATGGTGTCACGTAATCAAAGGCTTTATCCATTCATACAGTCAGGTACATAAATATTTGGATATTGACCAAGTTATTATTATTTTACCTGTCTACCACAGCATATTAAATAATGAATATTCATTTGCGGGTATTTACATCCAAAAATCCGGTGAACGGTGTAGGAATAACAGTACTTTATATATGTGGTCCGCCCCTTTTTAAGGGACCAAAAGTAATTGGACAATTGGCTGCTCAGCTGTTCCATGGCCAGGTGTGTGTTACTCTCTCATTAGTTCATTTACAAGTAAGCAGACAAAAGGTCTAGGGTCGATTTCATGTGTGGCATTTGCATTTGGAATCAGTTGCCGTTAACCCTCAATATGAAGTCCAAAGAGCTGTCACTGCCAGAGAAGCAAGCCATCATTAGGCTGAGAAATCGTCAAAAGAAAGAACGCACTGGTGAGCTCAGGAGCACCAAAAAGCCCAGAAAGACCACGGAAAACAACTGTGGTGGACAGGAGAATTGTTTCCCTGGTGAAGAAAAACCCCTTCACAACGGTTGTCCAGATCAAGAACGCCCTCCAGGAGGCAGGTGTATCTGTGTCAAAGTCGACAATCAAGAAAAGACTTCACCAGAGTAAATACAGAGGGTTTAGCACAAGATGTAAACCATTGGTAAGCCTCAAACAGGAAGACCAGATTAGAGTTTGCCAAAAAAAAAAAAAAAAAAAAAAAAAGCCTGTACAGTTCTGGAACAACATCCTATGGACAGATGAGGCAAAGATCAACTTGTACCAGAATGATGGGAAGAGAAGAGTATGGAGAAGGGAACTGCTCATGATCAGGAGCATACCACCTCATCTGTGAAGCATGGTGGAGGTAGTGTTATGGAGTGGGCATGTATGGCTGCCGATGGAGCTGGTTCCCTTGTATTTATTGATGTGACTGCTGACAAAAGCAGCAGTATGAATTCTGAAGGGTTTAGGGCCATATTATCTGCTCAGATTCAGCCAAATGCATCAAAACTCATTGGACGGCGCTCCACAGCGCAGATGTACATTTAAAAAAAAACATTTTTACTTTTATTTAACTAGGCAAGTCAGTAAAGAACAAATTCTTATGTTCAATGACGGCCTACTGGGTTAACTGCCTTGTTCAGGGGCAGAACGACAAGATTTTTACCTTGTCAGCTCAGGGATTCGATCTTGCAACCTTTCGGTTACAGGTCCAACGCTCTAACCACTAGTCTACCTGCCGCCCCAATGACCCCCCCAAGCACACTGCAAAAGCAACCCAATACTTTAAGGCAAAGAAGTGGAATGTTCTGCAATGACCAAGTCAATCACCTGACCTGAATCCAATTGAGCATGCATTTCACTTGCTGAAGGCAAAACTCCCCAAGAACAAGCAGGAACTGACGACAGCAGAGGTAAAGGCCCTGGCAGAGCATCACCAGGGCTGAAACCCAGCATCTGGTGATGTCTATGGGTTCCAGACTTCAGACAGTCATTGACTGCAAAGGATTTGCAACCAATAATTAACTCGTGATTCGCTTGGTTTGTCCAATTACCTTTTAAGACCCTACAATTGGGGGCCATGTATAAAAATGGTCGTAATTCCTGCACCGTTCATGCAATAATTTTGACAAAACCCTTAAATTAAAGATCAGTGAAAGTCTACACTTTCACCACGCATCTTGATTGTTTCCTTTCAAATCCATTGTGGGGGAGAACGGAGCCAAAATGATGCACATTGTGTCACTGTCCAAATACTTATGGGCCCGACTGTATATACAGACATTGGTGCCAATGCTGAGGCTTCAATATGGAGACAGGAGGACTGTGTATGTGAGGTGTGTGTGTGTGTGTTTATATATGTGCGAGTACATGCGAGCATTAGAGTATGTGTGTGTGTGTGTTTAACACAGCAGGAGCTGTGGTACAGTATGTGTGTGTGTGGTATGCTGTGATATGGTAGGGACCAGGGTGTGTCACAGCCTGTTAGAGAGCGTGTCATTCACTATTAGCAGCTGCTGCTGGCTCTCTCTGTGCTAAACTGCTTAGCCATGCCCTGTTCGCACTGAGCACGCTCAGAACAGATCCACTGTCCCTGCCAATTACCCCAGAAGTGTGTGTGTTAGTGTACGTGTGTGTGTGTGTGTGTATACGTGTGTGTGTGGAATACACAAAGGCCTGTGCACCACTAGTTTGCATGAAGTCATTGGACGCAAAACTGTGCCATAGGAGTTAAGACACTGTCTGGATTGCCATTTTCGACAGATGGGTTAGCGGTACATTGCCAAACTGTGCCAAAGAAAGTTAACTAAGAATAGTAAAACCTCATCATTGACTCAGAGATGCCAGCGAGCACTTACACTATTTTACAACATCCAATTAAGGTCAAGAGCTCAGCCTTGTGACTGGATGCCCTGGGGAGTGAATGTCCCTGGTCCACTATGGGAGGACAGTCTCTGGAGGGAAGTAGAGTCTTACAGTGCCAGTGTTTCCCCTATTTTAATTTAGCAGGTGCGGGGCGCCAGTGCTAAATCGTTGCCGCCACAAAAAAAGATTAATGATAAGAATATATACTCAGTTTATTAGGTACACCAATCTAGTACCGGGTCAGACTCACCCTTTGCCTCTG
Source organism: Oncorhynchus nerka (assembly GCF_034236695.1). NCBI lineage: Eukaryota > Metazoa > Chordata > Actinopteri > Salmoniformes > Salmonidae > Oncorhynchus > Oncorhynchus nerka. The sequence goes on along the minus strand of NC_088414.1, from coordinate 12,280,828 downwards.
GAACAGCCTGAATTCTTCGGGGCATGGAAACTTTGCTTAATTGGTATTAAGGGACCTAACGTATGCCAGGAAAACATTGACTGATACTGGAACCAGCGCGCCTGGCACAGACGATCATACCATGCTCAACGTCTCTTAGGTCACTCGTTTTGCCCGTTCAAACGTTCAATCGAACAGTAACTGAATGCCTCGATGCCTGCTTTATATAACAAGCCACGGCCACTGTCTGTGGGAGAAAACCATTTTCGTGAATGGGGTGGTGTACCTAATAAACAGTCCACGGAGTGTATATACTGTATGTTTTTATATATAATTTGGGGGATGGTAAAACGTTCAGTGTAAACTAAAACTACTAAAACCAGATATAAAGTATGCAGAAATTATAATGCTATATATATATATATATATTTTAATAAGATCATCTTTGAGAACTAATAATCACCAACAAAAAAAAACACGAGTCCGGGAGAATCAAACATGGCATGGGGCCCCCGTTGATTTTATCATTTTTTTGTCACTTAGATATAAGAACACGGCATAAGCCATGGCAAAATGTGTAAAATTGCAAGAAATTTGCTTTAAAACCGAGGGCCTCTAAAACCCACACCAACTTTGCCACCGGGAAACACTGAACGCAGCTGAAAACAGAGGTGGGGAGACAGGCATTTACACAGGCAGCTCAATTCTAATCTCTTGTCCAATTATTGTCCTGTACCTGTGTGGAGAAGAGCTGGTACTCCTCGGGCAGGATCCAGGAGCGGGGGTAGAAGTTGTACTCCTCAGGGAACAGCTCCTGCATGGTCCTTACAGCTCGGGTCAGGTTGATCTTCCTCAGCATCTCAATCATACCTACAGAACAATTCACAGATGGTCAGATAGACAGAGGCCAAGTTAAAAGGTTCCCTACATGACCAAAAGTATCTGGACACTTGCTCGTCGAACATCTCATTCCAAAATCATGGGCATTAACATGGAGTTGGTCCTCCCTTTGCTGCTATAACAGCCTCCACTCTTCTGGGAAGGCTTTCCACTAGATGCTGGAACATTTCTGCAGGGACTTGCTTCCATTCAGCCACAATAGCATTAGTGAGGCCAGGCACTTATTTTGGGCAATTAGGCTCTCAATCGGCATTCCAATTCATCCCAAATGTGTTTGATGGGGTTGAGGTCAGGGCTCTGTACAAACCAGTCAAGTTCTTCCACACCGATCTCGGAAAATCATTTATGTATGGACCTCGCTTTGTGCACAGGGGCATTTTCATGCAGAAACAGGAAAGGGCCTTTCCCAAACTGCCGCCACAAAGTTGGAAGCCATTGTATGTCATTGTATGCTGTAGCGTTAAGATTTCCTGTCACTGGAACCTAGCCTGAACCATGAAAAACAGACCAAGACCATTATTTCTCCTCCACCAAACTTTACAGTTGGTACTATGCGTTGGGGAAGATAGCGTTCTCCTGGCATGCGCCAAACCCAGATTCGTCCATCGGACTGCCAGATGGTGAAGCGTGATTTATGACTACAGAGAACGCGTTTCCACTGTTCCAGAGTCCAAATGGTGGTGAGCTTTGGTGATATTTGGCTTGTTTGTGGCTGCTCAGCCATTGAAATCCAAGATCCCAAAGAAACAGTTATTGTGCTGACGTTGTTCCAAACTGCCCCTGGAAACTCGGTAGCGAGTGTTGCAACTGAAGACAGACGATTTTTACACGCTACGTGCTTCGGCACTCGGTGGTCCTGTTCTGTGAGCTTGTGTGGCCTACCACTTTGCAGCAGAGCCATTGTTGCTCCTAGACGTTTCCACTTTATAATAACAGCACTTACAGTTGACCGGGGCAGCTCTAGCAGGGCCGAAATTTGACAAAATGACTTGTTGGAAAAGTGGCATCCTATGACAGTGCCACGTTGAAAGTCCCTGAGCTCTTCAGTAAGGCCATTCTACTGCCAATGTTTGTCTACGGAGATTGCATTGCTGTGTGCTTGATTTTATACACCTGTCAGCAACAGGTGTAGCTGAAATAGCCCGAATCCACTAACTTGAAGGGGTGTCCACATACTTTTGTATATATAGTGTATATTGAGAGGTAGAAGACAAGAGAGAAACAACCTTGCCCAAGACCTGAAGACTTGGCTAAGATCTTACAACAACAACAAAAAGGTTCCAAAAGGGTGGCTGTCTCCTTAGGACAACCCTTTTAAGTTCCAGGTATAACCCTTTTGGGTTCTACAGACATTACAATAAATCAGTAATACTTGGTTATTACCTTGGCATGACAAGGCATTAACAAAGCTGGGCTTAGCAAGGCTCACAAAGCAGGATGCATGCCAAAAACCTGCCCGACAACAGTGTTTCCCACTATAACATTATATAGGGGGTAGGACTGACCAATACATGTTTAGTTAAAAGAGGCTCTGGATGTTGAATTGGGAAACTGGAAAATCATCTGTGGGAAACACTGTGACAACATACAAAATGGTGCCCGGCATCTCCCATAGGTTCTTTCCATAAATAGAGGGGATCAGTCTACCTGGGAACTTGTTGACCTGTCCAGAGATGATGTTGTCATTGTCATGGAAAGAGACACCATGCCAGTAGATGTCACAGGCAGACCGTCTACCCACAGGGAACTGTAAAAGGAAGAAGAGCCATGTTAGAGGATGGGGTTTTGATGAGGCCATTTGATTGTTATGAATAAGAGAAATCATTTCAGGCCAAGGCGTAGGGGTGGCCCTTCCAGTGACACTAGGAGACAGAGCTTATCCTCCCAGTGGGTAAAGTGAATGAGACTTGCAATCCGGTGTTAGCTAATCATATACTGTAAGTCTCTGTTGAGGAGGAGCCCTGGCAGGGGGGATGACATGATTTCAACAACCCCCTGCTGGGGCCTGCCCTGGACCACTGAAACCTTCCTGCTAACCCTTCACACACACACACACACACACACAGAGAAACCCATGGTGTCACCAGCGGTGGCAACATACTGTCTCGTCACATCAGACAGAAAATGTGGGTTATTGTCTGGAATCTACCTTTATGACGGTTAAAGTTAGGGAATCTCACAACTCCACACATCATATTTCTATCTGCGATGTTCTGAAATAACCTCATTGCCACCTCAAGTGAACAGGCCCAAGGTGGCCCTTGAAGAAAAACGACTTGGATTTCAGATGTGAACACGTGATCTTCCGTGAGGTCAACGTGGTAACACGCAAAGCAACGTGGTAACACGCAAAGCAACGTGATAACACAAAACAACATGTGAAACATGAAAATCGTGATTTTCCACACGTGAAGTCCTTTCGTTTTTTTCTGTTTGGGGAGCTACATGCCAGGGGAGGTGTAGGACCATCCCGTGGTGAGAAACTGAATAAAGAAAGAAAGAGTGCGAGACAAAAACATGCATGACAGTCAAAGCCTGCTATAAATACGATCTCATAGATTTCAATGTTTAACCACCCCTTAATCTTATCAGCCAATTGGGTCACATTCATTTGGGCAGTATCTAGTGGAGGAGGGGGAAGAGAGGACGGGAATAGCCCCATCTGTGAGTGCATTCCAGAACTTCATCTAACACACTAACACACACAAAAGGGTCACTTGTGGACAATGCGTGATTTGAGTGAATAATGAACAATTCTAGTTCTTCTGGCACCGTCCCACAGTTCAGAAGAGGACATGAGCTCATCTCCTTACCATTCAATCATAATTGGCTGAGAGACATTGGCATGAATTAGCAGACTTGTCTTGGCAAGCCTGATCATTCCTCCCGATCCAGCCTGGTAAGGTTGCCTGGCAGTGGGCACGTAACAGTTTTATAACAAGATCTGTACTCTGCCTGTCAACCCGTCGCCTCACTATTCTTTCACATCATACTAAAGTTGGAGTTGTTAGGCGAGCTATCCATGTCAACAACGCTACACATGGCCGAATATGCCAAGCGGTTAAGTCAGCCCTTGGCACATGTGGCCATGTATGGTGTTGTTGGTAGAGGGCAAGTGAGAGACAGACAGGTTTAACAGAAGTGATTTGGTGAACCACGTTCAGGTGATTGGTAACCTTGCCCAAGACCTGAAGACTTGCCTACTCTCTTAGAGGGGAAAGTCTCCATCGGACACCCTTGTCTGGTTCCAGGACAACCCTTTTTTGGTTCCAGGACAACCCTTTTTTGGTTCCAGGACAACCCTTTTTTGGTTCCAGGACAACCCTTTTTTGGTTCCAGGACAACCCTTTTTGGTTCCACAGAAAGACAGTAGGTTAGGCTAAAATATTTTTTATTTTAATCCAGAAAAGGTTAATGATGACAGCCAACTGTCTTTAAAAATAAAATAAAAATCAACCTCACTTGGCAAGTAGTAGAAAACAGAAAGATAATCCGTCAGATCCAAATTAAAACCGACATTATCCTCCCTATTTCAAGTGACGTTTGACTTTCCCTCTTTCTCCGTCTCAATCTGACTCTTTCCTGTGCAGCTCCCTGAGGGGAATATAATCATATTGGATTATCAGAGATTACTCTCTAATCATTTCCTACCGTTAAGAGAAGGCCATATGCTGAAAAGTCAGCAGGCAGAGATGCCTCTGGGGCTTCAAAAGTGCTGTGCCAACAAAACCACCCGGTTAGACAGCAGCCAGAATGTTAGGCCTAGTTCACTGACACATTATGGCCAAGCCTTATAGGCTACACTAACTCAGTGAGCAAACCATGATTAGGACCCTGCCCAGGGCCTATTATAGTGTTATAATCTAACGAACAAAATGCCTTTAGTGACAGTCAATGATACAGAGGGCTTGTTCCCCCATAGCAGAGCCAGGCTTTGGACAGTTTCTCTCATGCAGGCTGAAGCTACTCTACACAAGACTAGCCTACGCCTGGGGAATAACACTAGCGTCGGTCCTCATCCTAAAAATTAAAAATACATCAGGAAATGGATAGCAGCGAGTGGGTGTAGTGAGCGACTGAGGGTAATGTCTAACGACTGAGGGTAATGTCTAACGACAGATGACAGTAAGGGTGGGTCATCTGCAGTGGAGCATGGATCAATAACAACCGTAGAGTGCGGGAGTAGTGTAGGAAATGAGAGGAGAGAGATGGGTCACTTTCTCTCTGCCGTCGATCAATATTTAGGCTTAGCGGGAAGACTGTGCGATTCTCCCACTGTGCATCTCGTCTTTCGGGCCTAGCCCACATCGTTTCAGTATACGTCGAGGCAATGCACCGCAAGCATATCCAATGTCATGTTAGGCTACTGGCAAAACTCAAAACCGCATGTCCCTTACTGGTTATCAGTGAAAAGCGGAGTTGAGAACCAAAGCCATACAGTAAATGGCTCTGGAATCAACTAACTAGACCGGCTTCCTGCCGTAGGAAGGAATGGGGGAATTAGATGTCATTATTGTAATGTAATTATTGTAATTGAATATGGAGGGAGGAACCGCTCTCTGAGTTCACATATGGGTGAAAATCTTCAAAGACCTACTCAGATAATAAATGACATTAGATAATCAAATCGTTCCAAGTTCCTCCTCTCCATACACCTGGCTTTAGTCTACTAAAGGTCAAAGTGTCACTCAAAACATGTTACGCTGAATATTCTCCTGCCACTGAAAAGGTAGGTGGGCCTTAATATTACTTTCCTACCTAAACTAGTGTGATTCCTTACGAAACTAGTGTGATTCCTAAAATAAAAAAAATATACCATGATTTGGGGGATTTTCACAAAATGTAATCCATAGAACGGAAGGTTTATTGACACATATCTTAAAACAATTGAGAAATACATTTATGACATGTTGGCCTTACCAAAGCCTCTATCATGAAAATATATAAATATATATACACTGCTCAAAAAAATAAAGGGAACACTAAAATAACACCCTAGATCTGAATGAATGAAATATTCTTATTTTTTCTTTACATAGTTGAATGTGCTGACAACAAAATCACACAAAAATTATCAATGGAAATCAAATTTATCAACCCATGGAGGTCTGGAATTGGAGCCACACTCAAAATTAAAGTGGAAAACCACACTACAGGCTGATCCAACTTTTATGTAATGTCCTTAAAACAAGTCAAAATGAGGCTCAGTAGTGTGTGTGGCCTCCACGTGCCTGTATGACCTCCCTACAACACCTGTGCATGCTACTGATGAGGTGGCGGATGGTCTCCTGAGGGATCTCCTCCCAGACCTGGACTAAAGCATCCGCAACTCCTGGACAGTCTGTGGTGCAACGTGGTGGATGGAGCGAGACATGATGTCCCAGATGTGCTCAATTGGATTCAGGTCTGGGGAAAGGGCGGGCAGTCCATAGCATCAATGCCTTCCTCTTGCAGGAACTGCTGACACACTCCAGCCACATGAGGTCTAGCATTGTCTTGCATTAGGAGGAACCCAGGGCCAACCGCACCAGCATATGGTCTCACAAGGGGTCTGAGGATCTCATCTCAGTACCTAATGGCAGTCAGGCTACCTCTGGCGAGCACATGGAGGGCTGTGCGGCCCCCCAAAGAAATGCCACCACACACCATGACTGTCCCACCGCCAAACCGGTCATGCTGGAGGATGTTGCAGGCAGCAGAACGTTCTCCACGGCGTCTCCAGACTCTGTCATGTCTGTCACGTGCTCAGTGTGAACCTGCTTTCATCTGTGAAGAGCACAGGGCGCCAGTGGCGAATTTGCCAATCTTGGTGTTCTCTGGCAAATGCCAAACGTCCTGCACGGTGTTGGGCTGTAAGCTGTAAGCACAACCCCCACCTGTGGACGTCGGGCCCTCATACCACCCTGTTTCTGACCGTTTGAGCAGACACATGCACATTTGTGGTCTGCTGGAAGTCATTTTGCAGGGCTCTGGCAGTGCTCCTCCTGCTCCTCCTTGCACAAAGGCAGAGGTAGCGGCCCTGCTGCTGGGTTGTTGCCCTCCTCCACGTCTCCTGATGTACTGGCCTGTCTCCTGGTAGCGCCTCCATGCTCTGGACACTACACTGACAGACACAGCAAACCTTCTTGCCACGGCTGGATGAGCTGCACTACCTGAGCCACTTGTGTGGGTTGTAGACTCAGTCTCATGCTACCACTAGAGTGAAAGCACCACCAACATGACCAAAACATTAGCCAGGAAGCATAGGAACTGAGAAGTGGTCTGTTGTCACCACCTGCAGAACCACTCCTTTATTGGGGGTGTCTTGCTAATTGCCTATAATTTCCACCTGTTGTCTATTCCATTTGCACAACAGCATGTGAAATTAATTGTCAATCAGTGTTGCTTCCTAAGTGGACAGGTTGATTTCACAGAAGTGTGATTGACTTGGGAGTTACATTGTGTTGTTTAAGTGTTCCCTTTATTTTTTTGAGCAGTGTATAATTTATATTTTCCAATATTCATAAATGAATGTAAGAAAATTGTTATTGAAAATACCAAATCATATTACAGAGCAAGTTTCATATGACACCAACTTAAGCAACGACAGATGAAACAGAGTTTCAAAGGAGGCCTGGGTAAGGCCAAAGGCCAAGTCACAAATATTCCCAACTTAAAATGAATTATGTAAATTATGCTTAAAAAGATACCAATATCACATATACAGTACCAGTCGAAAGTTTGGACACACCTACTCATTCAAGGGTTTTTCTTTATTTGTACACATATGGAATCATGTAGTGACCAACAACAACAAAAAGTGTTAAACAAATCAAAATAGATTTTATACTTAAGATTCTTCAAAGTAGCCACAACTTTTCCTTGAAGACAGCTTTGAACACTCTTGGCATTCTCTCAACCAGCTTCATGAGGTAGTCACCTGGAATGCATTTCAATTAACAGGTGTGCCTTGTTATTAACCTCTAGCGTCGAGCAATCCCGTATCCGGGAGCGTAATTATAGCCTCAAGCTCATTACCATAACGCAATGTTAACTATTCATGAAAATCGCAAATGAAATGAAAGAAATATATTCACTCACAAGCTTAGCCTTTTGTTAACAACACTGTCATCTCAGATTTTCAAAATATGCTTTTCAACCATAGCTACACAAGCATTTGTGTAAGAGTATTGATAGCTAGCATAGCATTAAGCCTAGCATTCAGCAGGCAACATTTTCACAAAAACAAGAAAAGCATTTAAATCGAATCATTTAAATCAAATCCAATTTTATTTGTCACATACACATGGTTAGCAGATGTTAATGCGAGTATAGCGAAATGCTTGTGCTTCTAGTTCCGACAATGCAGTAATAACCAACAAGTAATCTAACTAACAATTCCAAAACTACTGTCTTATAAACAGTGTAAGGGGATAAAGAATATGTACATAAGGATATATGAATGAGTGATGGTACAGAGCAGCATAGGCAAGATACAGTAGATGGTATCGAGTACAGTATATACATATGAGATGAGTATGTAAACAAAGTGGCATAGTTAAAGTGGCTAGTGATACATGTATTACATAAGGATGCAGTCGATGATATAGAGTACAGTATATACGTATGCATATGAGATGAATAATGTAGGGTAAGTAACATTATATAAGGTAGCATTGTTTAAAGTGGCTAGTGATATATTTACATCATTTCCCATCAATTCCCATTATTAAAGTGGCTGGAGTTGAGTCAGTGTCAGTGTGTTGGCAGCAGCCACTCAATGTTAGTGGTGTCTGTTTAACAGTTTGATGGCCTTGAGATAGAAGCTGTTTTTCAGTCTCTCGGTCCCAGCTTTGATGCACCTGTACCGACCTCGCCTTCTGGATGATAGCGGGGTGATCAGGCAGTGGCTCGGGTGGTTGATGTCCTTGATGATCTTTATGGCCTTCCTGTAACATCGGGTGGTGTAGGTGTCCTGGAGGGCAGGTAGTTTGCCCCCGGTGATGCGTTGTGCAGACCTCACTACCCTCTGGAGAGCCTTACGGTTGAGGGTGGAGCAGTTGCCGTACCAGGCGGTGATACAGCCCGCCAGGATGCTCTCGATTGTGCATCTGTAGAAGTTTGTGAGTGCTTTTGGTGACAAGCCGAATTTCTTCAGCCTCCTGAGGTTGAAGAGGCGCTGCTGCGCCTTCTTCACGATGCTGTCTGTGTGAGTGGACCAATTCAGTTTGTCTGTGATGTGTATGCCGAGGAACTTAAAACTTGCTACCCTCTCCACTACTGTTCCATCGATGTGGATAGGGGGGTGTTCCCTCTGCTGTTTCCTGAAGTCCACAATCATCTCCTTAGTTTTGTTGACGTTGAGTGTGAGGTTATTTTCCTGACACCACACTCCGAGGGCCCTCACCTCCTTCCTGTAGGCCGTCTCATCGTTGTTGGTAATCAAGCCTACCACTGTTGTGTCGTCCGCAAACTTGATGATTGAGTTGGAGGCGTGCGTGGCCACGCAGTCGTGGGTGAACAGGGAGTACAGGAGAGGGCTCAGAACGCACCCTTGTGGGGCCCCAGTGTTGAGGATCAGCGGGGTGGAGATGTTGTTGCCTACCCTCACCACCTGGGGGTGGCCCGTCAGGAAGTCCAGTACCCAGTTGCACAGGGCGGGGTCGAGACCCAGGGTCTCGAGCTTGATGACGAGCTTGGAGGGTACTATGGTGTTGAATGCCGAGCTGTAGTCGATGAACAGCATTCTCACATAGGTATTCCTCTTGTCCAGATGGGTTAGGGCAGTGTGCAGTGTGGTTGAGATTGCATCGTCTGTGGACCTATTTGGGCGGTAAGCAAATTGGAGTGGGTCTAGGGTGTCAGGTAGGGTGGAGGTGATATGGTCCTTGACTAGTCTCTCAAAGCACTTCATGATGACGGAAGTGAGTGCTACGGGGCGGTAGTCGTTTAGCTCAGTTACCTTAGCTTTCTTGGGAACAGGAACAATGGTGGCCCTCTTGATGCATGTGGGAACAGCAGACTGGTATAGGGATTGATTGAATATGTCCGTAAACACACCGGCCAGCTGGTCTGCTCATGCTCTGAGGGCGCGGCTGGGGATGCCGTCTGGGCCTGCAGCCTTGCGAGGGTTAACACGTTTAAATGTCTTACTCACCTCGGCTGCAGTGAAGGAGAGTCCGCATGTTTTCGTTGCAGGCCGTGTCAGTGGCACTGTATTGTCCTCAAAGCGGGCAAAAAAGTTATTTAGTCCGCCTGGGAGCAAGACATCCTGGTCCGTGACTGGGCTGGATTTCTTCTTGTAGTCCGTGATTGACTGTAGACCCTGCCACATGCCTCTTGTGTCTGAGCCGTTGAATTGAGATTCTACTTTGTCTCTGTACTGACGCTTAGCTTGTTTGATAGCCTTGCGGAGGGAATAGCTGCACTGTTTGTATTCGGTCATGTTACCAGTCACCTTGCCCTGATTAAAAGCAGTGGTTCGCGCTTTCAGTTTCACGCGAATGCTGCCATCAATCCACGGTTTCTGGTTAGGGAATGTTTTAATCATTGCTATGGGGAACGACATCTTCAACGCACGTTCTAATGAACTCGCACACCGAATCAGCGTATTCGTCAATATTGTTATCTGACGCAATACGAAACATATCCCAGTCCACGTGATGGAAGCAGTCTTGGAGTGTGGAGTCAGCTTGGTCGGACCAGCGTTGGACAGACCTCAGCGTGGGAGCCTCTTGTTTTAGTTTCTGTCTGTAGGCAGGGATCAACAAAATGGAGTCGTGGTCAGCTTTTCCGAAAGGGGGGCGGGGTCTTGTTTTCAGATTAGCCTTGTTAAAATCCCCAGCTACAATGAATGCAGCCTCCGGATAAATGGATTCCAGTTTGCAAAGAGTCAAATAAAGTTTGTTCAGAGCCATCGATGTGTCTGCTTGGGGGGGGGGGATATATACGGCTGTGATTATAATCGAAGAGAATTCTCTTGGTAGATAATGCGGTCTACATTTGATTGTGAGGAATTGTAAATCAGGTGAACAGAAGGATTTGAGTTCCTGTATGTTTCTTTCATCACACCATGTCTCGTTAGCCATAAGGCATACGCCCCCGCCCCTCTTCTTACCAGAAAGATGTTTGTTTCTGTCGGCGCGATGCGTGGAGAAACCCGCTGGCTGCACCGCCTCCGATAGCGTCTCTCCAGTGAGCCATGTTTCCGTGAAGCAAAGAACGTTATAGTCTCTGGTGTCTCTCTGGAATGCTACCCTTGCTCGGATTTCATCAACCTTGTTGTCAAGAGACTGGACATTGGCGAGAAGAATGCTAGGGAGTGGTGCACGATGTGCCCGTCTCCGGAGTCTGACCAGAAGACCGCCTCGTTTCCCTCTTTTTCGGAGTCGTTTTTTTGGGTCGCTGCATGGGATCCATTCCGTTGTCCTGTTTGAAAGGCAGAACACAGGATCCGCGTCGCGAAAAACATATTCTTGGTCGTACTGATGGTGAGTTGACGCTGATCTTATATTCAGTAGTTCTTCTCGACTGTATGTAATGAAACCTAAGATGACCTGGGGTACTAATGTAAGAAATAACACGTAAAAAAGCAAAACACTGCATAGTTTCCTAGGAACGCGAAGCGAGGCGGCCATCTCTGTCGGCGCCGGAAGTTCAGTTTTTCCAAAAAGATTATTTGTGTAGGAGAAATCGCTCCGTTTTTTTCATCACGTTTGGCTAAGAAAAAAATCTGAAAATGCAGTCTCTACAACGCCGAACTTTTTACCAAATTAACTCCATAATATCGACAGAAACATGCCAAACGTTGTTTAGAATCAATCCTCAAGGTGTTTTTCACATATCTATTCGATGATAAATCATTCATGGCAGCTGTGTTTCTCCTCGAAGCAAACGAAAAATACACGCAGCTGGAGATTACGCAATAATTGCAACGGAGGACACCAAGCGGCCACCTGGTAGTCTCTTAAGGTCAATCTTCCAATGATTTGCCTACAAATACGTCACAATGCTGTCGACACCTTGGGGAAACGACAGAAAGTCTAAGCTCATTCGTGACCCATACACAGCCATATAAGGAGACATTGGAACACAGCGCATTCAAAATCTGGGGCACTTCCTGTATGAAATTTCATCTTGGTTTCGCCTGTAGCATTAGTTCTGTGGCACTCACAGACAATATCTTTGCAGTTTTGGAAACGTCAGAGTGTTTTCTTTCCAAAGCTGTCAATTATATGCATAGTCGAGCATCTTTTCGTGACAAAATATCTTGTTTAAAACGGGAACGTTTTTTTATCCATAAATTAAAAGAGCGCCCCCTATATCCAAGAAGTTAAAAGTTAATATGTGGAATTTATTTCCTTCTTAAATGGTTTGAGCCAATCAGTTGTGTTGTGACAAGGTAGGGGTGGTATACAGAAGATATACTTTTTTGGTAAAAGACCAAGTCCATCTTATGGCAAGAACAGCTCAAACAAGCAAAGAGAAACAGTCCATCATTATTTTAAAAGACATAAAGGACAAGAACTTTGAACGTTTCTTCAAGTGCAGTCGCAAAAACAATCAAGTGCTATGATGAAACTGGCTCTCATGAGGACCGCCACAGGAAAGGAAAACCCAGAGTTACCTCTGCTGCAGAGGATACGTTCATTAGTCACCAGCCTTATAAATTGCAACCCAAATAAATGCTTCAGAGTTAAAGTAACAGACACATCTCAACATCAACTGTTCAGAGGAGACTGCGTGAATCAGACCTTCGTGGTTGAATTGCTGCAAAGAAATCATTACTAAAGGACATCAATAATAAGAAGAGACTTGCTTGGGCCAAGAAATATAAGCAATGGACATTAGACCGGTACAAATCTGTCCTTTGGTCTGATGAGTTCAAATTTGAGATTTTTGGTCCCAACCGCCATGTCTTTGTGAGACGCAGAGTAGGTGAACGGATGATCTCTGCATGTGTGGTCCCCACCGTGAAGCATGGAGGAGGACGTGTGATGGTGCTTTACTGGTGACACTGTCTGTGACTTATTTAGAATTCAAGGGACAGTTGAATTCTAAAGCATGGCTACCACAGCATTCTGCAGCAATACGCCATCCTATCTGGTTTTGCGCTTAGTGGGACTATCATTTGTTTTTCAACAGGACAATGACAGGACACCTCCAGGCTGTGTAAGGGATATTTGACCAAGAAGGAGAGTGATGGAGTGCTGCATCAGATGACCTGGCCTCCACAATCACTCAACCTCAACCCAATTGAGATGGTTTGGGATGAGTTGGACAGCAGAGTGAAGGAAAAGCAGCCAACAAGTGCTCAGCATATGTGGGAACTCCTTCAAGACTGTTGGAAAAGCATTGAAGCTGGTTGAGAGAATGCCAAGAGAGTGCAAAGCTGTCAAAGGCAAAGGGTGGCTACTTTGAAGAATCTCAAATATAAACTAGATTTTGATTTGTGTAACACATGTGTGTTATTTCATAGGTTTGATGTCTTCACTATTATTCTACAACGTAGAAAATAGTCATAAAAAAAAGAAAAACCCTTGAATGAGTAGGTGTCTAAACATTTGACTGGTCCTGTATGTCAACAATCCTTCCTCCGAAAGGACCCTAAATATGAATAGAAATTTGTGAAAATCGTTTTGTTCTGTTCTATTTGTGAGAAATCACTCACTACACCTCAGCACTGCATGCCTCAAACCTCTTTTCAGACTGACAGGGGATCAGTTACGCCCTTGACTACGGTATGTTAAAGGTGCATCTGTCAGAACAAAGGGTAATGTATAGGGCCTCCGTCTACAAAAGTTTTGAAACCAGATCAGATGGTACTGAAGCGGACTTGGAAAGGATTACGTTTCTACGCATGACGGTCATCCGTGGTGATAGTAAAGAGAGTTGTTTACCTCTCACAAACTCCTCTGGGTCTCATGTATAATGAACCACACCATTGATAATGGCTGAAGGCAGGTATTAATTGCGTCACATTCGATGCCTGTAGGGCATAACAGATGAAGCTCGCTTGGCGACGTGAGGAGACCCGTATCAATTAGCCATCTCATAAATGTATTAAAAGACATTGCTTGCCATTAAGCACAACTTTCAGACCCAGGTGCAGGCTGTGTAACCGTATACGGGACTTGGAGCGGCCAGGCCAGTGTGAAAGGGTTAACAGAGGCCGTGTGACCTCATCAATGTGTTGTAGGACACTGTCAATCAACACTTTAACATTGAAGGCCTTCTATGCTATTCTTTGAGGTACAAAAGACTACGAACAGATTAAAACTGTTGATGCAACTAAGATTAATGGGGTGTATAGTGGTAGCTGCTATACCGGTTATAACATTGTTGTTCCTTTATATAGTTGCTGTATTATTACGCAAGCGGAATAAGCGTCAGTCCTACAGTAAACTGGACTCGTGCACCCCTGATAGATGTAGGCCACTCACGGCCGGCCCGCTCATTAGGCAGGATTAGGCGGCCGTCTACGGCGGCAGATTGACGCGGGCGGCCTTTTCTGAGGCAACCTGCCCAACAACTTGAAAATAAAAGGCGAGCTGCACACTCTAGGAGCTCAGATGCAAAACGTCTTCGTCAGGGTATATGACTGCCCGACAACAACACATAAAACCTCACATAATTCTGCCCCCAAAACAATGACAATTTGCTTCATCCGGTGGCATAACAGGGTTTTTTTTAGGTTGAGTGTTGATGTCGCCCTGTGATAAGCAGTGGCCACTTAGTCAAAATATGTTGCGTGTCCATTCCCAGCGTGCCTCTCCAGGGTGCTGTTGGATGTGACTGGTGCTGTATGTCAATAATCCATCCTCCAATCGGAGCCTAAATATGGATAGAAATGTGTCAAAATCCCCTTGATACCATTCCACTCCAGCCATTACCACAAGCCCGTCCTCCCCAATGAAAAAGGTGCCACCAACCTCCTGTGATGGTCATTCATACAATTCCATTGAGGGCTGACATGGTAAACTACACCCCAGTAAACACGAGCCAATGTCTTTTTGGATGTTTTTTTTTGTTGGTCTTGTCCAGATGTCCTTTTTGGTGGATTACAAACGGTAGGCTTACCACGTAGATGGGCATTCATCCAATTCAATTTCAGCTAACACTGTAGGCTACACCTCAGTAAGCACAGGCCCGAAGCCGGCTGGAAGCTTTTTTTTGGTGCAGTCCGGACCGGCCTTGATTTCCACATCCACAGATATTTTGATTTTTGGTCCGGACCAAATCTGAACCAATTATAGATGTCTATATTTGGTTCAGATTTGCTCAGGTCTGGACCAGCCTTGATTTGGCCCAAAACATAGACGTCTATAAATTATATATTTTCAACTTTCATTCAGAACCTAAAAATGACCTAGTTTCAACTTCCGGAAAATAAGTATTATTCAACTTCCGGAAGATGCCTTCTCAACGTCCTGGAAAATATGTACTAAACGTACGGAAAATACGTATTCTCACCTTTCATTCAGAACCTAAATTGAACGCAACTTCAACATCTGAACAATACGTATTTTAGACTTATTTTCAATGTCATTTATCTTACTGGGATTATACTAGTTTTGCAGGGGCCACATTTTTTGGTCTCAACGAGGGCGGCGGAATGGCAAGGACCGGCCCAGGGGCTTCTGAACTCCCTAACTTAAGCACAGAGGCCATGTTGACTATCTATAGCCTACATTTTCTCAATAAATATGAATCAATGAAACAAGCACTTACCTCTTTCCATTTGAGCTGCCTGATGCTGAGCTTCAGTGCCTCCAAAGAGGTTTTGGCTTTGAACGTGTCCACGGTGACTGGCTTCCTCCTCTTCGCAACTTTGTTGGCGTCCTCTTTGTTGTGCGGGCCTACTTTGATGTCTTCTGGCAGGTGGATGGGAACAGTGTTCCCATTTGTTTCCGTCTTCCCCTGCAGCATCTTCCCAGTCCCTTTGATTTGAAGCGTCTGCTGCTCATTGTCTTTTCGATTCACAGGTTTCCCCGAATTGGCATTGGAAGCTACCATTGTCCCTTGCAGTGCAGGGACTGAATCCTGCTTGGTGCCGGTGTTCTTCTCATCTTTGCCTAGTTTGCTCCTACTTTTACTCTGATTCCTGCAAGTGACAGAGGTCTTGGGTGGTTCCCTCTGGGCTGCGGGGGTACAACTAGCCGGGATTGGGGAGACAGATGCGGGCGGGGATGCCACTATCACCTCATCCTCGATCATATCTGCCTCCTTCTCCACACCCTCGCCGGATGATTTCATTTGTTCGAGTTGAACCTTCACTTTTACATAATGATCACTCATTATACGAATAAATACCACAAGGCAGGGCTCGGCAATAACGCACAGCCCGAAAATTATGTGTGAGCCAGTGACAAACAGAATTTTGCATAGCTGTCCAGTCACACGCTAGCTACAGTGTAACCACTCGTGGACCAGCTTGCCTAACGTTGCAACGGTTCCGACAGTTCAGCTAGACTACAGAAGATTCAGTGAAACCGCCCATGGACGGAGCCCATGTCAGCTGTCATCGTTAAGTTGCCTAGTAGCTAGCCAAGTAAGGCTTTAAACTGGGCTATTGTATGTGAGGTTTGGGCAAAATCTTCCCACGAGATATAGCTAACGTTAGCTAGCTAGACACTTTGTTTCATCCCCGGAAAGCAAATGTTTGCTTAGGTTGCGATAGATGGCTATCATTATTCAATCACTGAGTAGAGTAAATTGCAGGGCTAGCAGGCTAGCTAACACCAGTGGACATTGCTGGCTTGACTGCCTCACACCGCTAGCTTGCACCTAGCGAACAGTAACACATCAGTTGTCTTTTGTGTCATCCACAGAATCGAATTTCGCCATTTAATCTACAGATTATATCGAGTTACCTTTCAAATGCATTGATAGCAAGTGAATATCGTCCGATCATCGGGACTAGACTGTCGTGCGGCAGATGTGCCCCTGCCTGGCTGTCACTGTGCCTGGGTCGGCGGAAGAGTCATTTTGGCAACAATATTGCGCAAGGCCAGCAGCACAAATGATGACGTCACTTCGCATGGAAAGGTTGAAACCTTCAAAATAAAAGCACGGATTTCAAAACATTGCAAATGTGAATAACTCAATGAAAAGATATTACATTTGAACTAATGTCCATTTTTATTGTGGATTTTTATTGTTTTATAAGGATAAGGAATTGATGGAAACAACTATGCTTCCCCTACAAAAAATGAACACCACTATCGAACAATACAATGTTCAGACTGCTATGTTCACAATATTGGGCTGTAGAGAAAAAACTATTTTATGTGCAGAGGAAAAGTTGGGTTGGGTATCCTCAGTAGGGCCTGTAGAATACCCAGCAGCACTTTCTATTCCACTGACTACATTCACTGCAATATAGGCATACTATAGGCATATATTATAGGCACATAAATGACATATTTGCTTATAGAGAAACAAATATCCCATGTGTCGAAGTAAACGTGGCGTTGGGATTAATCAGTAGGGTCTGTAGAATATATACAGTACCAGGCAAAAGTTTGGACACATCTACTCATTCAAGGGTTTTTCTATATTTTTACTATTTTCTACATTGTAGAATAATAGTGAATACATACTATGAAATAACACATATGGAGTCATGTAGAAACCAAAAAAGTGTTAAACAAATTAAAATGTATTTAATATGAGAGATTACTCTATACTCCTCTATAAACTGGTCATCTCTGTATACCTGTCGCAAGACCCACTGGTTGATGCTTATTTATAAAACCCTATTAGGTGTCACTCCCCCCTTGTTCCCCTCTGAGACAACCCAATTGAGATGGTTTGGGATGAGTTGGACTGCAAATGAGTGAAGGAGAAGCAGCCAATAAGGGCTCAGCATGTGTGGGAACTCCTTCAAGACTGTTGGAAAAGCAGTTCTCGTGAAGCTGGTTGAGAGAATTGCAAGAGTGTGCAAAGCTGTTATCAAGGCAAAGGGTGGCTTTTGAAGAATCTCAAATCTCAAATATATTTGGATTTGTTTAACACTTTTTGGGTTATTACATGATTCCATATGTGTTATTTCATAGGTTTGATGTCTTCACTATTATTCTACAACGTAGAAAATAGTCACACACAAAAAATGTTTTGAATGAGTAGCTGTGTCCAAACTTTTGACTGGTACTGTATAAGGTGTTATTTCTTGGGGGACTGTGGTATAAATACCCAGCTGCACTTTATACTGCACCCACTACATTCACTGTAATACACTATAGGCCTATAAATTGCATAGTAGGAAGTGCTGCTGGGTATTTACACAACAGTCCCACAACAAATAACACCATATTTAGATTCCACAGACCCTACTGAGTATTCCCAATTGCACTTTTACCTCGGCATGTAGAATCGTTTTTTCTCTATAAGCCAATATGTTAAAGGGTTCCAAAGGGGTTCTACGGTGATCCCCATAAGAGAACCCTTTTTTGGTTCCAGGTCAAACTATTTTGGCTTCCAGGTAGAACCCTCTGTAGAATGGGTTCTACCTGCAACCAAAAGGGTTCTACCTGGAACCAAAAATGGTTCTTCAAAAGGGTTCTCCTGTGGGGACAGCCGAAGAACCATTTTAGTTTCTACATAGCACCTTTTTTTCTAAGAGTCTAGTGTAGGCTTATTGCATCGCAAGTGAATGGAGTGTGGGTGGAGTAGAAAGTGCTGCTGGGTTTTTAGACCTCAATCCCCCATGAAATAGCACAATATATAGATGATACAGACCCGACTGAGTATTCCCAACCCCAATTTTGCCTCTGCACATAGAATAGTTTCTCTATAAGCCAATATGTAATTAACAGGCCTATAGTGTCTTGCATTGCAGTGAATGGACTGGATGGAGTAGAAAGTGCTGCTGGGTAATTAGACCTCAGTCCCACAACAAAAAAACACCATATATAGATTCTACAGACCCGACTGAGTATTTCCAACCTCACTTTTACTTTTTACACATAGAATCGATTTTCGACGAGCCATTGCTGCATGGACCTAGCTTTGTGCACGGGGGCATTGTCATGCTGAAACGGGGAAGGGCCTTCCCCAAACTGTTGCCACAAAGCTGGAAGCACATAATCGTTTCTAATGGCATTGCATGCTGTAACGTTAAGGTTTCCCTTCACTGGAAGTAAGCGGCCTAGCCCCAACCATGAAAAACAACCCTAGACCATTATTCCTCCTCCACCAAACTTTGCATTTGGCACTATGCATCGGGCAGGTAGCATTCTCCTGGCTTCTGCCAAACCCAGATATGTCCGTCAGACTACTGTTTCCACTGCTCCAGAGTCCAATGGCAGCGGGCTTTACCCCACTCCAGCCGACGCTTGGCGTTGCGCATGGTGATCTTAGGTTTGTGTGCGGCTGCTCAGCCATGGAAACCCATTTCATGAAGCTCCAGATGAACAGTTATTGTGCTGACATTGCTTCCAGAGGCAGTTTGGAACTTGGTAGTGAGTGCTGCAACCGAGGACAGGCGATTTTTACGCGTTACCCATTTCAGCACACTGCGGTCCGGTTCTGTGAGCTTGTGTGGCCTATCATTCGTGGACGAGCCTTTATTGCTCCTAGATGTAATAACAGCATTTACAGTTGCCCGGGGCAGCTCTAGATTTGTAAGTCGCTCTGGATAAGAGCGTCTGCTAAATGACTTAAATGTAAATGTAAATGTAGAAGGGAAAGGTGGCATCCTATGACTGTGCCACATTGAAAGACACGGAACTCTTCAGTAAGGCCGTTCTACTGACAATGTTTGTCTATGGATATTTCATGGCTGTGTGCTCGATTTCATACACCTGTCAGCAACAGGTGTGGCTGAAATAGCCGAATCCACTCATTTGAATGGGTGTCCACATACTTTTGTAAATAATGGGTATTCATTTTATTAAAATTGTATTTCTTTAAATATAGCCTACACAATAGATTTTAACATACCAGTATTGGTGTGGAAACCTTCTAAAGAAATTCTGGTATAAATAATACAATATAAAAAATAAAAGCACATCAAATTATCCATTTATTTTTCCGAAGGTGGTTCCAAACGCGACTCTTATTTTGAAAAGGAATGCACCATTGTGCTGCCAGCATGATATCCCGCTTCTAGGAGAACGATCATCCCATTTTGTTGTACCGTGGACATCGCCTGTGTTTTGATCCCCTTGACAACGCAACTGACGGAAGAGTTTGAGGGACAAAACAGCTGACAAGCTGGCAGTGCTTAGTTCTATTACCAACAGAGGACGTGCTTTCTCTATTTTAGGTACATTTATCTACTGTTTCTCCGATATGCTGCCAATATTGTATTTCTAACAACACTCCCTCTACGCGGATTAGTGACGCGGAAGGTGTGGTGAGGTATTAGTGGTTGTGAAGGTTGCACAAGTACCTGTATTGTGCCCACCCTTAAGAAAAAATATTGCAGTCTGACTAGTGTAGTATAACTGCAGAAAACACCACGTCCAAAATAACCGTTTTTTTAACCAAAATATAACTGCCTGTAACTCGGGCCCTGGAGCAAGGATATGCATATTATTGATACCATTTGAAAGGAAACACGTTGACGTTTGCAGAAATCTGAAATTCATGTAGGAGAATATAACACATTAGATCTGGTAAAAGATAATACAAAGAAAAAAATATGCGTTTTATTTTTGTTGTTCCATTATCTTTGAAATGCAAGAGAAACGTCACAATGCATTATTTCAGGTTAGGCACAATTTCAATTTTGGTCACTAGATGGCAGCAGTGTATTTGCAAAGTTTTAGACTGATCCAATGAACCATTACATATCTGTTCAAAATGTTGTGTCAAGTCTGCCCAAATGTGCCTAATTGGTTTATTGATACATTTTCAAGTTCATAACTGTGCACTCTCCTCAAACAATAGCATGGTATTCTTTCACTGTAATAGCTATTATAAATTGAACAGTGTAGTTAGATTACCAATCACTTGAGCTTTCTGCACCTAACACATATGTCTATGTACTGGGAAATGTTCTTGTTACCTACAACCTCATGCATACCTACAACCTCAGTACACTTTTATAATTTTTTCATGGCTTGCCTTTGGCAGCAACTTAGGGTACTAGGGGCTAACTAGCCCCCCTAAGAACAATGTCTAATTGCTGACACAAAGGGAAATAAATGTTTTTGTTATTTCATGGGGGGTGCCAGTTACCCCGGTACTACGACAGAAGATTATGGCATAGGGTTTCACACAAGTGTGTTAAAATCCATTTAATTAGTTTTTATTTAGAAATGATTTAGTAAGTAATACCTAAAAGCTAAATCTAGTTGTCTTATTTGAATTATTTAAATTAAATATGGGGGATAAATGGTGTTGCACATGGCACCATTAATATCCACACTATGGGGAGATTTGATGTAAAGCCCCTCTTTTTAACTCACATGCACATTCATTTTCTTTGTTCTTTCTGTGTTGTTCCTTTTCCATACAATCCATTATGTACAATTGCACTAAATCTCAGCAGCCTTAAAAAAGGCCATTCAGGACCACAAGGTTTTCAATTGTTGTTTTTAATTCATGAAAAATATTAAGTGGAATATAACATTGGAATGGAATATAACCAATAACATTAAATAACATTGGAATATAACATTTAATAACAATAACTAACTAATTCAGTGTAACATTGATGTGGCAACTCTCTTATGCTCTGCTATTGCACCATCCTAGGTCACAAATAAAGCTATCCCCAGTCAAATTGGAGCACAACTCATGAGCCCACCTTCTGCACTGCTCAAGCCTAATCCAGCCCCCACCTGTGACTGAAAACAGGGGGAGAGATGCCAATTGAAAAGTTCCCTCTTAAAACCATAGCTAGCTATATAACATAAAATGCTGTGTAAATTAGCTAAAATTGGATTACTTATCTTAAGGCTTTTCTACTGTTATATTTAAAAAATCATTTTATAAATATCTGTAAAAATTGTGACGAAACAGAAGAAAAGTTTTGTTGAGCAAGAGCAGTGGCAGCCAGGAAATTGTTGGGAAAAGAATTTGGTGACATCTTGTGGTCTTAATGTGATTTACGGGGGGGGGGGGGGGAGCACTTACCCCACCCTTTGTACCCTACCTGTGATGCCGCTGCCGGTGCACCTGGGCGCACCTGTATTCGTTTGGTCGGTTACTGTAGGCCTAAGCTCTGACAGATCGAACGCTTTAGCCTAGCCTACTTTATCCCACTTTTGAAACAAGTTTATGTTAGGGTAGGGTAGGCTACTGCGTTTTTAGATCGGTATTTGGTTAAGAAACACTTTCCCATTTTCTGGAATCTCTCCGCATGAGAACGAGAACCAGGCTATGCGCGTCATCAGTAGAATGGATGGTAGTTAAATCTGTCATTGCAGACGGATGGTTTGAATAAGGTAAAGGAGAGAAAAACGAAAGTTGTTCCAGTCCGCATCACTCTGCAACAATGGAAATAGATAGTATGGCGGCAAACAGCGCACTCATCGGTGCCAGGGAAGGTAAGAAAGATATAGGAAAAACTACTTCTTCCATTACCATATAGAAGCAAGAAAACATTTTCTTCAGGAAAACATTTTTTCTTCTAGTTGTCACTTGTCAACATGTCTGTCTTTATGCATTCGTTTTATTTAACCATGGAAGTCAGTAATGATGCGTCTACAGTTAGTCTACGTCTACAGTTAGTTACAGTATATTCGTTTAAGAAGTTTAGAAAAACATAGCCTATTTACACCTCTGTTACAATGCTGTGTTGCCACATATGAGTAGGGGGGTTACAGTAGGCTACAGGCAGTGACGATTTTAGCATGTATTTCTTGGTGGGATAAATTAAAAACGTATTTTTTTTTGCCAGCAAAGCCACTACACAACACTAAACAATACATTCGTTGCACTATAAAGGTGACCACAAACTGTTAGGGCCTGCATAAAGCTGTCCCAACAGCAGAGTTTTCTTTTCAACACGATGAAGTGAAGGAGCCTTGTCTGGCAGCGAAACAGTTCATTCAGCCTCATTTACTGCCTTAAAAAAAACATAGCTGATATGGCTTACTTGTTTAAACAAATGTGGTTTCTACTGACAATTCAGATGTACAAACCCTGGCATAAGGGAATGACGAGTGGAAAAGAGCCCATCCATAATTTCGAATTAAGCCATTATAATGAGCGAACTAGGACAGACGTAGTCAACGTAACTATTTGACCAGAACTTTTGAAATGTACAGTGACAGAACTCAGAATATGGACAGTTCTAGAATATGAACAGTTCTTAAATTTTTCTCCCTGTACACCAAGTCAGAACCGTAGAATAAATCAAATCAAACTTTGTCACATGCGCCAAATACAAAAGCCGATTAATCGGAATCGATTTCAAGTTTTCATAACAATCGGCAAATCGGCGCCCAAAAATACTGATTTCCGATTGTTATGAAAACTTGAAATCGGCCCTAATTAATCGGCCATTCCGATTAATCGGTCGACCTCTACTTGTAAGTAAGAATTTCACGGTAAGGTCTACAGCTTTTGTATTTGGCGCCATGTGACAAAGTTTGATTTGATTTATTCTACGGTTCTGACTTTTTAACATTTCTTTTAAAAAACAAACCTTTATTTAACTAGGCAAGTCAGTTAAGAACACATTCTTATTTTCAATGACGGCCTAGTAAAGGTGGGTTAACTGCCTTGTTCAGGGGCAGAACAACAGATTTTCACCTTGTCAGCTCGGGGGATCCAATCTTGCAACCTTACAGTTAACTAGTCCAACGCAATAACAACCTGCCTCTCTCTCATTGCACTCCACAAGACTGCCTGTTACGCCAATGCAGTAAGCCAAGGTAAGTTGCTAGCTAGCATTAAACTTATCTTGTAAAAAACAATCAATCATAATCACTAGTTAACTACACATGGTTGATGATATTACTAGATATTATCTAACGTGTCCTGCGTTGCATATAATCTGACTGAGCATACAAGCATACAAGTATCTAAGTATCTGACTGAGCGGTGGTAGGCAGAAGCAGGCACGTAAACATTCATTCAAACAGCACTTTCGTGCGTTTTGACAGCAGCTCTTCGTTGTGCGTCAAGCATTGCGCTGTTTATGACTTCAAGCTTATCAACTCCCAAGATGAGGCTCGTGTAACCGAAGTGAAATGGCTAGCTAGTTAGCGCGCGCTAATTGTCGTTGTGTTGCTGGTTCAAGCAAAGGGAGGAGCGAGGAGAGGGACGGAAGCTACAGTGGGGCAAAAAAGTATTTAGTCAGCCACCAATTGTGCAAGTTCTCCCACTTAAAAAGATGAGAGAGGCCTGTAATTTTCATCATAGGTACCCTTCAATTATGACATACAAAATGAGAGAGAAAAAATCCAGAAAATCACATCGTAGGATTTTTAATGAATTTATTTGCAAATTATGGTGGAAAATAAGTATTTGGTCACCTACAAACAAGCAAGATTTCTGGCTCTCACAGACCTGTAACTTCTTCTTTAAGAGGCTCCTCTGACCTCCACTCGTTACCTGTATTAATGGCAACTGTTTGAACTTGTTATCAGTATAA
This sequence comes from Oncorhynchus nerka, assembly GCF_034236695.1. Taxonomy (NCBI): domain Eukaryota; kingdom Metazoa; phylum Chordata; class Actinopteri; order Salmoniformes; family Salmonidae; genus Oncorhynchus; species Oncorhynchus nerka. Next base: position 12,256,419 of record NC_088414.1, on the reverse strand, counting down.
AAGACACCTGTCCACAACCTCAAACAGTCACACTCCAAACTCCACTATGGCCAAGACCAAACAGCTGTCAAAGGACAAAGTATGTAGGATGCCAGAGAGATATGTATACCGTAGTTAAGAAAGTAATACTAAGTGTATGTTGTGTAGTAAGCTTGTTAGTAAGCCCATGTGCCTCACCCTAATCATTTGGTCTGTTTTCACCAACGCGGTATTGTAAACACATTGTTTGTGGCCGGTGTGCTGCTTTGACAGTGCTACTGATAGTAGTGGTGGTGTTTGACTTGTACGTGCAAATTCAGCACACACAACCTTCTATAATAGAATTGTGTTATTTGGCCTGTCAAATGAAAAGCTTATTTAACGCGTCAAATCCTGTTATATGACGTGTATCCTTTTCGACACACAAAGATCCAAACGGTGTTCAATGTGCCTCACCCTAATAATTTAGTCAATTTTCACCTCTTCATTTCACCTACTGTTCTAACTTGGTGGTGCACGTGTAGCCTATAACAGAGAAATGAGAAATGTAATCATCGAATATTGTAAGAGCTTTCAATGTCTGTTTATCGGCCCCCTTTATTTATCGTACGGTTCTGACCTGTTGTACAGGGAGTACACTGTAAGAACGGCCCATGTTCTGAATTCTATCGCTGTACATTTCAAAAGTGCTGAACAAATAGTTATATTGACTACGTCCGTCGTCGCTCGCTCATGAATGTCTTAATCGAAATTACGGATTGCCTCTTATTTGCTTGTCGTCCCCTTATGCCATAGTTTGTACATCTCAATTGTCAGTAGAAAGCACATTTGTTTAAGCAAGTCAGCCATATCAGCTATGTTTTTTTTAAAGGCAGTAAAGTCTGAATGAACTGTTTCGCTGCCAGACAAGGCTCTGTTGATAGCCAGGTGTAGCAGTGGTAAGGTGCTGGGACTGCTGTTGGGACTCTGCTGCTGGGACAGTTTTATGTAGGCCCTAACAGTTTGTGGGCCCCGTTCGTCACCGTTATAGTGCAATTAATGTATTGTTTAGTGTTGTTTTGTTTTGTGTAGTGGCTTTGTTGGCATGCATCCCACATTTTTGGTTTGTTTTCCCCACCAAGCATAGATAATAAACAGCGAGTAGCAGTGGTGTAAAAACAAATGGGGGGGGGTCAATGTAAATACTCCAGGTGGTCATTTGATTAATTTGTCAGCAGTCTTATGGCTTGGGGGCATATAAGCAGACAATGAAAGCTCTTACAATATTCAATGATTACATTTCTCTAAAACAGTCTATAGGCTACATGGGCACCATCAAGTCAAATGAAATCAAACTTTATTTGCCACATGCGCCGAATAAAACAAGTGTAGACTTTACTGTGAAATTCTTACTTACAAGCCCTTAACCAACAGTGCAGTTCAAGAAGAAAATATTTACCAAGTAGGCTAAAATACAACAGAAGGTGGGAAAAAGGGCTGCCGTAGTATGATTCCCAATCAGAGACAACGATAGACAGCTGCCTTTGATTGGGAACCATACTCGGCTAACAAAGAAATATAAACATAGTCTTCCCACCCTCGTCACACCCTGACCTACCAAATAGAGAATTTAAAGGATCTCTAAGGTCAGGGCGTGACAGACTATACATAGATAACAAACAACAGCGAGTAGCAGCAGTCTAGAAAAGGGGGTGGGGGGGTCAATGTAAATTGTCCGATGGCTATTTTTGTGATTTGTTCAGCAGTCTAATGGTGTGGGGGTAGAAGCTGTTGAGGAGCCTTTTGGTCCTAGACATGGCCCTCTGGGTACCGCTTGCAGTGTGGTAGCAGAGAAAACAGTCTATAACTTGGGTGATTGGAGTCTCTGACAATTTTATGGGCTTTCCTCTGGCCTATTATATAGGTCCTGGATGGTAGGATGCTTGGCCCCATTCGCACTACCCTCTGTTAGAGGTCGACCGATTATGATTTTTCAATACCGATACCGATTATTGGAGGACCAAAAAAGCAGATACCGATTAATCGGCCGATTTAAAAATATATATATTTGTAATAAAGACAATTACAACAATACTGAATGAACACTTATTTTAACTTGATATAATACATCAATAAAATAAATTTAGCCTCAAATAAAATGAAACATGTTCAATTTGGTTTAAATAATACAAAAATAAAGTGTTGGAGAAGAAAGTAAAAGTGCAATATGTACCATGTAAAAAAGCTAGCGTTTAAGTTCCTTGCTCATTACATAAGAACATATGAAAGCTGGTGGTTCATTTTAACAGGAGTCTTCAATATTCCCAGGTAAGAAGTTTTAGGTTGTAGTTATTATAGGACAATTTCTCTCTATACGATTTGTATTTCATATACCTTTGACTATTGGATGTTCTTATAGGCACTTTAGTATTGCCAGTGTAACCGTATAGCTTCCGTCCCTCTCCTCGCCCCTCCCTGGGCTCGAACCAGGAACACATTGACAACAGCCACCCTCGAAGCAGCGTTACCCATCGCTCCACAAAAGCCGCGGCCCTTGCAGAGCAAGGGGAACAACCACTCCAAGTCTCAGAGCGAGTGATGTTTGAAACGCTATTAGCGCGCACCCCGCTAACTAGCTAGCCATTTCACATTGGTTACACCAGCCTAATCTCGGGAGTTGATAGGCTTGAAGTCATAAACAGCTCAATGCTTGAAGCACAGCGACGAGTTGCTGGCAAAACGCACAAAAGTGCTGTTTGAATGAATGTTTACACGCCTGCTTCTGCATACCATCGCTCAGTCAGACTGCTCTATCAAATCATAGACTTAATTATAACATAATAACACACAGAAATACGAGCCTTATGTCATTAATATGGTCGAAACCGGAAACTATCATCTCAAAAACAAGACGTTTATTCTTTCAGTGAAATACGGAACCGTTCTGTATTTTATCTAACGGGTGGCATCCATAAGTCTAAATATTCCTGTTACATTGCACAACCTTCAATGTTATGTCATAATTGCGCAAAATTAGGCGGCCCAAACTGCATATACCCTGACTCTGCGTGCAATGAACTCAAGAGAAGTGACACAATTTCACCTGGTTAATATTGCCTGCTAAGCTGGATTTCTTTTAGCTAAATATGCAGGTTTAAAAATATATACTTGTGTATTGATTTTAAGAAAGACATGGATGTTCATGGTTAAGTACACATTGGTGCAACGGCAGTCGTTGATTGATTGTTTTTTATAAGATAAATGTAACGCTAGCTAGCAACTTACCTTGGCTTACTGCATTCGCGTAACAGTGTATTGATTTTAAGAAAGGCATTGATGTTTATGGTTAGGTACAAGTCGTGCAACGATTGCGCTTTTGTTAAATCATCCCGTGTTTGTCAAAATTGGCTGTCTTTGTTAGGAAGAAATAGTCTTCACAGAGTTTGCAACGAGCCAGGTTAGCAGGCAATATTAAGGCAACTAAATATGCAGGATTAAAAATATATACTTGTGTATTGATTTTAAGAAAGGCATTGATGTTTATGGTTAGGTACACATTGGAGCAAGACAGTCCTTTTTCGCGAATACGCACCGCATCGATTATATACAACGCAGGACACGCTAGATAAACTAGTAATATCATCAACCATGTGTAGTTAACTTGTGATTATGATTGATTGATTTTTATAAGATAAGTTTAATGCTAGCCAGCAACTTACCTTGGCTTCTTACTGCATTCGCGTAACGGGCAGTCTCCTCGTGGAGTGCAATGTAATCAGGTGGTTAAAGCGTTGAACTAGTTAACTGTAAGGTTGAAAGATTGAATCTCCGAGCTGACAAGGTAAAAATCTGTCATTATGCCCATGAACAAGGCAGTTAACTCACCGTTCCTAGGCCTCCATTGAAAATAAGAATGTGTTCTTAACTTACTTGCCTAGTTAAATAAAGGATAAATAATTTAACCAGCAAGTTGAGAACAAGTTCTCATTTACAATTGCAACCTGGCCAAGATAAAGCAAAACAGTTCGACACATACAACAGTTACACATGGAGTAAAACAAACATACAGTCAATAATAGAATAGAAAAATAAGTCTATATACAATGTGAGCAAATGAGGTGAGATAAGGGAAGTAAAGGCAAAAAAAGACCATGGTGGTGAAGTAAATACAATATAGCAAGTAAAACACTGGAATGGTAGATTTGCAGTGGAAGAATGTGCAAAGTAGAAATAATGGGGTGCAAAGGAGCAAATTAATTAAATAAATACAGTAGGGGAAGAGGTAGTTGTTTGGACTAAATTATAGATGGGCTATGTACAGGTGCAGTAATATGTGAGCTGCTCTGACAGCTGGTGCTTAAAGCTAGTGAGGGAGATAAGTGTTTCCAGTTTCAGAGATTTTTGTAGTTCGTTCCAGTCATTGGCAGCAGAGAACTGGAATGAATGAACAGCATTCTCACATAGGTGTTCCTTTTGTCCAGGTGAGATAGGGCAGTGTGGAGTGCGATTGAGATTGTGTCATCTGTGGATCTATTGGGGTGGTATGCAAATAGGAGTGGGTCTAGGGTGTCCGGGAGGATGTTGTTGTTGTGAGCCATGACCAGCCTTTCAAAGCACTTCATGGCTACCGACGTGAGTGCTACGGGGCAGTAATCATTTAGGCAGGTTGCCTTCGCTTCCTTGGGCGCAGGGACTATGGTGGTCTGCTTGAAACATGTAGGTATTACAGATCGGTCAGGGAGAGGTTGAACATGTCAGTGAAGACACTTGACAGTTGGTCCGCGCATGCTTTGAGTACACGTCCTGGTAATTCGTCTGGCCCAGCGGCTTTGTGAATGTTGACCTGTTTAAAGGTTTTGTTCACATCGGCTACCGAGAGCATTATCACACAGTCATCCAGAACAGCTGGTGCTCTCGTGCATGCTTCAGTGTTGCTTCCCTCGAAGCAAGCATAAAAGGCATTTAGCTCGTCTGGTAGGCTCGCATCACTGGGCAGCTCGCGTCTGGGTTTCCCTTTGTAGTCCGTAATGGTTTTCAAGCCCTGCCACATCCGACGAGTGTCAGAGCTGGTGTAGTAGGATTCAATCTTGATCCTGTATTGACGCTTTGCTTGTTTGATGGTTCATCTGAAGGCATAGCGGGATTTCTTATAAGCGTCCGGATTAGTCTCCCACTCCTTGAAAGCGGCAGCTCTAGCCTTTAGCTCGATGCGGATGTTGCCTGTAATCCATGGCTTCTGGTTGAGACACACCCTGGGATCAAACCCGGGGCTGCGGTGGCGCCTCAGCACTCATTGTTGAATTTGCGATTTCCAAGTTGTTGTGTAATGTTTATGTCCAATGGCCAATAGGCACCGATATGTTTTATCTATAATTTATAGGGTTATAGGGTTGAAAAAGATTTGCCAGTAGATTTTATCTGTGGCCAATGACCTTGAGTCTTCTTGGACGGGCACTTCTAATGTAGGTCTATGGCAGCACCCAAGTGGCTTGAATTTTCTAGGTCTACATTTTGCGGCGACGTGTCCCCATGAGTGACAGAACACTGAGCCAATCACGGCGCAACTAGAGAACATTACCAACCTCTACACACCATATTTTCCGCTGGCTACCCCACCACAGAAGCACTGAGTTAGGCTGAAACACCTGTATTTTGGAGCTGCCTTACTCAAGAAAGCTAAAAGATACAAATGTTTGTATGCAGCTTTTGTAAACTGATATGTGACACGTATTAATACCAAAATTACATGCAAAAAAATCTATATATTATTAGTTTTTAGTTAAATATGACCCTGAATAATACGTCGCCACTGGCTGGTACAGGCCATGCCCTGCTTTGTGGGAGATTGCAGTGCAAACGCTTGCACTTATTCAAGGGTTTTTCTTTATTTGTACTATTATCTACATTGTAGAATAATAGTGAAGACATCAAAACTATGAAATAACACATATGGAGTCATGTAGTAACCAAAATAATTGTTAAACATATCATGTTTTAGGGAAGATCCAGATGCACACAGTGTCGAAGTAACAAAAGTTTATTACTAGAACAGGTGGCAGGCAAAACAACAGGTCAAGGGCAGGCTGAGGTCAGTAATCCTGATCAGAGTCCAAAAGGTACAGAACGGCAGGCAGTCTCAGAGTCAGGGCAGGCAGAGGTCAATAATCCAGTGTGGTGTGACAAGGTACAGAACGGCATGGTCAAAAGGCTCATGGTCAGGGCAGGCAGAATGGTCAAACTGGGAAAACAGGAACTAGAAATGGACAAGAGCAAGGGTAAACATGCTGGTAGGCTAGACGAACAAAACAAACTGGCAACAGACAAACAGAGAACACAGGTGTAAATACACTGGAGATAATGGGGAAGATGGGTGAACACCTGGAGGGGGGGTGGAGACATGCACAAAGACAGGTGTAACAGATCAGGGTGTGACAGTAACCTCCCTCTAGGAGCGCCACCTGGCGTTCTACCTGGGCACATGAGTGGTTGACCGGGGTGCCGGCGTTGGAAATCAGTGATGAGGCCTGGGTCCAGGATGTCCCTAGCGGGGGATTCTAGACACATGAAAAGTTGGATGTATAAGGAGGGTACGGGGCAACAGAAGACGAACAGCAGAGGGGCTAATGACCTTGGAGATGGGGAAAGGACCGATAAACCCGAGGGGAAAGCTTGCAGGACTCCACCCGCTCTTGCTCAGGGAAGAGTGGGGTTTGATAACCCAGGGAACACTCAAAGGGCAAGAGACCCGTGGCAGAGCAAGGAAAGGTGTTACAGGCGTATTTGACCCACACTAGTTGCTGGCTCCAGGTGGTGGGGTTGGCGGAGACCAGGCAGTGAAGAGTTGTCTCCAAGTCTTGGTTGGCTCGCTCCGACTGGCCGTTGGACTAGGGGTGGAACCCGGAGGATATGCTGGCCGACGACCCAATGAGTGTGCCGAACGCCTTTCAGAAGCGGGGCGAGAATTATTATATATTTTTTATTTAACATTTATTAAACTATGCAAGTCAGTTAAGAACATATTCTTATTTACAATGACGGCCTACCCAGTCGGAGACCATGTCCAATGGGAGTCCATGGATCCGGAAGATGTGCTGCACCACGAGATGGGCCGTCTCTTTGGCAGAGGGTAGCTTGGGGAGAGGGATGAAGTGGGCAGTTCTGGAAAACCGGTCCACTACTGTCAGAATGGCGATGTTGCCATCAGACAGGGGGGAGACCCGTGACAAAGTCCAGGGATATGCGAGACCAGGGACGGTGAGGGACAGGCTGAGGTTGAAGGTAACCAGCCGGAGCTTGCTGAGGAGTCTTGTTCTGCGCACAGATCGTGCATGCGGCGACGAATGCAGAGACGTCAGGGCCACTAAAAGCGTGGTCGCACAAAGGCCAAGGTTTAGCGGGAGCCTGGGTGGCAGGCAAGCCTGGAGGAGTGGGCCCACTCCAGGACCGAGGAGTGGACCACGTCAGGACCGAGGAGTGGGCCCACTCCAGGACCGAGGAGTGGGCCCACTCCAGGACCGAGGAGTGGGCCCACTCCAGGACCGAGGAGCGGACCACGTCAGGAACAAACATCCGGTTATCTGGGCCTCCCCCCAGGGTTCTGCTGGGAATGCTGAGCCTCACGAACCTGCTTCCCTATTCCCCAGCTGAACGCAATCGGCAGGCACGAGGTGGGAAGGATGGTCTCGGGTTCCGGGGTTGTAGCCGTGGGGCTATAGCGGCGTGACAGAGCATCCAGCTTGGCATTCTTGGATCCCAGTCGGTATGAGAGGGAGAAGTTGAACCGGGAGAAAAGCAGGGCGCCACTAGCTTGCCTGTAATTGAGACGCTTGGCGGGGAGGAGATAATCCAGGTTCTTGTAGTCGGTCCAAAAAATGAACGGATGTTCCACCCTCTTCCAGCCAGTGCCTCCACTCCTCCAACGCCATCTTCACTGTGAGGAGCTCACGATTCCCCACATCGTAGTTCCTCTCCATGGCAATAGAGGCGATGGGAGAAGGCGGCGCAGGGATGTAACTTGAGGTCCGGGGCAGAATACTGGGACAGGACAGTCCCCCACTCCAACATCATAACAAAATTTGGAAAAAGTCAAGGGGTCTGAATACTTTCCGAATGCACCATGTTCTTCAGACTTTTACTGAAGCAATTGTTGATATCTTGAAAACGATGGGTTCCAGCTAAGATTCTCTTGGAAAATATATGCTGAAATACATTTGTCATATATGGCAGTACTGTTTTTTTCTAGATTAGTGTCCTTTTCAAATGCAAGCAAAATATTCTGACATCATCCAGTGTCCGGAGAAGTGGATTGGCGGTATAGGCACGTCGATGGTCTTATTTGCATGCTTTGTTACACTATTTCAGAAACATTTAAATATTTTTTAAATGATTTATTTAACTGGTAAAAGGTACATTTTTAAATACATCAAGAGAAAAAAAGGACCTATTAGGGTGTGGTGCCTGGCAGTCTATTATCCAGGGTACATGTTAAGTATGCAATCCTAATATACTATGCCTTCGACAGGACTTTTTTTAAACATTCCAAATGACAACATTTACATTTACATGTAATGTGTTGTGATAGAGTTTTATCAAGAAATGTTTAAGATTCAAATGTCTATTTCAGACATCCACATTTACATTACATTTAAGTCATTTAGCAGACGCTCTTATCCAGAGCGACTTACAAATTGGTGCTTTCACCTTATGACATCCAGTGGAACAGCCACTTTACAATAGTGCATCTAGGTCTTTTAAGGGGGGGGGGGCAGGGGGAGAAGGATTACTTCATCCTATCCTAGGTATTCCTTAAAGAGGTGGGGTTTCAGGTGTCTCCGGAAGGTGGTGATTGACTCCGCTGTCCTGGCGTCGTGAGGGAGTTTGTTCCACCATTGGGGGGCCAGAGCAGCGAACAGTTTTGACTGGGCTGAGCGGGAACTGTACTTCCTCAGTGGTAGGGAGGCGAGCAGGCCAGAGGTGGATGAACGCAGTGCCCTTGTTTGGGTGTAGGGCCTGATCAGAGCCTGGAGGTACTGAGGTGCCGTTCCCCTCACAGCTCCGTAGGCAAGCACCATGGTCTTGTAGCGGATGCGAGCTTCAACTGGAAGCCAGTGGAGAGAGCGGAGGAGCGGGGTGACGTGAGAGAACTTGGGAAGGTTGAACACCAGACGGGCTGCGGCGTTCTGGATGAGTTGTAGGGGTTTAATGGCACAGGCAGGGAGCCCAGCCAACAGCGAGTTGCAGTAATCCAGACGGGAGATGACAAGTGCTTGGATTAGGACCTGCGCCGCTTCCTGTGTGAGGCAGGGTCGTACTCTGCGGATGTTGTAGAGCATGAACCTACAGGAACGGGCCACCGCCTTGATGTTAGTTGAGAACGACAGGGTGTTGTCAGGATCACGCCAAGGTTCTTAGCGCTCTGGGAGGAGGACACAGTGGAGTTGTCAACCGTGATGGCGAGATCATGGAACGGGCAGTCCTTCCCGGGGAGGAAGAGCAGCTCCGTCTTGCCGAGGTTCAGCTTGAGGTGGTGATCCGTCATCCACACTGATATGTCTGCCAGACATGCAGAGATGCGATTCGCCACCTGGTCGTCAGAAGGGGAAAGGAGAAGATTAATTGTGTGTCGTCTGCATAGCAATGATAGGAGAGACCATGTGAGGTTATGACAGAGCCAAGTGACTTGGTGTATAGCGAGAATAGGAGAGGGCCTAGAACAGAGCCCTGGGGACACCAGTGGTGAGAGCACGTGGTGAGGAGACGGATTCTCGCCACGCCACCTGGTAGGAGCGACCTGTCATGTAGGACGCAATCCAAGCGTGGGCCGCGCCGGAGATGCCCAACTCGGAGAGGGTGGAGAGGAGGATCTGATGGTTCACAGTATCGAAGGCAGCCGATAGGTCTAGAAGGATGAGAGCAGAGGAGAGAGAGTTAGCTTTAGCAGTGCGGAGCGCCTCCGTGATACAGAGAAGAGCAGTCTCAGTTGAATGACTAGTCTTGAAACCTGACTGATTTGGATCAAGAAGGTCATTCTGAGAGAGATAGCGGGAGAGCTGGCCAAGGACGGCACGTTCAAGAGTTTTGGAGAGAAAAGAAAGAAGGGATACTGGTCTGTAGTTGTTGACATCGGAGGGATCGAGTGTAGGTTTTTTCAGAAGGGTGCAACTCTCGCTCTCTTGAAGACGGGAGGGACGTAGCCAGCGGTCAGGGATGAGTTGATGAGCGAGGTGAGGTAAGGAGAAGGTCACGGAGATGGTCTGGAGAAGAGAGGAGGGGATAGGGTCAAGCGGGCAGGTTGTTGGGCGGCCGGCCGTCACAAGACGCGAGATGTCATCTGGAGAGAGGGGAGAAAGAGGTCAGAGCACAGGGTAGGGCAGTGTGAGCAGAACCAGCGGTGTCGTTTGACTTAGCAAGCGAGGATCGGATGTCGTCGACCTTCTTTTCAAAATGGTTTGAAGTCATCTGCAGAGAGGAGGAGGGGGGAGGGGGAGGAGGATTCAAGAGGGAGGAGAAGGTGGCAAAGAGCTTCCTAGGGTTAGAGGCAGATGCTTGGAATTTAGAGTGGTAGAAAGTGGCTTTAGCAGCAGAGACAGAGGAGGAAAATGTAGAGAGGAGGGAGTGAAAGGATGCCAGGTCCGCAGGGAGGCGAGTTTTCCTCCATTTCCGCTCGGCTGCCCGGAGCCCTGTTCTGTGAGCTCGCAATGAGTCATCGAGCCACGGAGCGGGAGGGGAGGACCGAGCCGGCCTGGAGGATAGGGGACATAGAGAGTCAAAGGATGCAGAAAGGGAGGAGAGGAGGGTTGAGGAGGCAGAATCAGGAGATAGGTTGGAGAAGGTTTGAGCAGAGGGAAGAGATGATAGGATGGAAGAGGAGAGAGTAGCGGGGGAGAGAGAGCGAAGGTTGGGACGGCGCGATACCATCCAGTAGGGGCAGTGTGGGAAGTGTTGGATGAGAGCGAGAGGGAAAAGGATACAAGGTAGTGGTCCGAGACTTGGAGGGAGTTGCAATGAGGTTAGTGGAGGAACAGCATCTAGTAAAGATGAGGTCGAGCATATTGCCTGCCTTGTGAGTAAGGGGGAAGGTGAGAGGGTGAGGTCAAAGAGGAGAGGAGTGAAAAGAAGGAGGCAGAGAGGAATGAGTCAAAGGTAGACGTGGGGAGGTTAAAGTCGCCCAGAACTGTGAGAGGTGAGCCGTCCTCAGGAAAGGAGCTTATCAAGGCATCAAGCTCATTGATGAACTCTCGAGGGAACCTGGAGGGCGATAAATGATAAGGATGTTAAGCTTGAAAGGGCTGGTAACTGTGACAGCATGGAATTCAAAGGAGGCGATAGACAGATGGGTAAGGGGAAAAGAGAATGACCACTTGGGAGAGATGAGGATCCCGGTGCCACCACCCGCTGACCAGAAGCTCTCGGGGTGTGCGAGAGCACGTGGGCGGACGAAGAGAGAGCAGTAGGAGTAGCGGTGTTGTCTGTGGTGATCCATGTTTCCGTCAGAGCCAAGAAGTCGAGGGACTGGAGGGAGGCATAGGCTGAGATGAACTCTGCCTTGTTGGCCGCAGATCGGCAGTTCCAGAGGCTACCGGAGACCTGGAAATCCACGTGGGTCGTGCGCGCTGGGACCACCAGATTAGGGTGGCTGCGGCCATGCGGTGTGGAGCGTTTGTATGGTCTGTGCAGAGAGGAGAGAACAGGGATAGACAGACACATAGTTGACAGGCTAGAGAAGAGGCTACGCTAATGCAGAGGAGATTGGAATGACAAGTGGACTACACGTCTCGAATGTTCAGAAAGTTAAGCTTACGTAGCAAGAATCTAATTGACTAAAATGATTAAAATGATAGAGTACTGCTGGGGTAGGCTAGCTGCGTTGTTGACACTACCCTAATCAAGTCGTACCGTTGAGTGTGAAGTTTCTACAATGCTGCTTTTCGGGAGCTAGCTGGCTAGCTAGCAGTGTTGGTTACGTTACGTTGCGTTAGGAGAACGACAATAGCTGGCTAGCTAACCTAGAAAATCGCTCTAGACTACACAATTATCTTTGAAACAAAGACGGCTATGTAGCTAGCTATGTAGCTAGCTACGATCAAACAAATCACACCGTTGGGACTGTAATGAAATGAAATGAAAAAGTGATACTACCTGTGGAGCGAAGCGGAATGCGACCGGAATGCGAAAGTTCTATTCACAACGGTTGTTTTTCCTCTGTTAAAGTACTAATGGAAATGACACGTTTCTTTTAATTATTGTTTTTGTGTTCAACCAAGCCTTTCCTTCCAACTGACCATGCATGTTTTGACCTAAGGTCTACGAACTCAGACTTTGCCTAATTAGTTCAGTCTGCCCAAAAAGTGTGTCTATTTCATGTAACATACACAACGCTTCTTATTTGCTTTTTCTCCAACATCCGCTTTTTTGGGGTATACCCTCCCCAAGGGGTACTGTAGACACCAGTGGAGGCTGCTGAGGGGAGGATGGCTCATTACCACGAGCCTGTCCTCCCCAATTAAGGTGCCACCAACCTCCTGTGGTAGGAACACACATCAAAAGATGACTTTATATTTTGTTTTTCCATTCTGTGAGACATTAATGTTGGGATTTTGCGTGAGGTCACAAAACAGGTTGGACTCCTCTCTAGATTTCATCTGTCAATGACATCATCAGTAGGGGACACATGTAAGCAGGACACAGCTATTTTTTGCACTGTGAGTGTGTGTTTTTTTGGTTTTACTATCCTTGTGGGGACTAGAATTTTCAGACAAGTGGGGACATTTTGCTGGTCCCCACAAAGTAAAAGGCTATTTTAGGCTTAGGAGTTAGGTTTAGGGTTTGGTTTACAATTAGTGTTAGAATTAGGGTTAAGGGTTAAGGTTAGGGAAAATATCATTTTGAATGGGAATCAATGGTTTGGTCCCCGCAAGGATTGTAAAACAAACGTGTGTGTGTGTGTGTGTAGGATGCAGTGCTACTGTATGTGGACCCATAGGCTTTGTTCCTGCTCCTAGACCTATTTATAGATCTCTCTTTTGGAATGGATGGATGCCAGGGCTGGAACCTGATTGACAAGGAAACTACACACACACACACACACACACACACTGGAACAAAGGCTGTTGTTGACAGACTGATAGTAATCTATCTCCAGTGTGTTGAGGTGAACGAAAAGGTAAACAGAGCAAAGACCTTCAGGTTAAGGTTGTAACTGCTCAACTAGAAGCCTGAATCTGTCCAGTTATCAAATGTGAGATGTTTTGGTCTTACTGCTGATATTGTTTATCTATTTATTTTATTTCTGAAGCCCCCTGTTAACATATCACACACAATACATAACCCAAAGGGTTGAATAAACTCGCATGCTTTCGGGTAAGAAAAACAGTATACTACGACAGCTCAGCTGTAAAATCAAATGTCTTCTCATTCTTCCCTACCCTATTGCATCTCTCTCCAGGTGGACGAGGAAAAGGCAGGAGTTGGAAATGGAGAAGGATGCTGCGCTTCCCTCACATAAGCCAGTGTATGGAGCTGGGCAACACCATCGGTCAGTGTGTGTTTGTTTGTGTATATATATATATATATATATATATATATATATATATATATATATATATATCAGGGCTGTGCTCCGTTCATAATTTTGGAATTGACTCATGAGTTGAAATTTGAATTGAATTGACCACACCCAACAGGATGTAGAATTTGAATGTCAGGAAGTAGAATTTAATTTGGTTCAAAGAATTCAAAGAAATTCCACTCAATCGTTGAACATGAGAGTTTCATTGAATCCGACAGGTCACACTTCCAGATAACAAAGAATATATAACTTTTCTCTATAAAAAAAATGTCATATGCTCTTTGAAACTTAATAGCCAATTATATTTCCACCAACCATTTCATTTGTTTGAAAAATAAATGTAAGGCATCAGGGTCAACTTGAGGGTTAAACGAATGCATTCTGGGAAATGTATTATTATTTCCTGAAAATCTATTCTTTCAACAATATTTCATATGCATGTACAGTTGAAGTCGGAAGTTCACATGCACCTTATCCAACTACATTTAAACTCAGTTTTTCACAATTACTGACATTTAATCCTATTAAAAAATTCCCTGTGTTAGGTCAGTTAGGATCACCACTTTATTTTAAGAATGTGAAATGTCAGAATAATAGTAGAGAGAATGATTTATTTCAGCTTTTATTTCTTTCATCACTTTCCCAGTGAGTCAGAAGTGTACTTAAACTCAATTAGTATTTTTTAGCATTGCCTTTAAATTGTTTAGCTTGGGTCAAACGTTTCGGGTAGCCTTCCACAAGCTTCCCACAATAAGTTGGGTGAATTTTGGCCCAGTCCTCCTGACAGAGATGGTGTAACTGAGTCAGGTTTGTAGGCCTCCTTGCTCGCAAACGCTTTGTCAGTTCCGCCCACAAATGCTCTATGGGATTGAGGTCAGGGCTTTCTGATGGCCACTCCAATACCTTGACTTTGTTGTCCTTAAGCCATTTTGCCACAATGGGGTCATTGTGCATTTGGAAGATCCATTTGTGACAAAGATTTAACTTCACGACTGATGTCTTTAGATGTTGCTTCAATATATCCACATCATTTTAATTACTCATGATGCCATCTATTTTGCGAAGTGCACCAGTCCCTCCTGCAGCAAAGCACCCCCACAACATGATGCTGTCACCCCCAGACTTGTGGAAGTCTACAATATTTTTTCTGAGGTCTTGGCTGATTTCTATTGATTTTCCCATGATTTCAAGCAAAGAGGCACTGAGTTTGAAGGTAGGCCTTGGAATACATCCACAAGTACACCTCTAATTGACTCAAATTATGTCAATTAGCCTATCAGAAGCTTCTAAAGCCGTAACATAATTTTCTGGAATTTTCCAAGCTGTTTAAAGGCACAGTCAACTGACCCACCGGAATTGTGATACAGTGAATTCTAAGTGAAATAATGTGTCTGTAAACAATTGTTGGAAAAATTACTTGTGTCATGTACAAAGTAGATGTCCTAACCGACTTGCCAAAACTATAGTTTGTTTAACAAGAAATTTGTGGAGTGGTTGAAAAACGAGTTTTAATGACTCCAACCTAAGTGTATGTAAACTTCTGACTTCAACTGTATATAATGACATGTTTGATGTTTTATGTACAATATGTATATTTGTATAGACTTCACCTAATATACAATAGAAGAGGCATTTGGATTTCAATTAATTTCACTGAATTCAGTTCTATTGCCTTTAATACCAATTTCAATTGAAATTCTGTATCATGTTTACTACTTCAATTCAAAATGACTTATGACGCATTCTCAATGCAATTATGAATTGAGCACAACCCTGGTGTGTATGTGTGTCTATGTGCGTGTGTGAGTGCAAGTTTTGTATGTGTAATACTGTATGTTTGTAATGTGTTTGTTTCAGCGAGAGACTACTCCAGTCTGTGTGTGAAGCAGCCTATTGGCAGACAACTATTCTGTCTCTTCTGTCAGAGCAAACCTGAGCTACGGCACTGCAACTCCCTACTGGACAAAATGGTACGATCCACTATATAGGCCTTATTCACTATAAAGGAGGTGGTATGGTCCATTTTGGGGGAGATGATCCGACTGAATGCTGCGAGCTGATGTTAAAGTACACTCTGCTGAAAGACCTGTGTCATAGCAAAGTGATGCCATATTTCAGAAGGGTGTGTGTTTTGGGCGCACGGCCAGGAAAGAGTTCTAATATGATAACTTTGTTAGAAACGTAAAGTATGTTACGGTATGCAGAAGACGTCTTATGTCTACTGGGTTATAAATAACTTTGTTATTCAGATCTCTCTGTATTTCCTTATTGGCCTGGATTCAATGGCATGCTGAGATTTAGTGACCTGGGTCGTTCATGAAGAACGATCAAGCAATCAGTGACAGATACTAGACGGGGATCTTCCAAATTCATGTTGACAAAACAGGAATCACAAGTGCAGATGTCTTTGAATTTTTACAGGGGGAGTATGAGGTGCAATCAGATGAAGATAGGAAGAGTTTTGGCATGCAAATCATTAACAGGTTCCTCAGTAGACAGGTACCGTCTTTACACACACACACACACACACTAAAGGTTGATTTCTCACTTTAGATTTGTGCTAAATAACTGTGTATGTTCTCCTGCCAGTCGTCTGAGTGTGTACAGGTTGTGGAGAGCTATGGTAAGAGCTGCAGAGAGAGTCTGGAGGTGTGGCACGGTAGAGACATCTTCATTGACTGCACAGAGTGAGTCTGACCCTTATCCTAACCACAGATCTCTAAACCCTGACCTCCCTCTTACTCCAACCTTCCCCATGTTGCTCTCACCGTTCCCTCCACTATCTTACCCCACACATGAGTGAATGTGAATGTGTGTGCTGCGAAGTAATTCACCCTTCTTTCACTGTGTGATCACAGTGACCTCCATGAGTTCCTGAGTGGTGCCCCCTTCCTTCAGTACCTGCAGAGCATGTACTTTGAGCGTTTTCTGCAATGGAAGATGGTAGAGAGGTCAGTGCATATGGACGGGTGTGTGTTTGACTGAGTAATCAAACTAAGTGAGATATGTCCCCACGTGCTTGACACCCAGCCACTAACTGTGTATTTCTCTCCCACCAGAAAGCCCGTTACCAAACACACCTTCAGACAGTACAGGATGCTGGGCAAGGGAGGCTTCGGGGAGGTTAGGCTTCTTTCACTACACTTCTTTTAACAATGTTTTGGAGAGAAATCAAAACTCTGAAAAGATAGAGCCCAAATCCAACTTGAGATCCAAATTATTAACTACAATTTTGATCGTGAGGATTCAGCTCATACAATCTCCGCCTCCCCATCATTTTCTCGCTTCCTCCCCTCTCCCCCAGGTGTGGGCATGCCAGGTGCGAGCCTCTGGGAAGATGTATGCGTGTAAGAAGCTGGAGAAGACTCACATGAAGAAGAGGAGAGGAGAGGCCATGGCCCTCAACGAGAAACAGATACTGGAAAAGCTCAACAGCAGATTTGTGGTAGGGTTCTTCACACAATCGGACTCTCTCTCTCTCTCTCTCCATCCTCTTCTCTTTCTTTCCATCCTTTTTCCCTCATCCCCTCTTTTCTTTTTGTCTATCTATGTCCGCTCTTCCCCTCCATCCTTCCCCTCCATCCTCCCCTCTCACATCTCTAGGTGAGTCTGGCGTATGCGTATGAGACCAAACAATCTCTTTGTTTGGTGCTAAGCATAATGAACGGAGGAGACCTGCGGTTCCACATCTATAACATTGGTCCTCCAGGCCTGGAGCCGGCCAGGGTTCGGTTCTATGCTGCTGAGGTCTGCTGTGGTCTCCACCACCTCCACCAGATGAACATTGTCTACAGGTCAGTAGACACGGGCTCTGTCCTGATTCTACACTCTTTTCCAGAAGTGTGCCCTCGCACACTCCCCTTCATGGATTTAAAAGCATAGGATTGGTGTAAGTATTGACTGGAAGGAGTCCCCCCCCCCCCCCCCCATTGTGCGAGAAATTGTTTGCCCACCTCTTGCACACTTCTGGAAAAGGGTGGAGAACTGGAACACAACCAGATTCAAACAGATTGTGACATTGAAAATGCACTGTACTGACTTCTGTCTTTTTTTTGTTTTTTTTGTTTCAGGGATCTAAAACCGGAGAACATACTTCTGGATGACAATGGTAGGCACACTTTAATAATATCGCAATCCAGGAGCGCAACTTTGGTTTGAGAAGTGGTGGTGGGGAGCATAATTATTATTATCCAGTCAGATAAACACACCAAACAAAAGTTGAAAGTTGCACCTCTGTCGCAACCTTATCTGTGCTTCACGCCCAGATCAGATCACGCTTCCATCGATGCAGAATAAAGTTTCCCCAAGCAGGATATCCTGGTGACGTCATTTCAGATTTTCTTTTCACACAAACGGTTGGTCTATCAGGAAGTAAGTTAACGGTGTGTGATAAGCAGGTCTAGTATATATTTAGATCAACTTATTTGCACCTGTTCCAAACTTGGCAGTGTGTTGGAGGCACCTGTAGATGATATCAACCATACCACTGTAATTAGTAACTACCTCACAGGATACACACACTCTGCAAATGTCACCTGCCAAAAACATCCTCATATACAGTGCATTCGGAAAGTATTCAGACCCCTTCACTTTTTCCACATTTTGTTACAGCCTTATTCAACATTGGATTACATTGAATAGGGGGGAAAAAATCTACACCCAATACCCCATAATGACAAGGCAAAAACTGGTTTAGTAATTTTTGCAATTTATTAAAAATAAAAACAGAAATCATTCTGTATTCAGACCCTTTACTTAGTACTTTGTTGAAGCACCTTTGGCAGCGCTAACAGCATTGAGTCTTCTTGTGTATGACGCTACAAGCTTGGCACACCTGTATTTTGGGAGTTTCACCCATTCTTCTCTGCTGATACTCTCAAGCTCTGTCAGGTCGGATGGGGATCGTCGCTGCACAGCTATTTTCAGGTCTCTCCAGAGATGTTCGTTCGGGTTCAAGTCTGGGCTCTGGCTGGGACACTCAAGGACATTCAGAGACTTGTCCCGAAGCCACTCCTGCGTTGTCTTGGCTGTGTGCTTAGGGTTGTTGTCCTGTTGGAAGGTGAACCTTCGCCCCAGTCTGAGGTCCTGAGCGATCTGGAGAAGATTTTCATCAAGGATCTCTCTGTACTTTGCTCAGTTCGTCTTTCCCTCGATCCTGACTAGTCTCCCAGTTCCTGCCACTGAAAACATCTCCACATATGTGACGCTTGGCATTCAGGCCAAAGACTTCAATCTTGGTTTCATCAGACCAGAGAATCTTGTTTCTCATAGAGTCCTTTGGGTGTCTTTTGGCAAACTCCAAGAGGGCTGTCATGTGTCTTTTACTGAGGAGTGGCTTCCATCTGGCCACTACCATAAAAGCCTGATTAATGGAGTATTGCAGAGATGGTTGTCCTTCTGGAAGGTTGTCCCATCTCTACAGAGGAACTCTGGAGCTCTGTCAGAGTGACCATTGGGTTCTTGTTCACCTCCCGGACCAAGGCCCTTCTCCCCCGATTGCTCAGTTTGGCCAGGTGGTCAGCTCTAGGAAGTGTCTTGGTGGTTCCAAACTTCTTCCATTTTAAGAATGATGGAGGCCACTGTGTTCTTAGGGACCTTCAATGCTGCATAATTGTTTTGGTATCCTTCCCCAGATCTGTGACTCGACACAATCCTGTCTCGTAGCTCTGCGAACAGTTCCTTCGACCGCATGGTTTGGTTTTTGCTCCAACATACACCGTCAACTGTGGGACCTTATATAGACAGGTGTGTGCCTTTCCAAATCATGTACAATCAACTGAAATTACCACAGGTGGACTCCAATCACGTTGCAGAAACATCTCAAGGATGATCAATGGAAACAGGATGCAACTAAGCTCAATTGAGTCTCATAGCAAAAGGTCTGAATACTTACGTAGGTATCTGTTTTTTATTTTCAATAAATTTGAAAAAACTCCAAAAATCTGTTTTCGCTTTCTCATTATGGGTTATTGTGCGTAGATTGATGAGGAACATTTTTATTTAATCAATTTTAGAATAAGGCTGTAACGTAACAAAGTGTGGGAAAAGTGAAGGGGTCTGAACACTTTCCGAAAGCACTGTACTTTGTGTTCGATGATTTTCCCTGTCATGGGAAAACGTTGATCTAGTATGTGAAATAATCTGTGGCTACCATACTATATGAACTAATGCTCCACTTAACCCCTCCCCTCACCTCCTCTCTTAGGGCACATCCGTATCTCAGACCTGGGCCTGGCGGTGAAGCTATCCGGGGGGAAACGGGTACGAGGCAGGGTGGGGACCCTGGGTTACATGGGTACGTGGCTCTAACCTTCTGTACACTTACAGGTTGTAGTGGTGATTCCCTATGAAAAGCCGCTGGCACAGGAGAGAGCCGTCCATAACACGTCCACAAGAATCAACTTTCCAAACGTTATTCTTGTCGGCTGAAGTTCCCATTTATTGCGCATTTAAAATATAAATAGCTCCAATACACATATTCCTATACAAAAAGGTGCAGAGAGAAACATTTTATAAGCTGTGTCTGTGATATGGTTAAGAACTGTATGCGCTCTCCTCTCAACTGTGCTTACCCTTCCTGGTCACCTGTGCTACCTACACACACACGACCAGTGACCCCATCATATAGTGTACAAAACAAGTTAAAATAGCCCCTGACAGACAACATACACACAACACATAAACAGGCCAAAATGGCTCCTAAACACCGTCCCCTAATTGTTCTCTGATTTAGGGAAGAAACAATTACACAAATTACACAAATGTATGTGTGTGGATTAGTCTTCAGGAAGGGATGATCTTCAGGACCAGAGGTTGCTAGCACTTTGCCCCTGTTCAGCATAAGTTCTGTAGTAGCTCCCGAGTGGCACAGTGGTCTAAGACACTGCATCTCAGTGCAAGAAGCATCACTGCAGTACCTAGTTCTAATCCAGGCCGCATCGGTTCTGACTTAGAATATGTGGACATCTACAAATACCTAGATGTTTGGTTAGACTGTAAACTCTCCTTCCAGGCTCACATTAAAATACCCCAATACTCCAACATTTAATCTAGAACCGGCTTCCTATTTCGCAACAAAGCATCCTTCACTCATGCTGCCAAACATACCCTCGTAAAACTGACCATCCTACCGATGTCATTTACAGAATAGCCTCCAACACAATACTCAACCAATCGGATGCAGTCTACCACAGTGTCATCCGTTTTGTCACCAAAGCCCCATATACTACCCACCACTGCGACCTGTACTCTCTCGTTGGCTGGCCCTCGCTTCTTACTCGTCGCCAAACCCACTGGCTCCAGGTCATCTACAAGTCTCTATTGGGTAAAGCCCTGCCTTATCTCAGCTCACTGGTCACCATAACAGCACCCACCCGTAGCACACGCATATCTCACTGGTCACCCCCAAAGCCAATTCTTCCTTCGGCCGCCTCTCCTTCCAGTTCTCTTCTGCCAATGACTGGAACGAACTGCAAAAATCACTAAAGCTGGAGACTCTTACCTCCCTCACTAGCTTTAAGCACCAGCTGTCAGAGCAGCTCACAGATCACTGCACCTAGCTAATCTGTAAATACCCCATCCAATCTACCTCATCCCCATACTGTATTTATTTATCTTGCTCCTTTGCACCCCAGTATCTCTACTTGCACATTCATCTTCTGCACATTCTACCATTCCAGTGTTTAATTGCTATATTGTAATTACTTCGCCACCATGGCCTATTTATTGCCTTACCTCTCTTATCCTACCTCATTTGCACACACTGTATATAGATTTTTGTACTGTATTATTGATTGTGTGTTTGTTTATTCCATGTGTAACTCTGTGTTGTTGTATGTGTCGAACTGCTTTGTTCTATCTTGGCCAGGTCCTAGTTGCAAATGAGAACTTGTTCTCAACTAGCTTACCTGGTTAAATAAAGTTTTTTATTTATTTTTTTAAATCACATCCGTCCGTGATTGGGAGTCCCATAGGGTGGCGCAAAATTGGCCCAGCATCGTCAGGGTTTAGCCGGGGTAGGCAGTCATTGTAAATAAGAATTTGTTCTTAATGGACTTCCCTAGTTATATTTTTTTAAAGTAGCTTGACCCCAGTGTGCCACTTTCTATGTGTAGATGAGGTGGGCAGTAACAGCAGGGCAGCCAATCTGTCCTGGGTTGCCACCACCTTCGCCTAAGGGCCCGCCAGAGACCCACACCAATCGGATCCATCTCCAACATGGTCGTCACCAGCAGGGTTGATGGCCTGTGGAGCATCGCTGCCAATCAACCATATTGTAGTTATCTGTCAATTTCTTACATGTTATCAGAGCAGTGGTTCTCCACTTCTTCCTTTACAATCCATCTTCGACCTCATGAAGCCCACTCACCAGAAGGTTTGATTATTCAATGACATGACGCCACTCTTTGCCTGTTCACCAATGCGAAGATACAGAGCCCAATACTATGTTCTCATGTTCATAAATGAAGCATCAACATATTGGATAGTATTTCCCTATGAAACACTTGACTCCAATTCCTATTCCAACGCTTCCAATTTCCAAAGCAAAATGTTCAACTTGCATCGCGCAACACAAGAGTTTCGCACACATACCAATGTCCTTTGATGAGCAACGGCGCGGAAGATTTGGCTCAACAAATTCTTCTCGTTTCGCCGGGAAATGCTTGCCCCAACCCTTGCTCGTTGTCACAGGCATAGCATGAGCGATTCCAATAACCTGACATTCTGCACGCAATGATCCACTAGTCCAATTTCCAATCAAAGTTAAGTTCTTACTTTTTCCCCCTTTTTTTGTTGATTTTATTAACCCTGACAGGCACGATGACTAGGATGCAATCAGGATTCCTGTCCCCAGCATCTCCATCCAAATTAACAAATGCACTGGTAGCACTCTGCTCTCCGTTTTCATTTATTTTGCAATGGTTTACCTTTTTGTGGGTGATGTGCAACATGGTAGGATGTTTGCGCGAACAAACTTCACGGGTAAGTCTGTGTGCATCATTTGCTCCTGTTTCCAGGGGTCAGACAACCCGAAGCAGGCTCCTTTGGATCTTCAACAAGTCCAATTTCTCTCGATGTGGCTTTTTGTTCAGTTCTGTGCATGTGCCTGGACTGTGTTCTCTTTTGACAGAACGGACACTGCCGGAGTGCCGCACCAGAGGGATTGCCAACCCAGCTCTTTCACTGTTTTCACAGCTGGTGTGACACTGATGGCAACCATTTTCTCTCTCTTTCAAAACACTTGACCTATTTACAGGTACTGAACCTCCCCTCACTGCTGAGGTGGGGGGAGGGTTTCCCTTAGGTTTCCAAACACAGGATGTTATGCTATCCTGGCTTGGCAATCAACAAAACTGAACCAGATCAGCAAACCTGGCTCTTTTTCCATTTCTCTTGTAGGTAGCCGACCCACCTTTAAACTTATATGGCAGCTTTGAGGCTCTCATTTGTTGGGCTGTCCATTTCCTCCCTATATTGAACATTATCCATAGTGTTGAGGCCTCCAGTGAGAAAAATGTCGGAGTCTTCAACCCTGATTGGCGACCAGCTTCTCAATGTAAGCTGTGGCGATTCTATACTCATCTCCAGTGAGGGGGGTTTTCAGAAGCCTTTTGGCATCTGCATAATCTCTGTCAGCCTCCACGTGTCGGCAACTGCAGACGAGATGTCTGGGTTGGCCCATGGTGCATTGCTCCAAAAAGTACAGCCTGTCTTTGGTGTTCTCGGTACTGTCTTCAAAAGCATGTTCAAAGAACCTGTAGTCTAGTGGGTCACCCTTAAACACTGGTACACTAAGAGTTGATGAGGACAACCTTTGCTGCTTTACCAGTGTTGCCAATGCTGGTTTCCTTTTCAATGCTTCAACTTTAACCAGTAAGAAGGCTGTCTTTTCAGACTGGCGTTTCCTCAGACAACCGGATCCTTTTCTGCCCCCCTCGGCAGGAAACAAAGCCTTCATGGACTCATTGCATCATGCAACTCAACCAACTTTGAGAAATCAGTGCACATCTTTGACAACCAATTGAACATTTTCACCATGAGCTGTGTGATCTCATCTCTTTTAAGTAAAGTGCGCCGAACTTAGCACTTTAAGATCCTTTGAATTTTTGCAGTTTCCATTTTAAAAGGCATGTAACACTGAACATAAATCCCATTGATTTGCAACCACCAGCACAGCAGGAATAGAGTTCAGCAAGGCACAGCGTAATGAATGAGCCCAACACATAACAGACAACCAGCAAAGCGTCCGCTATTCTCTCCGCTGCAAAGAGAGCTCTCAACTCAGAGCGCGAATCCAACAGAAGGCACACACAGCTAAAGTTCCACAATCTCAAAAGTTCCCAAATTCATCCACCACTTCGAGCAGATTGAGCAATAGAAAGAGTAACCGCACTTCATTACCCTTCTCCACAGTGAGTAGCACGAAGCGAAAATAAAAATCAGTCAGAGCTACACTAGCTTCAGTCAGTGTTGTAGTACCCGAGACCGGTCTCGAGACCACATATTGATGGGTACTCGGCCTTGACTCGGTCTCGGACAGTGAGGACTAGTAATTTCTTCCTGAGATCAGCCGAGTAAAAAACTCAATCATCAGCATCTATTAAGTCAGCGCATAAATCCACTTCACCAGATACATACACTCCTTTCTTGAAACATTAATACAGTATCTTAACAGCCTTTATATATTTTATAGCCATGTTTGCACAGGGGTGAACCTATAGTCTTTCAGTGTGTGACAGTTTTGTGATTCTGAAAGGACAGAAATTTAATACCAGCATACTAATGTGGGAGAGTGTACTTTTCGTCAAACACAAAGGGCGTTTGCTAACCATATGCTAACCATACCGTTTGCTAACCATATGCTAACCATACCGTTTGCTAACCAAAGAAGACAGAGACTGAACGAGAGATTACAAGAAACTAACTCGGTTTACTCTTTTATCTGTGGATTAATTGTCGGAGTAGAAGACCTTGTGCATTTCAGGTAAAATAACAACCCAATGTTTATATCCCAGGACAAATTAGCTAGCTAAATCGCCATGAATGTTTAATGCTTATCCAGGCTGTATCACAACCGGCCGTGATTGGGAGTCCCATTGGGCAGCGCACAATTGGCCCAGCATCGTCTGGTTTTGGCCGTCATTGTAAATAAGAATGTGTTCTTCACTGACTTGCCTAGTTAAAAGGTTAAATAAAATTAAAATATGCTCTCTGTGACTGCTGTCTTTCCATCGGCCCTATGCAGTGGAGGAGTGGGTATACTCAAATTTTGCCAAAAAGTTCCCACACGGCCCGCCCAGCGAAGGAAATGCACCCTGTGTGAAATATCCTGTTGTTTGTTTTCCTATAGATTTTTCTGATTTTCACTGTCAGTAGTTTTATTTTTAACAATTTCAGTGTCACAACGATGCTTAAACCACATCAAATCTGATTGGGTGGGCCAGTCAGGGGCTCACCAGTGGGTGGGCCTCTGTCCACCTAGGCCCCATCCATGTCTACGCCCCTGATGCAAATAGCACATGAAGACAATTGCACATCACCAATAACCTACTAACCAACACTTCGGACTAAACTTTTTAAATTCCTGGTTTGCATACCCATTGTTGCCTTAGCATTTCTTACCCTACCGGCTACTGATGTAATTCTTCGGTGAGCTGCTCCATGCCAAGACCAGTTGAGCTGCACACACTTGCTGCCTGCAGATGATATTCCGTTGAAAGTAAGCTGTGTGTGCGGCACATATGTGAATATATTTCATGTACTTTGCGATTGTGTAGGCAACTTTTTGCATCATTTCTCTATTGTACTACATCATAGTAAGTCATATACCTCCGCTACACTACTTCGATACGCATCAGTAGGGAATAAGAAGTGAGTATACGTAATGCCCACTGAAAAGAAAGTGGGTGTACGGCTTACATGCCGACTAGACCGGGCTCGAGAACACGTCATTGCGAGCATATTGATTTTGTCCATCCACACCAGACGCGATCAGGACACACAGGATGAAATATCAAAACGAACCCTGAACCAACTATATATGAATTTGGGGACAGATCGAGTACAACTTTTTTTTTTTACCTTTATTTAACTAGGAATCGAACCAGGGTCTGTAGTGACGCCTCTAGCACTGAGATGTAGTGCCTTAGACTGCTGCGGCACACGGGAGCTCCCATGACATTAAGGATTGGGGCGGCAGGGTAGCCTAGTGGTTAGAGCGTTGGACTAGTAACCGGAAGGTTGCAAGTTCAAACCCCCGAGCTGACAAGGTACAAATCTGTTGTTCTGCCCCTGAACAGGCAGTTAACCCGCTGTTCCTAGGCCGTCATTGAAAATAAGAATATTTTCTTAACTGACTTGCCTGGTTAAATAAAAGGTAAAATAAAAATTTTAAAAAATAAGCAGTCCATTCACTCAGACAGAAGCCTGTAGAGGTCCCAATCATAAGAATACAAAAACACAACCACTAAGCATTTCCCAAATCGAAATGTACAACTATTACTTCCCAAAGAAACATCACATTTAGCACACAAAGTAACCAGTGACAACGTTTAAAGTGGAACTGTCAGAATTTTAATATGAAACAGACAATCATATCAGTCAAAAATATAAAATTCCCAGTTAATGCTACAAAACCAACTTTATAAGGAGGTTTTAAAAATAGGGTATATTTAACTCAACGTTCCATGACACACACTAAGGCATTGTTGGCAGTATAAATGGATGCAGTTCAATGCATGATTCATTCACCAGTACATTTCTTGGTAGTCCAGAAAATATTGCTATCAGTTTGTAAATCACAGCTGACCTGGTACATTGTCTGCTGCCTCCATTCAGGATGCACTGTTTCAGTTTCAATGACTCAATATTCTGGACAAAAACAGAAATGTAACTCAGGCTGGGAATGTCAATACAATCAAACTAGCAAGAGCAATCATCACAAGTCAGTCATAACATGGCTAGGCTAGCATATCTATTTATGTAGCAAGATGAAAACACAGAGCCTAACATTAGCTAGCTGCTAGGAGGATGTCATGCCATTGGAGGAGTGTGTGAGTGACTGACTTTTTCCCCTCATATTGTTTTTTCGGTGGCTACACACAGCTAGAGATACAGATGTCATTTGGTTAGCTAGCAAGAATTTGAACAACTGTTAGCATATATCTTTCTCTCTGACACCCGCTGAATATCAGTAAGGTGTCAGTAAACGTAGGCAAAAAAAAGTTATAGTCAAGAATGCCCTAGATAACTTGTAAACAGCCTAACCAGCCCTGCTACAGTGAGTAAAATGGTCATAGTGAGGTGTTCTCTCATTTGTGTCTGGAAGAAGCTAGCTAGCAAACTTTAGCCAGTTAGCTCGGGTGCTTGGTTGGGACAAGCAAGAATTTATTTTTTTATTTTACCTTTATTTAACTAGGCAAGTACGTTAAGAACAAAATCTTAGTTTCAATGACGGCCTAGGAACAGTGGGTTAACTGCCTGTTCAGGGGCAGAACGACAGATGTGTACCTTGTCAGCTCGGGGGTTTGAACTTGCAACCGGTTACTAGTCCAACGCTCTAACCACTAGGCTACCCTACCGCCCCAGGGAATTGGCAGGCGAGCTGCAGAAGGACGATGAGGCTACAATTCCCCATCGTTTTTCAGTGCAATTTTGATGGCCAAGTAGCTGAAAAAGTTGTTCCTTCATTAGATTTTAGCTCATCTTGCTCTGGCAAGCATTAGTTGTTGATCTTGTTGTTGTTGTTGATGTTCATAACTGAGGGAGAGGGAGCCTACCTTTTTCAGAGTCAATAAGACTGTAAAGTTCCCAAAAGTAAGAGGACTCCTGTGGTGTTTCCATATTTTCAAGTGTATTTTGGTGAATGTGTTGTAATGATCTAAAGTCACGCTGTTCCAACTGCCTGTAAAAACAGTTAATTTAAAAGTGAATGATGACAGGCCCTTGTGGCAAATACGGGGGATTTTCCGGTGCATGTGTAGTGCGTCTTGGAGTGGTGAGCACAATCAGTGTGGGCTTGGGGGGAGGCCATTGTGTGTGTGTGACTGGGCTTGAGGGAGGCCGTTGTCTAGTCCTTTGGGTGTCCTTGGACATGTTGTGTCAGTGTCAAACTGAAACTGTATAGAAAGTGATCTCAGTCTGGGACCAGCAGTTGCTCCATGGACCAGCTCGGCTTGTTACTGTGTAATAAAGTCAACATTGAATTCACAAGCTCCGGTGTCTAAGAAATATTTTTAAGAAGTATTTCCGACACAAATGGCTTGTTTGTATAAAGGCCTACTGTAGCTCTGATTGGCTATATTGCACCAGACCGGTCCTGGACAACACCGATGTTTTTATTCGGTTTTATTTACTGCAGTGTATTAATTGTACAAATGCACGTCCGCTTTTCACAAATGCCTTAGTATACGTAATTCCCAGACGTTCTAAGAATTTATAAAAACATGAACATTACCATATTTAAGTGGTCGCTTGTCAGAAAATGTTTTTTTAAGTGTCATTCCTGGGGGTTTATATTAAGTGATTTTAATCAGATTTCATGTTGCTAAAATGCTATCAGTTCCACTTTAAATGCAACAATGTTTCACACAAACAAGTCATTTTCAAAGAGATGGCTAACAGCAAACGAGCTGCAATAAAAAAATATATATAAAACAGTTCCACTCACCAGATGGTGATCATTTGAAACTTTAATTTCTTGTTGAAAGTGATTCCTGAAAAGGGAGAAGCTAACAAATTAGCAACATCATCCTCTTTGATAACAACTGCTGCATCTGCTGAAAACTAGCCGACAACAAGCTAGCTAGCCCACCCATGGGAAAACTACTGCTCGCTATTGCGCAGTAAGTTTACCTAAATTATTGTAATAATGGTCCCATCCATTAAGTCAAAATATGATTCCACTTCAACATTTTTCCCTAATACAATTTAAATAGTGGACATTTTGAACTTTTGTGGTGGCAATTTGACAAAATTAAAATCATGGTAATTGAACTCGCATATTTCTGGTCTCGGTCTTGACTCTGACCCCTTCTCCCGGTCTCGACTCGGAATTTGGCTCCAACACAGGTTGTGTATTCATATGTTGCGGACTTCAAAAAGTGCAAGGTATATGAAATATCATTACAAGACTTGCACACTGTTTAGATGCCCACAGTGGTCAAAATGAATATATATATATATATATATTTTTTTTACATTCACCTTTTCCTTCCAGATGTTGTACTATCACTAAGTCTCATTAAAGATCTAATTTAGGAGCAACAACAAACAGGGAGTGGACATTTCCAAACCCGTCCCTCTTTCCCTCAGCTCCAGAGGTGATTGGCCACGAGTACTACGGGATAAGCCCTGATTGGTGGGGCCTGGGCTGCCTTGTGTACGAGATGACGGCCGGACAATCCCCATTCAAGAGACAAGGGGAGCAATTGACGGAAAAAGAGATGGAGAGAAGGATACAGGAGACGGAGGAGGTGTACAGGAAGACATTTAGCAGCGAGACAGAAGACTTCTGCCGCTCTGTGAGACTAGACTTTTGCTCAGCTTTGACCTGAAGCTTGTCAACTAAATGTAGTTCAAATGTAAATGTAACTGTCAACATAAAGGAAACACCAACAATGTGTCTTAATAGGGCGTTGGGCCACCACCAGCCGTCAGAACAGATTCAATGCACCTTGGCATAGATTCTACAAGTGCCACCTTCCGGAGACACCTGAAACCCCACCTCTTTAAGGAATACCTAGGATAGGATAAAGTAATCCCTCTCACCCCCCCCCCCCCCCCTTAAAAGATTTAGATGCACTACTGTTCCACTGGATGTCATAAGGTGAATGCACCAATTTGTAAGTCGCTCTGGATAAGAGCGTCTGCTAAATGACTTAAATGTAAATGTTAAATGTCTGAAACTCTGATGGAAGGATGCAACACCATTTCCCCCCTGAGAAATTCCATAATTTGGTATTTTGTTGATGGTGGGTGGTGGAAAACACTGTCTCAGGCACCACTCCAGAATCTCCCATAGGTGTTATTGGGTTAAGATCTGGAGACAGAGACAAACCTTTAATGCTCCTTTGACACCCCTTTTTGAAAGTCACTAAGATCTCTTATAATGGACAACTGGGCATTTATATACATGACCCGAAGCATGGGTTAGGGACCACGTGTAGAAGCACCTGCTTTCAATATACTCAAGTGTTTCCTTTATTTTAGCAGTTACCTATAGTTCTATATTAGAACTGCATCAATGCTTTTCTCTCGCTCTCGCTCTCACTAATCCTTCTCTTTCACCCCCCACCGCTCTCTCAGCTGTTGACCAAAGACCCGAGACAGAGGTTGGGGTGTCGAAGGTGTGGGGTGGAAGGGGTCAAGTCCCATCCCTTCTTCAGCACCATCAACTTCAGGAGGCTGGACGCCGGAGTCATTGAGCCACCCTTCAAACCGAATGTACATACCCTATCTGTACCCACTAACCTCTACTTGTTAACCCCCAACTATAGTATTAACCCTATTGAAGGCATGTCATCATCCTTCCCTCCCTCTGTCCAGCCCAGGGCGGTGTACTGCAAGGATGTGCAGGACATTGATGAGTTCTCAACAGTAAAAGGAGTCATTTTGGAGAGGACAGACGACGACTTCTACACCAAGTTTAACACAGGCTGCGTCGCCATACCCTGGCAGACAGAGGTAAAGTCAACTGTAGCAGATTACCTTTGATTTAGTTACGTTTTGTTCAATTCAATGCAATTTATCCTCTTGGTAGCAATTTGAACATAAGGTTAGGTATGGTTACGTCATAGGCTAATAGAGATCACTCGCCTTTCTCCCCCCGTCTCTCTCTATAGATGATAGAGATGGGTTGTTTCAAGGAGCTGAATGTGTTTGGCCCTCAGGGTTCTAGACCCCCTGACCTGGACTGGGGCCAGAATCCTGCCCCAGAGAAACCTAAACGTAGACTGCTGGACCGCATCTTCCACAAGACACACACCTGTTGATAGATGGGCTTCCTCAAACCCTCTCACCACTGCAACATTAGTTGTAAATGAGAACATTCCCTCAATCAGCTTACCCGGTGTAGATGATGATTTGTTGGTGTTGATGATCACTCAGCACACTGATCAATACACAGATCAACCAGTTAGTACTTAAAAAAAAAATGTTTTATGTATGTTACCTTTATTTAACTAGGCAAGTCAGTTAAGAACAAATTCTTATTTTCAATGACGGCCTAGGAACAGTGGGTTAACTTGTTCATGGGCAGAACAGATTTGTACCTTGTCAGCTCTGGGATTTGAACTTGCAACCTTTCGGTTACTAGTCCAAAGCTCCAACCACTAGGCTACCCTGCCGCCTTCTGCAAATCAACAACCCAAACACAGCCAAAGAAGAACAAGAATCTGTGGCGAGATGTTCTCGCTTTCTCTCCAGCACTTAAAGAGCACACACTTTAAAGATGAAGGGATAAGACAGGGCTTTATTTAAGAGATGTCTTTAATGTCTCTGTCACACACTCGGGCCATACCGTCTATCATTCACCAGCACAGGCCAAAGGTACCATCCCCAAACTATCATACTGAGGAGAGGCGGTCTTATTTCTGTAAAACACTCATTTAGAATGATCAAAAGGAAACCTCAGCAAAGACAGTGTTTTGATTTTGTACCTACCTGTGTTTTGTATGTAACCTCAGAATAAAGAGCCTGAAAACAAATCTTTCCAAAAATCTTCACTTTATTAAAACCAGTATGAATGTAAAACAAAATAACATCGTAAAAAAAAGACCACAAAAAGACCAAACTACTTGGTAAAACAATTAGATTTGACATCTACGAGACCAGCTAGCAGCTAAACTACATGGCCAAAAGTATGTGGACACCTGCCCATCAAACATCTCATTCCAAAATCATGGACATTAATATGGAGTTGGTCCCCCCAGTTGCTGCTATAACAGCCTCCACTCTTCTGTGAAGGCTTTCCACTAGATGTTGGAAACTTGCTTCCATTCAGCCACAAGAGCATTCGTGAGGTCAGGCACTGATGTTGGGCGATTAGGCTTGGCTCGCAGTCGGCGTTCCTATTAATCCCAAAGGTGTTCGATGGGATTGAAGTCAGGGCTCTGTGCAGGCCAGTCAAGTTCTTCCACACCGATCTCAACAAACCATTTCTGTATGGACCTCACCTTGTGCAGGGGAGCATTGTCATGCTTAAACAGGAAAGGGCCTTCCCCAAACTGTTGCCACAAAGGAGGAAGCACAGAATCATCTAGAATGTCATTGTATGCTGTAGCGTTAAGGTTTCCCTTCACTGGAACTAAGGGGCCTAGTCCCAACCATGAAAAGCATCCCCAGACCATTATTCCATCTCCACCAAATGTTATAGTTGGCACTACACATTGCGGCAGGTAGCGTTCTCCTGGCATTCGCCAAACCCAGATTCGTCCGTCAGACTGCCAAATACTGAAGCGTGATTCATCCCTCCAGAGAACGAGTTTCCACTGCTCCAGAGTCCAATGGCGGTGAGCTTTACACCACTCCAGTCGACGCTTGGCATTGCGCATTGTGATCTTAGGCTTGTGTGTGGCTGCTCGGCCATGGAAACCCATTTCATGACGCTCCCGACAAACAGTTCTTGTGCTGACGTTGCTTCCAGAGCCAGTTTGGAATGCGGTAGTGAGTGTTGCAACCAATGACAGATAACACACTACACCCTTCAGCCCTTGTGGTCCCATTCTGTGAGCTTGTGTGGCCTACCACTTCGCAGCTGAGCCTCATACTTCGTTATTGCTCAACGCTCCTAGACATTTCCACTTCCCAATAACAGCCCTTACAGTTGACCGGGGCAGCTCTAGCAGGGCAGAAATTTGGCAAACTGACTTGTTGGAGGTGGCATCCTATGACAGTGCCACGTTGAAAGTCACTGAGCTCTTCAGTAAGGTCATTCTACTGCCAATGTTTGTCTATGGAGATTGCATGGCTGTGCGCTCGATTTTATTCACCTGTCATCAACAGGTGTGGCTGAAACAGCCAAATCCACTAGTTTGAAGGGGTGTCCACATCCTTTTATGTATATATAGTATATTACGACAAATAACAGAACACAGGCAACTGAATCTGTTCATTTGAAGATAGAACGTCTGTCAATAAGACTACCTGGGGTGCTGACAAATGTTAGATATATTAAATTGAAACTTAGTTGGGTCAAAACAATGTACAGATTTGTTCCTTCCTTTTGAGGGAAATTTCACAATTTTAACTTCATATTCATCATCTCCACGCCAACATCAACATATGTGAAAATGGCGTGTTTTTATGTTTTGTAGTAAAAGAGGAAAATAAGTGTTTCCAATTAGTAGGCAATGCCTACTCATAATTGGTTAACAATCACATGATGCACACCGATGATGTCATTAGAAACACTTAAGTTTCTCCATCTTTTTTACTACAAAACAGAAACGCGCCAAATGCTGGAGATGAATATGAAGTAGAATTTTCAAAGACATCAAAGTCTCCCTTTCTTAGATCACACACACATCTTATCCATTAGGATTTTTTCTAAGTTACCAATGAAGGTAATGTTTAGAGAGTACAGTGAGAGTACAAAGAGAGTACAGTGTGTCAGTGTTCAGGTCGACATCAGCCCACCTATATCTGCTGGAATGGACTCCTCCGTGCCTTTGTCCGAACACTCAACTGGCCGTCTGTGTGTTGAGCTCTGGTGTGCGCGTGCGTTTATCCTTCCCAGGGCGGGCTACGTCGTCCGTCCACGTCCGTCTCTACGTGGTACAGCATGTCAGCCAACGTGTGTTCGATCACTGCTCCCCAGCCCATGTCACTCATCTGGGAGGGGACACACACAAACGTACACCAATTAATCCCATCTACAACCTCAAGTGACGTCAAAACTCCCAAGTACTGTACCTCTATTGCTCGTCTAATTAAAACATTTTTAAAGCATGCATGTCTGTGTACTCACTGGCTGGTACTTGATGTCCTTTGGAGGGTGTTTGAAATGTGGTCCAAAGTTAACGGACACCTGAGAGAAAGGAGGGACAATCAACATAATGTGATTCAAATGGGAATCCCTGAAGTAGATACTTGGCTATATCAGAGCACAAAACTTTGGGGCATTGAATTATTCACAGTGCTGTAGGGCAGGGGTTCTTAAACTTTTTCAGCCAGGAACACAAATGAGACATTTTTCCTGGGACCCAAGCTTAGGACAATATGGAACTATACATACATGTCGGTACATTTCATTGCCCTTATGCTTAAAACAAATGCAATGGAGACAAAAACAAATAACAATGAAATTTAATATCCATATAAATATATATTCATGTTTATTCTCCCCCATTAAAAAAAACACTCGTACATATGTGTCTTGGTTGGAACTGTTGCTGTTAAAATACAATAAATAATTTACATTCTGAACTGGAATAAATGGATTGATCACATCACACAGATGTAGACCAGAAAACACAGTTCCAGCCTAGACTAGTTTTCAACAATCATTTCTACAGTAAGATGTACATAGGGCCTGATCATTTTTCATCTGTACTGTTACTAGGGTTGCACTATCAGTAGCTAGCTTGCTTTGGCGAATGTTAGCTATCCTGTGTACAAGGACAGGGGATAGTTTGAAAGAGAAACTCACATCTACTACTATGACAGTTAGTATGCCCTTATTTCTGCTTATCATCATCGGTTATAAAATGACAACAATTCCTTGCCAGCTGACTTACTTTTCCACGTTTGAAGCACTGTTCCCTGAAGCATTCTGCCCTGTTCTGAAAGAACTCCCTGGTTTTACCATCATGCTGTGGATGTTTGGTCAGGACGTGTCGTTTTATTCATTTGTTTGTTATGAGAGACTCATTACTACGCACTTCCACACACAAAACACATTGTGGGCGCTCCGCGTTAAGTTTGTATGAATTGAGCTCAGTCAGAAATTGTGGCTAGCATGAGTCCATTTGATGATAGCGGTGAGTGACGGCGAGTGGGAATAACAAGTCAGTGACTTGAGCGACAGCGCTGCATCGTGTGGGGTCGGCGAGTAATCTTAAAGAAAACTGCAGAAAAAAGATCCGGTAAACCGCGAAGCACACGGGCATCTCCCTCTCACACTTCCGCAGCTGCCAAACTGAGCAGAGGCTGCTGCTAAGCAGAGAGTGCACTGGCTGCAAAGGCTGCTGCAGATGGAGAGAGAGAGAAAATAGAACCATTCAAACAGACACACACACAGCACTAACCGTGCAGCCCCTGTAGAGAGAGATGGCAGGAAAGTAAAGCCCCTCAAACAGGTTCTCATAGGCCTGACCCTGATTCACCCCATTCTTATAGAACAGCATCTAGAAAGAGGGAAGAACAGAGATTTCAACAAATGGAAAAGCCAATTGCTATATCTACTGTCAACAAACGTATGATATTGACAATAAAAATAGATTGAGATTATCCAAATTCATCAACATTTCAAATGGTACATCCAATATGGCCTCTGGTTGCCACTGCTCTGAATGATCTACTGGTTCTAGTTATGCGTTCCACTGCTCTGAATGATCTACTGGTGCTAGTTATGCGTTCCACTGCTCTGAATGATTGACTGGTTCTAGTTATGCGTTCCACTGCTCTGAATGATCTACTGGTTCTAGTTATGCGTTCCACTGCTCTGAATGATCTACTGGTTCTAGTTATGCGTTCCACTGCTCTGAATGATCTACTGGTTCTAGTTATGCGTTCCACTGCTCTGAATGATCTACTGGTTCTAGTTATGCGTTCCACTGCTCTGAATGATCGACTGGTTCTAGTTATGCGTTCCACTGCTCTGAATGATCGACTGGTTCTAGTTATGCGTTCCACTGCTCTGAATGATCGACTGGTTCTAGTTATGCGTTCCACTGCTCTGAATGATCCTCTGGTTCTAGCTATGCGTTCCACTGTTCTGAATGATCCTCTAGTTCTAGCTATGCGTTCCACTGCTCTGAATGATCGACTGGTTCTAGTTATGCGTTCCACTGCTCTGAATGATCCTCTGGTTCTAGTTAGGCATTCCACTGCTTGGAATGATCTACTGGTTCTAGCTATGCGTTCCACTGCTTTGAATGATCTACTGGTTCTAGCTATGCGTTCCGCTGCTTTGAATGATCTACTGGTTCTAGCTATGTGTTCCATTGATTTGAATGTCTGAGCTATTGGTTGGAGTTCTATGCTGGAGCCTCACCCTGCTGGGGGTAACAGTCTTCAGGCTCTTCTCTGCCTTGTCCACATAGTCCTTCTCCTCAAAGTACAGGTAGCTCTTAAACTTAATCAGCGCCTGAGTGAACACAAACACAAAGGGATGAGCAGTCGAGTCTCATAAAAACAGAGAGTGGATGTCTGCTATTTGCTAATCATAATTCGGATATTTTATTGATTCTCAGTTACTCATTTATCAACTATAGTATTTGAAAATATATATATATTTTTAAGTACCTTGTCTTTGTACGTGTCAGGCAGTGCCTTGGCTGTCTCAGTGCCGTCCGGCAGTTCTACGAAGAAGCCCAGAGTGTCTCCTTGTCCGTAGCCTGAGGAGTAGTGTTTCCCCACAGACTGGTGGAAGCGTGTCCCTTTCTTACTGCGCCACGAGTAGCTGAACTTATCATATCCCAGAGGGGCCTGCAGGTTACCTACAACACACACACACACACACACACAGGGAGACAGGACATGTTTTAACGTGTGGTATCAACTAGATGTAGCTGCGGTGTTTGTACCGATCTCTCAGT
Source organism: Oncorhynchus nerka (assembly GCF_034236695.1). Classification (NCBI taxonomy): domain Eukaryota; kingdom Metazoa; phylum Chordata; class Actinopteri; order Salmoniformes; family Salmonidae; genus Oncorhynchus; species Oncorhynchus nerka. The sequence continues at coordinate 12,220,137 of NC_088414.1, read as the reverse complement.
GTGTGTGAGTGTGTGTCTCTGTAGTATCTACCTAGGGGCTGAGACCAACCCAGTCTGGCTGCAGTGTCCGGGGGCATCTCATCGATGGAGACCTCAAAGTACCAGGATCCTTTCCTGACACCGTGGGAGGCTCTGACCATGGAGTAACCCTTCTCCCCTGTCACTGTCAGACGGTCATCTGAGATTTTCAGCTGGGGGGCTGCATACAGACAACTCAAATCAACGTTTGTCATGTGCACAGAATACAGCAGGTGTGAAAAGCACAGTGAAATGCTTACTTGCAAGCTCTTCCTCAAGGCAGTATTCAATGTAAAGAAATGGAAAACTGTCAAATCCAGAATAGATTCTTAATAAAAACATGGAATCAATACGAAGTCAAAGAAAAAAAACACGCTATATATATATATATATATATGCCTTAGCCAAATACATTTAAACTCAGTTTTTCACAATTACTGACATTTAATCAGTTAAAATTCCCTGCCTTAGGTCAGTTAGGTTCACCACTTTATTTTAAGAATGTGAAATGTCTGAATAATAGTAGAGAGAATGATTTATTTCAGCTTATTTTTCTTTCATCACATTCCCAGTGGGTCAGAAGTTTACATACACTCCGTGGGTATTTGGTAGCATTGCCTTTAAATTGTTAAACTTCGGTCAAACATTTTGGGTAGCCTTCCACAAGCTTCCCACAATAAGTTGGGTGAATTTTGGCCCATTCCTCCTGACAGAGCTGGTGTAACTAAGTCAGGTTTGTAGGCCTCCTTGCTCGCACATGTTTTTTTCAGTTCAACCCACACATTTTCTATAGGATTGAGGTAAGGGCTTTGTGATGGCCACTCCAATACCTTGACTTTGTTGTCCTTAAGCCATTTTGCCACAACTTTTGAAGTATGCTTGGGGTCATTGTCCATTTGGAAGACCCATTTGTGACCAAACTAACTTCCTGACTGATGTCTTGAGATGTTGCTTCAATATATCCACATAATTGTCCTTCCTCGTGTTGCCATCTATTTTGTGAAGTGCACCAGTCCCTCCCAGTCCCACCAGTCCCTCCTCCCGTGCTTCACGGTTGGGATGGTGTTCTTCAGCTTGCAAGCCTCCCCATTTTTCCTCCAGACATAACGGTGGTCATTATGGCCATTTTTGATTCATCAGACAAGAGGACATTTCACCAAAACGTACAATCTTTGTCCCCATGTGTAGTTGCAAACCGTAGTCTGGCTTTTTTTATGTCCGTTTTGGAGCAGTGGCTTCTTCCTTGCTGAGCGGCATTTCCGGTTATGTTGATATAGGACTCGTTTTACTGTGGATATAGGTACCTTCCTCCAGCATCTTCACAAGGTCCTTTGCTGTTGTTCTGGGATTGATTTGCACTGTTCGCACCAAAGTACGTTCATCTCTAGGAGACAGAACGCGTCTCCTTCCTGAGCGGTATAATGGCTGCGTGGTCCCATGGTATTTATACTTGCATACTATTGTTTGTATAAATGAACGTGGTACCTTCAGGCGTTTGGAAATTGCTCCCAAGGATGAACCAGACTTGTGGAGGTCTACAATATTTTTCTGAGGTCTTGGCTGATTTCTTTAGATTTTTACATGACGGCAAGCAAAGAGGCACTGAGTTTGAAGGTAGGCCTTGAAATATATCCACAGTTACACCTACAATTAGCCTATCAGAAGCTTCTAAAGCCATGACATCATTTTCTGGAATTTTCCAAGCTGTTTAAAGGCACAGTGAACTTAGTGTATGTAAACTTCTGACCCACTGGAATTGTGATTCAGTGAATTATAAGTTAAATAATCTGTTAACAATTGTTGGAGAAATTGTGTGTGATGCACAAAGTAGACTTGCCAAAACTATAGTTTGTTAACAAGATATTTGTGGAGTGGTTGAAAAACTAGTTTTAATGACTCCAAACTAAGTATGTAAACTTCCGACTAACTGTATATACACACACACTCGGTATCAGTATCGTAAAATTTAAATAACAGACACACAAGCACAAAGACGCCACACACACACACACACACACAGTATTCTCAGAGAAGGTGAAAGACATTACTGGATAAGGCTAATAAGAAGAAGCCCATCTCTACTACATTACAGTAAGATTTCCTGGGTGTGTGTACCTCTGTCGTGCAGGGCTAGCAGTACTCTCTCGTAGAGACAGGCTCTGTAGAGGTCTCCGGGGATGGGTTTCCCAGCCCAGCAGTCCAGCTCTAGTTTCTCTGGGTCGGGGGCATGGGGGTCCGGCTCTGCTAGAATGTAGCGGTAGCCATCTTTGTTGAAGGGGTGCTCCAGGGGGTAACCATGGGGGTAGACGCTGAGCCGAAAACAGAGGGTCACTACAGAGGGGAAGGAGAGAGGAAAGAATGAGAGAGAACAGGATTGTGTGTATTTGGGATAGAAAGAGAAATGAGGTGGAGGGAAAGAGAATATATATATATATAGAGAGAGAGATAATATATATAGAGAGAGAATATATATATATAGAGAGAGAGAGAGAGAATATATAGAGAGAGAGAATATATATATAGAGAGAGAGAGAGAGAGAGAGAATATAGAGAGAGAGAATATAGAGAGATTGTGTGTATTTGGGATAGAAAGAGAAATGAGGTGGAGGGAAAGAGAAGGAGAATAACAGAGAGAGAGAGAGAGAGAAAGAGAGAGAGGAGAGTTGCATTGATTGCATATTATAATACATCCTACATATGTTTCAGTCTGTGTTGTACCTGCGTGTTCTCTTGGCTGCTCCGGCTGTGGCTCCCTCCTGTTGCTGCTGCTGCTGCTTACGCTTGGCTCCTCTACCCTTCCCTGGGCCGGGGGCCAGACCACCTTCACACGACAAATACACAAGTTACAATATAGAACGCACACACTTTCAGCAAAAAGTCACCAAAGAGGCACAAGCATGGATTGAGCAGGGAGGGACACCACATATTAGGGTGAAAGGAGAGTAGCAGCCACACAGAGGAAGCCAGGGGATTATTTCACACCACTTCGCGGCTGCATCCCAACAGTAACAGCCTCCTTTGGTCTGTCCTTTACCACTCACCACTGGGTACGGAAAGGAAGACGAGGCTTTTCCAGAGCATTGGGATGAAGCCCGGGAACTCAGGAGCAGAAAGCCAGAGGAAATTAAATCATTCAATCAGTCCACTAATCAAAAGCCACATCAAAACGGTAAAAGCTTCAGGGCACCAAGCATAAGCGCAGAGCAGGTGAGGGACGGGGTTTCCATTGGAGCAGAGTGAAGTTGCCCATTGACGCTGATCTAAGGTCAGATTGCATTTTGCCCCTTCGTTGTTTTGCTAAGGAATGGGGGAGGGGGTACGCTGATCCTAGATCTGTGCCTATGGCAACCTCTACCGGAAAGTTGTGGTTGCACAAAACACAGAGCTCAGAGGTAGATACCAAACCACCACATCATATTCACCTGAGAAACAAGGTCCACCTGGAACGCAACACAGCATGTACAGAGCATTTATAACAGGAGAACCCCTTAGGGCTTTAGTGTGGAATTATAATCTGTGACACTTTGATAACTAATTCCATGAAAAACTGTGTGTGACATGTGTTGCGTGTTTAGTGCAAATTTGTGTTGATGTGTTTAGCAAGTGTGTTGGTATGTTTTGAGCTTACCGTTGAGCCCTCCAGGAGTTGGAGCAGAGGTGGTCTGTTTCTGGTTGTCGTAAGATGGTCCAATGTTGCCCAGATCCTGAGATGAAAAACCAACCAACAGTCAGCCTCACCGTGTGTGTGTGTCTGTGTCTGTGTGTGTGTTGTGTTTTCCTACCTGGTCCAGCAGGCCAAACTTGGGGTAGTCCTCCTCTGGGTCCTTACTGCCTGGGTCTGGATGCTCCTTCACCAGGAACACATCCCGCTCTTTACTCTGAAACACAGTAAAATCAAGTAAAGACATGATTCTAAAGAGAAAGTCCGGCTACTTTTTCAACAGTGATCATTTGGTGTTGACGTGTGCAGTTTGGTGCACTTGTGTAAGTCGGTGGTTGCTCATAGAATCACCATGGCTTTGACTATGTTGTTGGGCCAGGTGAGCTTTCCAGGTCTCTGTCGGGTGGTCATACACTCCCAGTATTTATCAATGAACGGGATGATGTCCTGCAAGGAGAGAAGGGGAATACAGGAAAACACTAACAAAACACATCCGGAGTCTTTAAAGAGAAGTGGATCTAAAATTCCATGCATAACACTTGTATCTTTTATCAATGTTTATTATGAGTATTTCTGTAAATTGACGTGGCTCTGCAAAATCACCGGATGTTTTGGAACTACTGAACATAACGCGCCAATTTAAACTGAGATTTTTGGATATAAATATGAGGTTTATCGAACAAAACATACATGTATTGTGTAACATGAAGTCCTATGAGTGTCATCTGATGAAGATCATCAAAGGTTGGTGATGAATTTTATCTCTATTTCTGCTTTTTGTGACTCCTCTCTTTGGCTGGAAAAATGGCTGTGTTTTCTGTGACTAGGTACTGACATAACAATCGTTTGGTGTGCTTTCGTCGTAAAGCCTTTTTGAAATCGTACACAGTGGCTGGTTTTACAACAAGTTTATCTTTAAAATGGTGTAAAATACTTGTATGTTTGAGGAATTTTAATAATGGGATTTCTGTTGTTTTGAATTTGGCGCCCTGCAATTTCACTGGCTGTTGGCGAGGTGGGACGCTACCGTCCCACATATCCCAGAGAGGTTAAGCAGGTGTAGAGAACGGAAAAACATACGCAAAAGACTGTGTCGTATCTTGGCGTGACATGTAGTATCAAGCATTTTCAAAAGATCACATTGGCTTTCAAAGTGGATTATGTAGGGACTGTTGAGAGGACTAACCTTGTCTTTGGAGAACATCGTCTTGGGGTGCTCTTCCTGAGTCCTGGACCTCCATGTGAGGTTAGCCAGGGCAGTCAGACACATCTCCTTCAGGTCTGGAACACACAGCGACACTCAATCAGTACAATCAATCCATAACAGAACATCAATCATCCCCAAGCTCACACATGCACACAGAAGAGTATCAGCTGACTGAGAACACCTACTGGCTTGTTTCCTGAGGAAGTAGGTGTTGCCGCTGTGATGACACATGTTACAATGGAACACATAGTTGGTCATGAAAGGCAAACAAGTCCTGGAGAGAGAGAGGGAGAAAGACTCATCAAAAAACCTTGATCCTTATACAGTGCCTTGCGAAAGTATTCGGCCCCCTTGAACTTTGCAACCTTTTGCCTCATTTCAGGCTTCAAACATAAAGATATAAAACTGTATTTTTTTGTGAAGAATCAACAACAAGTGGGACACAATCATGAAGTGGAACGACATTTATTGGATATTTCAAACTTTTTTAACAAATCAAAAATGGAAAAATTGGGCGTGCAAAATTATTCAGCCCCCTTAAGTTAATACTTTGTAGCGCCACCTTTTGCTGCGATTACAGCTGTAAGTCGCTTGGGGTATGTCTCTATCAGTTTTGCACATCGAGAGACTGAAATTTAAATACAGTTTTATATCTTTATGTTTGAAGCCTGAAATGTGGCAAAAGGTCGCAAAGTTCAAGGGGGCCGGATACTTTCGCAAGGCACTGTATGTTCATCTCAGCCAGTACCTGGTTAGTCGAGCTACAGGGAGCAATTTTAAAAAGTCTAACAAGCTTAGTCTTATAATCAGTATGCCAAAGGCCTCCATGAAAAGAGAGAGAATGAGTTACTCAGCGAGTCAGACGTACGCGGTGTCGATGCTGAAGGTGTCGGCTGTGAACCACTTCATACAGAGAGCACACTGCAGCTCCACCTCTCCCTGGTGCCTGCCGCTTTCCTCGTCCCCAGAACCTGTCTGGGTGTCCGCCGCCTCCAAACCCTCACCACCCGTGTCCTGAGGAGAACACAGGGAAAAGGGTTAGCTACTGTCTGTCTGTTTGAGAACAGGGATGCCCAGATAACTACTGTATAAGAGGTGTAATACCATGGCCTCTTTGCCATTTGATGACTCAGTGTCCATGTTGCCTGTCAGGTCCCCAAATCCAGCATCACTGAAAGTAAACAAACATATCAACATGAACATTAGCTTAGCTTCAACTATGTATTTGATACAAATAATTCCCTAAGCTCTAGACCGTCGCTGAACCTGGTAATGAATGGTGTGGCTGTTGAACAAGTTGAGACTAAATGACTTGGCATTTCCTTAGATTGTAAACTGTCAAAGTCAAAACATAGATTCAATGGTTGTAAAGATGGGGAGAGGTCTGTCCGTAATAAAGAGATGTTCTGCTTTTTTGACACCACACTCCACAAAGCAAGTCCTGCAGGCTCTAGTTTTGTCTTCTCTTGATTATTGTCCAGCCATGTGGTCAAGTGGTGCTAAGAAAGACCTAGTTAAGTTGCAGCTGGCCCAGAACAGAGCGGCGCATCATTGTAATCAGAGGGCTAATATAAATACTATACATGACAGTCTCTTGGCTAAGAGGTGAGAAACTGACTGCGTCACTTTTTATAAGAAACAATGTGAAAATTCTAAATGATTTTGCGTCGTCAACTTATGCACAAGCTGACACACACACATACCACATATGCCACCAGGGGTCTTTTCATAGTCCCCAAATCCAGAACAAATGCAAGAAAGCCTACAGTATTATATAGTGCCATTATTGCATGGCACTTCTATCTCATATTGCTCAAATAAACAGCAAACCTGGTTTTTTTAAACAGATAAAGCAACACCTCACAGCACAAGACCTACCCATATTTGCCCTAGATATTTTGTGTATGTATTGATATGTAGGCTATGTATGTAGTTATGTCCTTGAACTGTTCTTGTCAATGAATGTTCTGTATTGTGTCATGTTCTGTGTGGACCACAGTACGACTAGCTGCGGCTTTCGCAACAAGTAGTATTAGGGCTCCTAATAAAATACCAATGCTGCCAGCTGGGATAAAGCGCTCAAAACTCGTTTATTTCGTATTTTGTATAAATGACAGCTTATGCACACAGACAACGGTTATTCCGCACTATAGTAACATCTTTACATTTATAAGTAACGAAAGTATAATACAGAAAGATGCAGAGCCCCGCTGCATCTTCAGCCTTGGCTAAACATCCGCAAGCCGCACGTAACTCCCCGGACCTGAGCTAGCTATTTTCACTTGGTTTGCTAGTTAGCTAGGTTCCGCAGGATTCATGCTAGATATTTATTTAGAAGTAAATATTCGACAAGGAAATGAACCTGTTCGTTCATGCTTTAGTTAGTTTGTTGCAAGTTAGCTTACAAGTTGGGCATTTGAATGAGGCGTCTAAGGGTTGTTAGCTTGCTAGCCAGCTAGCTTCAGTTTAGTTAGCTAACATCAGCGGTCTAGCTTGTTGAGCAATATTTATCTGGTTATCTAGCATCACACTTAAACAACAAACAAAACGACTGCCCTTTCCCTGTTTTAACGGAGACTTACCAGTCTCCAGTATCTGGTTCAACAACAGAAGCACTACCCGCTTCTCCTTCCGACGCCATGTTTCAAATCTATGAAATATGACATCTCGCGAGACGTTTTGGTGTAAACTGACGCTAGACGCCAAGCGCTGATCTGGAGTCAGTTTCAGCTTTTCGCATGTAAACATTATACATGCATTGGGGTAGGGGAAATATGATCCTATATCAGTGACAATTAAGTAGAAACTTCTGTGAGTGTGCCATGAAATTGTGTCGCACTGCTCGGGATGGTAGTTGCTAAATGGAATCCTTGGGAAGTCCCTACCTTAAACCCAAACCCTTGCCTAACCATAACCTTAACCTTTATATCAATCATACCATACCATAACCCGTTTTACATTTCAACTTAAATTGGGTCAGAGGTGAACGTCCCAAGGTTCCCACGTAGACTTTTCTCTGCTAGGATGGTCCGTATAAAAAAACAACACTCTGAGTGCAGCATTATTGTAGAACAGAAACACAGCTGATTAATCAAATTGCATTCTAAACTGAAGATCATGATTAGGTGATTATTGGAGTCGGGTGTTAGCTGTGGCTGGGGCAAAAATGTAACACCAATCAGGCCCTCGGGGACTGGAATTGCCCACGCCTGTTGTAGAACATGTTTTTTAGGCAAAATCCACATCCTATAAATGAAATAGCAATTTTTTGTTTGAACACATAAGCTTACATTTATGACCACAGACAAACCCCTTCCTAATGTGTGGTTAAACATGTCTAAAACACATTTATTACCACCATCAATGCTATAATGCCATTCTGATATTTATTGGCAGTTTCCTCCGGCTTTACCATGACGACAGAAGGGCACCATTATACCCCATAGGCGTGTGTCCAAAAGTGTGGCCGATAGATAGACCATAAAGGAATCCTACTGCTATGGAATGCTAAGAGCACCCCTGAGTGTGGTTAGAAGTGCTTTTAACTGTTGTTAAGGAGATGACATATTTGTAGGTTCTCCTCCTTTTCGCTCTCTTATTGTAGTGGAGCCCATCTGTGAGGTAGAGTGGAGAGAGGCAGGTCGAAGGGGGGTAAGGAGGAGAGGGGTAAGGGGTAGTTATGAATGGGGTACCCCCTGTAAGCTCATTCAATTCTCAATTACACCATGACTGTCAGGATACATACATTTCACCAAAGGAGAGCGATACGGATGGGGACTAGTTCATTATTTCACCCACTGTAGGCTCTACCATCGGTATAGCTATTGATATCTACCCACAATCCATGATGTCTATCATGACACAATGTTGATGGGTAAGTTCAACCTTTATTTAGGCTTTACTAATAGACACAAAGGATAGACCTGGGCCTGGTTAAAGTTCAAAAGTATACTGTATAGTCTAGAAAATCTCTGCCTCTTCCACAGTTCTCTTCTTGTCCCCCCCCCTTATCCTCACCTCCTTCTCACCCCTCTCCGTCAGATTTAGATCACATACAAGTTTTATTCTATTTTTAGCAAAATGGAAGGTCATGTAAAATGTAAGGTAAATACACTCACTTTTTAAGTCAAGACTATGTCAAGAATATAGAATAAAGTTGATGCAATAGTAAGGACTCTTTCTTCGACCCTGGGTAAGCCAGTGCTTGGTGTGGGTTGATAAGTTTGATGCTCTTCACCACACATTTCATAAATGGTCCCCCCCTGGTCTCCTCTGGTCCTGTTGGACAAAGACATGGGTCAGGGAGGGTCAGGCCCACTGGTGACATCTGCTAATTGTCCCGGTGGGCCGGCCTCTCTTCTCCCCTCAATACCAGCCGCTCTGTAGGGGTCACTGCTGGGAGGACGCTGGCAGATGCCATCCTGCTACCCCACCTTTACGACCTGGCCTGCTCCAAGGGGTCAGGTCATTTAACCCCCTCATATACCCCTACGGACCCCCCCTTTCCCTTTACTCATTCTCTGGAGACTACAGATCAGTAGAAGTCATATTACTACTGTATAGCTAAGGACAGGACTATTACTAAGGCTTAAAAGCGCTTGGTGCAATTATAGACCATTCCTGATAGAGGATGCAGATATACATTAAGTAGGCTGCAAAGAATGTATAGTAGACCCTACAGTTATTTGGAAGACTAGTAGACTGCACCACCTACAAAAAAGTTTGCACTTATCCAATGTGCACTTATCAGTGGGCTTGTGTTAATCTGCAAAATTGTAATTATTTGCCTACCTCCTCATGCCTTTTGCACACAATGTATATAGACTCTCTTTTTTTTCTACTGTGTTATTGACTTGTTTATTGTTTACTCCATGTGTAACTCTGTGTTGTCTGTTCACACTGCTATGCTTTATCTTGGCCAGGTCGCAGTTGCAAATGAGAACTTGTTCTCAACTAGCCTACCTGGTTAAATAAAGGTGAAATAAAAATAAATACAAAATTATTAGACACTACAAACTTCCAGGTGGATCTCTCTGTGGTCATATTACGCTCTGTGGCTGATGTTGCTCTCATCTCGGTTTGGTTGACATGAAAGAGACCAAGAGATTTTTGTATAGACGTTTGTTGACTGGTTTGAACTGTAACCTATAACAGTCCACAATCGGATAGCAATAGGTTCCCACTTCGACCCCAGCAGGTGTATTTGGAAACGTTGGAGAAACTGTACACCAATGAAGAGCATTTGGGGAACCAATATCAAGGGATTTTTAATCTAACTTTCTAACAGTAGACGACAGCAGCATTTCATGACTACAGTGGAAATACATGAACAAAAAGGGCACAACATGCTTCCCAATGATAAAAATCAAGAGTCTCGTTTCCCCCTGTTGAACAGGCAGATGGGCACTCATAATCGTGTTAGTTCTAATTGTGTGGCCCTCTAATTATAGCTAAGTACTTTGTGTGATTAGACTGACTACAAAGCTATACACTTTAACCACATTCAATAAAAAAAACAAATGCCCGTATTGATATTCGTGCACAAGTGAAGCTGCAGAATTTTGCCTACAAATCCCTCTGAGTAGAGTCGATCAATTAGCATTACAACCCGCGTTTACGTGTCCTACCAGCGTAAAATCACACAATTGCAAATAACGACAACTCAAACAACAAAACAGGAACACGGTTGTAAAGAAAAGGGCACATTTTAACCAGATGCCCTGCAATAAGTAACCCAGCTAGCTTAGTGCGGGCATTAGCATTTTAAAGTACCCGCGCGGGGGTTCCTTCTTCCGCGCACGAGGTCGATTTCGTGTGTGTGTGTGTGTGTGTGTGTGTGTGTGTGTGGCGCGCGCCAAATTAGTCACGCAGAAAGAAGGAGCGCGTGTTTTGTCTTGCATTGCGCAGTGACTTGTCATTGTGGGCCTTTACTGTTATGGAAATGTAAATGTTATGCTTGTGATGGGCGTGTTCTTGACCTGTATAAATAGATGTGGCGGAAGGGCCACATGCATCAGATCATAGGGAAGCAAGGTGGATATATGATACGTGCGTAGTGGTCGTCTACTCGAGTTCTCTGCCACGGTCTTCAGCGAACAACGTGCCTTTTCGTCCAATTTTACAGAACTAAAAATAGAAATGCAGCCAGACAAGTTGCTGCAGGTCAGCAGAACCTCTTTCTCTATGGCAGACATCCTGGATCCGTCTAAATTCACTGGGAGACCAAACATTACTCATCCAAACCATGGTTCAATTCAGATTGACGCAGCGAGAGGGACCACAGGTGAGATTTCTGTTATTCGATCTATATATTTTGAAAGCTTAACGGGCTTTAAAGCTTTACAAACACATGAATGGCTTCGAAGCAATTTACTTACTCGTGAGCTGTTGCTTTTTTATAAATATGATCCCTTGGACTGAGGTATGGGTTTTATGCAGAAGTTTAGTTTAATAAGAGTGTCCTTCTACGTTAGATGCGGTAGTATTAGTTTCCTCCCAGGAGAGGTCAGTGTTGGTTTATTTATTATTGGCCCAGCCTCAGACTAGTATCATAATGACAAACGTTCATGAAAAGGTTATTTCTTCATCAGCATTCAAATAATATCATCATAACTGCAGATTTTTAAAAATTGTTATTATTATATTTTTTTTTAAAGAATGGATGAGTTCCTGCTTTAAACTCACTATTTTCTATTCAGGTGGGGCAGCCATTACTGAACGCCAATCCAGAGTAGAGTTCCCAAGTGGTCCAGCAGCCAGTGAATGCTCCACCACAGTGGAATCAGCAATGTCGCCGGTAGCGAGCGAGGCCCGTCCTGCATCTGCATGCCATTGCCCGGAGAGGTCAAAGGGCAAGTTGCGGCGGGTCCGGACAGCGTTCACCCTGGACCAACTACGCATTCTAGAACATAGTTTCCATAGCAGCCGCTACCTGTCTGTCTTTGAGCGCTACGCTGTTGCTTCGACACTCTGTCTCACGGAGACCCAGGTGAAGATCTGGTTCCAGAACCGACGCACCAAGTGGAAGAAAGAGTGTGAGGGGAAAGGGGTGCCTGAAGAGCAGCGACAGTGTGGGGTCGGATACCCCTCACCGCCTCCTGTCTATCCTACAACCCTGCCACTGTACAACACTATGCGTTGTCACCAGGGACCACAGACTCAACTATTCACGCCGCCGTGCTTCCTCGTTCCACAATACCACCGTCGTCCGTATTAAATGAGAAAGGATGTAGCCTGTTTGTAAGAGCTAACGTTGGTGTTTTGTAAGGAGATTGAAGTCGGCAGATACTGTAACCTGCCCTATCCTAAATGTATTTGTGCAATATACTATAGTCCACTGTAAATGAATGTAAGTATTTATAAATGAGTTACTATTTATGTGCTGTTTGAAAGCCAGTGGGAAAACTATGCCAAGCGATCCTGTAATGTGCCCAACGATTATTACTGTGACATGTTGACTGATAGGCTTATCTTTCTTACTGTTTGAAAGGTTTGAACTTATTTTGATACATTTCCATGAGCATGAAATATTTTTGTACTGTACCACGAGTGTTCTTCCAAAATAAAACAAGTCAATCAATCCTGCATTTTATTATGCAAGAAAGACACACGCACAGATGGAACGGAAATTATCGTAATAGCCGCCAGTCCTTCTAGTGGTTTCCTGGTCTCTGAGACGAGAGGCGGCACCACTCAGATGAGGAAGGTATACAATCAGTGTGCAACCCACCACATGCTCTTGTGTTATCGTCGATGGCTAAGGGTTATTAGACCCCACCCCCCCACACACACACACACACAATCACCAACCCCAGCAGAATCATCACTCAGGAGACTCAGCTAGTAAATAACCCTTGTTATGCTGCTTAGATTTTCTTTAATATGGATCCTCAAAGAGAAGCAGCTGTAAATGTTTAGGGTGGCCCTAATATGGCAATTCCGAACACTGCAATCTGACTTCCAAGTGTCACTCAAAAACCAAAGAGGAACAGTAAAATAACAGACACACCCATTGGTTGTAAATCGCTCTTTGGCTTGGTTGTTTCACAGCGATTTCCTTGTACTTTGTCATGTCGCCAAGGGGGGACTGCCAGTCCGAGACGCAAGTTAGAGAGCACTTCAAGTTGTAAGGGAACTCGTTGGCACTGCTCTGTGAGAGCAGTGCCACTCCACTGAGATGGAGAGGTCTCTCTCTGACAGAATATTAACCTATGCTCTTTTATATGGACAATCTTTCCATGTAATAATCTCTGTCCATTAAACAGCACTGTACAGCCATCTGAACTTAAAGCACATTGTTTTGCTCTGGAGATCTTTAAGAGAAGCAGAACTCCTCCTTGACCACCAGGCACCCCCTCCAGCACCACTATTACAACCAGATGGATCCACCGCAGAAGAATGCACAACGGGGAGAACATAGTTAACTCAAACGGAGAGAAAACGGCGACTTGAATTTCTGTTACATTTAAGAAACAAACTATTTTTTCTTCTTACAGAATTAAAGAACAACATCCACATGGGTTGTGATAGGATATTTGATCTCTGGGTTGATTTCCGTGGGTATATACTTTGTTGGTTCTGTTGATATACTGTATGTGGTAGCTGATACCAGTCTGTTTGTGCTATCATTCATGTTTCACATGACAAAGAGTGGCAAGGAGTGGAATGATAGCACAAACAGACTGGTACCCAGGCTAATATATGGGTCATTGGATGGTCCTCATCATTGGGTTAAACGTAGCTCGTTGTCCTTGCTTTGATAATCGGACACAGCCGTTGGGCAGAGTGTCAACACTGCCTCTGTCTTTAACAATGGAGGGTGGGTTCTCTGGTTCTCTCCATGAAATGATCTCAGTCACTGTGGGACTAATATAAGACTGAGTCCAATAGTGCACACACGCACACACACACACACACGCACGCACACACACGCACGCACGCACACACACGCACACACACACACACATGCACACACACACACACGCACACACACACACACACACACACACACACACACAGACGCACGGTTAATAATATCAGGTCACCCTTTGTAGGCCTATCACAGTCACTAACAGCAAGGCCAAATGTGTGTAAGTGAACAGGAGAGAGAGAGAGAGACGAGATCTTATGGAAATAAATCTGCCAATTTTCCATGAGACACACAGATACAGATGATACAATGCAGACATCAGTATGACTGATTGGGTGACTGGTTACATGCTACAGTAATAATGAGGAAGGTATTTTTCCGTCCTTGAGGCTTCAACATAGACGTATCTACCAAGTCATAAACTGTACAGGAATTTCACGACCCATTCATTTATAACTTTTATGCATGATCAAATGTTCAACATATGATAACCAGGTATGTTGAGCTAAGTACATACACTGCTGGATTACCTCCCAGAGTTCATAGCATTTTAATTCATGTTCACTGACTTCTGATGATCTGTGAATAGCAGACTTCTATCGTTTCTTTGTACATCAGATCAGATGTGTTCTTTGATGCATGGCAATACAAAGGAATGTCCTCCTGCTGACATTCTGCAGTCTGACTCACTGCTCCAGAAATAGAGAACGTAGATATCCCAGCACATCTGGCCTAGAAATTGAGCACTTAGACATCACAGCACATCTGACTGCCATTAATCTCACAGGAGAAATAACTCTCTGTAACTCCGTGGCCCCTAGACTCAGTAGTCCGAGTTGGGGTCATACTAAATGTATTACTGTAACTGTAGGTCACTTTCGGTACAAGTCTATGACGAATGAATAGTAACAAACATATTTCTTTGTTATGAGAGTATATCGACCAACGCAAAGCTGTAGGTTCTTTCTCGTTCAATGTTTCTAGTCGGAACCCAGAGAACTCTGAAGGAATGAACTGCAACTCACCGCTTTGTCCCGACCCACCTTTGGGAACCAGTGTAACTTCATGTATTTTTGGGGGGGAAATTCACTTTCAGCTCACACTCTCCTTTCCACACTTTCTCTCTCTTTTTTCTCTCTCTTTCTCTCCTGTTTTCTCCTTGAGAGCAGAGTAGGCGAGAGGGATAGGTCCTGACATCTCCTGTATGACCTGGAGGCATGTGAAGCTGAGCTGGGTTGTTTTTGTGTGTGTGTGTGTGTGTGTGTGTGCACGTGTGCGCGTGCGTGCATGTGTGTGTGCGTGCGTGCGTGCGTGTGTGCATGTGTGTGTGTGTGCAGTCTTTTAGCATGTCTGCTGAAGCACTTATATCCAACCACACAATGTGGGTACATTCTTAAAGATGGAATGAGTTTTCCTCTCCAATAAATCATTTCATGTGTAAATACTGTAGTTTTTCCGGAACACATTGAACATGTTGACCTAGCTGGATAAAATGGATTCACTATTTTGTCTTTCTGTGCAAATGCCTTGTCAATTTTTGAGTCTAAACATTCTTTTTTAAATTTTATTCTCATTACTATTCTTCTCTTTTCTCCTTTCTCTTTCCTTTTCTCTTTTCTCTTTCCTTTTCTCTTTTCCTTGTCAACTTTTGTCAACTTTTGAGTCTAAACATTCTTTTTTTTTTTTATTCTCATTACTATTCTTCTCTTTTCTCTTTTCTTTCTCCCTCTCTATCTCTCCTCCTCTGGAATGTGAAGTGTGGAAGGCTCCTCCCCTGTGTTTAGTGAAGAGAGGGAGAGGGGGATAGAGGGAGAGGAGAGGAGAGGGGATAAGAGAAGAATGCCTACGGAGGAGCGAGAGGGAGAGGAACAGACGGGAGCCAGGAGGTGTGCTGTGTAGCTGCTTCTGAGACTCCAGACTCCTGCATGCATCTGCGGTTCCTTTCCTTGGTCTCTGCCAGGAGGCTGCTTAAAACCTGAGCCCACAGCTATATCCTCCTCCTCTCCTCTCTCTGACACACCACCAAACAGGACTAAGTTCTATACACATCTGCACACCAAAGTTTTCACCACAGCCTTCTACGAACCAAAACGTTCTACACACCAAAGATTTCAACAATATTTCCTTCAGTCTCCAGGCTTTTAGAGACTCTTCAAGCTCTTAGAGACTCTTCAAGACAGACTGACTCCGGCTGAGACGTCTTCTAAACCTGAGGACCGTTGGATGGTCTATTGTTGTCGTCTAGCACATGCAGGTCATCTGTTAGCTGACTACTCTGACTGGTCTGTGTGAGAGACTGTGGGTGGCCTGAGGATTTTGTGCGTCACTAAAACATTAGTTGGCCTATTTGGTCTGCAACCTTGCCTTTGTTTCGTTGGTACAACCCAGAGTGACTGAGAAATCTTCTCCTGCACAGCAGATAAGGCCTTTTTAGAGCTGGGGTCAGGTTGCACTGCGAGTCCTGGTTCTGAGTGTAGGAAGAAGATGAGGGGTGCAGTGTTGAGTTTGTGGGTGTCTCTGGTCCTGTGCTGCTGGGTTCTGGGCTGGGCTGGAGGTGTAGAGGGACAGGACACTGCACGTGTCCAGACACAGGTGAGACAGACTGGACCTGTGGCGCGTGGGAGAGAGGTGGAGGAAAACAGGGAGGAGGTTATGATGGATGACCCTGGTGTGGAGGTGGAGGAGAGCAAACCAAAGAAGAAGAAATCTCCAGAGGAGGTCGAAGAAGGTAAGAGGTGGCTCCTTCAGTTCTTCTTCTTCTTCTTCTTCTTCTTCTTCTTTTTTTGTCCTCTTTTTCTCCTTGACTGTATCTTCCTGGTGGTCCATCAACCAGCAATCCCTGTAACAACCTCTTGGGAACAAACTTACCAAAGACTTGGCCCAGTTTTCCCCTTGTTGCGTCTTGTTCACAAACATGCGTGGAGACAGAGGCATTGGCAGAGACGATCCTGGTCCAGTAGAGCTCCCAGCGGAATGATTCCTACACACTCCTCTCTGAAACACGTGTGCATGGAGCCAACCAACGTGGTGTGTCTCATCCAAACCCAACACGCCTGATGCTGTCGGCTCTGAGAGAGGAGGGTAACGGAGCTGTAGCACTTTTCTATAATGTTGTTTCTCTATAGTTTAGATATGTAATAATAGTATTGAACAATGTATGGGAGCCCGAGTCGTTCCTTGAGCCTCTTACTGTCAAAAATTACTCACAATTTCTCACTCACAGTGGGAAACATCCCAGTTCAGCAGTGTGCATGTGTGTGTGTGCTTGTGTGTGTGTGTGTGTGTGTGTGTGTGTGTGTGTGTGTGTGTGTGTGTGTGTGTGTGTGTGTGTGTGTGTGTGTGTGTGTGTGTGTGTGTGTGCTTGCATGTGTAGATGGCAAACACATCTGGTCTGTCTCATGGTAGAAGCGGGGTGGTAAGGGGTACGTGGTGGTAAGGGGTAGAAGCAGGGTGGTGAGGGGTGGTTCAGTGGGTTTCCTTTCCATCCCTTCATCATCCTTTTTTTTTTAACCCTTCTCTCTATACCTTCCTCTTTACGCCCCCCCCTCCCTCCATCCTCTCTACACTCTCCATTGCGTGGGGAAAACACACAGTTAATAATCTGTCAACAATATTTTTTCAGTGAGACTGTTGATGTCTAGACTCCGTAGTGCAGTAGTCTTTATTATCCACAAATGATCTCCGAAGACCAATTTTCTAAGAGGCATGCATACATATACATACAGTTTACTTTCAAAGTTTTACAAGTTTGTGTTGTAGTGGGAAAGTGGGGAAGACTCCCTACTGTGGATTTAACCAGTTAGTAACCATGTGGTGTTTGGCTGATGCAGAGTTGTGCTCACTCTCAGCCTGAAGAAAGTGTATGTTTCCGGTTTTCGAG
The DNA here is from genome assembly GCF_034236695.1 of Oncorhynchus nerka. Classification (NCBI taxonomy): domain Eukaryota; kingdom Metazoa; phylum Chordata; class Actinopteri; order Salmoniformes; family Salmonidae; genus Oncorhynchus; species Oncorhynchus nerka. The sequence goes on along the minus strand of NC_088414.1, from coordinate 12,202,502 downwards.
GATACAGTATTTTCAACCTAACTTCCGTTTCCCCTGAGAAACGGATCTGGGGACTCCGCTCAGGTGTCTTTTCACGCTTTCTACAATAGGTTAGGTTGTGAGTAAGTGTGTTGTTGCGTGTGTGTCTACATGCATGCCTGTGTGCGTATGTGCTGCTAACACTACAGTAATTCAGGGATGAGGGAGAGGGTTACTGTCATATACACTTACTTAGCGGTCTGACAGCATTTTTGTGGCAGAACCAACACATCTTGGGTTTCACACTTTACATCATTTATCTGAGAGAAAATATTGCATTGTCTGATTGAATACATTATATATAATCTTTCTGCCATCAATTTCCAGACTACTTTTGTGTAAAATACAAAAACATTTTCACAGTAAGGAGAGAGGCAAACACTGGGCCCAGTTATAACAATGGAATTGATGTTGAATGTGTGCACTATTACATTTTCCACTGCAAAGCCACAACTCTACTAGTTCTTTCCAAATCCATTCCGGGCGGTTAGAATTAGGCTACTTTTTTTTTTTTTTAAAGGCTGAGTTTGCAGAACCGGGAACCACTGAGTGTGCTGCAGGGAGATACGATTATGAACAAAAACTGCTTGATTCATGCATTTAACTTGTCATAAAATGGCATGATTCACAGTGCCAAAGACGTCTCACAGGGATCCAGGAGTGCTTCCTTGTTTTTACCTTCAATAAAAAATATTAAAAAGATATCAACGTATCTTCAGGCTTGAGTTCTCACTTATTCATTGGTTAACAGCACTTGAGGAAAATCCTTACCTACCAATAAAATGTTAGTGGAAAAGGTGAGTAGACAGAGAAAGAGCAGACAGTTTCCTGGGCAGTGTGTTTAGCTGGCCTGTGTGTGTGTGTGTGAGGATGTTGACATTTACATTTCAGACAGCTAGGTAATGCTGTGATCATGGAACCATAACAGAGCTGCAGGAGCAGGTCTACTGAAGTCTACCGGGGAGAAAACAAGCACTTCTTTGTCTGTTACAGTCCTGTGTCTGTCTACTAGTATGGGGATAGTTATGTTAATACTCTGTGTGTTACAGTCTGTTACTGGGGATAGTTAGTCTGTCTGTTACAGTCTGTCTGCTAGTCTGGGGATAGTTATGTTAATACTCTGTGTGTTACAGTCCTGTGTCTGTCTGCTAGTCTGGGGATAGTTATGCTACTTCTCTGTCTGTTACAGTCCTGTGTCTGTCTGCTAGTCTGGGGATAGTTATGTTAATACTCTGTGTGTTACAGTCCTGTGTCTGTCTTAGTCAGTCTCTGTTACAGTCCTGTGTCTGTCTGCTAGTCTGGGGATAGTTATGTTAATACTCTGTGTGTTACAGTCCTGTGTCTGTCTGCTAGTCTGGGGATAGTTATGCTACTTCTCTGTCTGTTACAGTCCTGTGTCTGTCTGCTAGTCTGGGGATAGTTATGTTAATACTCTGTGTATTACAGTCCTGTGTCTGTCTGCTAGTCTGGGGATAGTTATGTTAATACTCTGTGTGTTACAGTCCTGTGTCTGTCTTCTAGTCTGGGGATAGTTATGCTACTTCTCTGTCTGTTACAGTCCTGTGTCTGTCTTCTAGTCTGGGGATAGTTATGCTACTTCTCTGTGTGTTACAGTCCTGTGTCTGTCTTCTAGTCTGGGGATAGTTATGTTAATACTCTGTGTGTTACAGTCCTGTGTCTGTCTTCTAGTCTGGGGATAGTTATGCTACTTCTCTGTCTGTTACAGTCCTGTGTCTGTCTTCTAGTCTGGGGATAGTTATGTTAATACTCTGTGTGTTACAGTCCTGTGTCTGTCTGCTAGTCTGGGGATAGTTATGCTACTTCTCTGTGTGTTACAGTCCTGTGTCTGTCTGCTAGTCTGGGGATAGTTATGCTACTTCTCTGTGTGTTACAGTCCTGTGTCTGTCTGCTAGTCTGGGGGTAATTGCATGGATGGTAATGGTTGACTAGTCTCTTTCCACAGCTGCAGTGTCTCTGAGTATGGCAAGTCTCTGAACACTTTTGATTACAAACTAGTTTTTTTTTTAAAGTTTGTTAACCATAAGTAAACTGCTTTTAAATCATTATATGAAATAGTAGTATTCCACAATACTTTCCTGGGTGAGCACTGTAGCTCTACAACTCAACTTCTTGTTTGGTGCCGGGACTGAAGTGTAAATGATTACACCGTTAATGAAGCATTATCCACAAGCCACAACGAACCAACCAGGAACAGTTGGACAGCTGTCGACACTCAGAGAGTTGAAGGACCGTCAACGCGGTGGGTTTGAGCTTGGCCAGCTGGCTGCCTGGCCTGCAAACCAAAACAAAGCAGTGACCTGGCTGACCCTGTCTGTCCGTACAAGGGCTCAGCATCATTGCTGAACCCTTGAACCCTGTGGGAGAGGGAGAATGTGTTCAGGCCTGTCCTTCAGGAAATAGGAAAGAGAAGAGAGGGAAAGAGAGGGCAAAGGGATATCTGTGGAGAGATTTCTCTCTCTCTCTCTCTCTCTCTCTCTCTCTCTCTCGCTGTAGTTAGTGGTCCCGTCTTCTGTTCCAACCTTTTAGTCTCTTTCTCTAACTGTCTGGATGGAGCAATGTAGTGTAGTAATGGTGGTGGTCATTTTTTATTAAATGCTTTTTCTCACACTCTCTCTATCTCTCTCTATCTCTCTCTATCTCTCTCTCTCTCTCTATCTCTCTCTCTCTCTCTATCTCTCTCTATCTCTCTCTATCTCTCTATCTCTCTCTATCTCTCTCTATCTCTCTCTATCTCTCTCTCTCTCTCTATCTCTCTCTATCTCTCTCTATCTCTCTCTATCTCTCTCTCTCTCTCTATCTCTCTCTATCTCTCTCTCTCTCTCTATCTCTCTCTATCTCTCTCTCTCTCTCTATCTCTCTCTATCTCTCTCTATCTCTCTCTCTCTCTCTCTCTCTCTATCTCTCTCTATCTCTCTCTATCTCTCTCTCTCTCTCTCTCTCTCTATCTCTCTCTATCTCTCTCTATCTCTCTCTATCTCTCTCTCTCTCTCTATCTCTCTCTATCTCTCTCTCTCTCTCTATCTCTCTCTATCTCTCTCTCTCTCTCTCTCTCTCTCTCTCTCTCTCTCTCTCTATCTCTCTCTCTCTCTCTCTCTCTCTCTCTCTCTCTCTCTCTCTCTCTCTCTATCTCTCTCTATCTCTCTCTATCTCTCTCTATCTCTCTCTCTCTCTCTCTTCAGCCAGGGCAAAGAAAGCTGCAGAGAGAGAGGCCAAAGCCAAGAAACAGAAAGCCCCCAAGGCACCGAAAGCCACCAAGGCACCCAAGAAGCCCAAGGCTACCAAGGCACCTAAAGCCACCAAGGCACCTAAAGCCACCAAGGCACCCAAGAAGCCCAAGGCTACCAAGGCACCTAAAGCCACCAAGGCACTCAAGGTCACCAAGCCCAAAGCTACGAAGGACTCCAAGACGACTGGAAGGAAGGACGAGGTGGTGGAGCCAGTGGCCAAAAGACCCACTCTGGAGGAAGAGGAGGAGAAACTGCTGATTGAGCTGGGCTGGGATAGATGTACTTATACAGAGGCTTTAATAATAATGTGACAGATGTATATTTGACATATACAGGGCTTTTCTAAGGACCCCAAAATGCTTTACAATATTACGTTAGTCTTTTAGTGGGCTGTAGGTTTCAGTAGACAATATAGTCTTTTAATACAGTGCGTTGGTTTGTGACTGAGTAGAACGGTTGGTGACTTAACAGAACTGTCTCTGCAGTGATTCCACCTGTGACTCCCAAGGAGCCCCAAGAGCCAGGCCAGGGTAAGAGATGGTTTGATATCAGACAATGGGATCACACATGAGAAATCAGCTTATCTCTGTGCTATGAGCTGGTTCTTTTCACTCGAGACCTTTGAAAACGGCAGGTCACGTTCATGTACCGTTTCAGTGTAATCTCATTCATTTGCAATGTGCAGGTGTTGTAGCCAATAGTTCTCTGTTGACTCTGCGTTGGGGTTTGTGTGTGTGTTGTTTCTGCCCAGTAGACAGGAGACCCTCGGGGCCCACACCACCCTCTGCTGGCTCCAAGACCCTGACAGAGCATGACCAAGATTACTGGGATGCCAAGCGTGCGTCTGACATGACTCAACAGTCACTTTCAATCCAATCTTCTCTGTTTTGACGCATGAGTTCAGCTTGGCAGAGATTATGATCATATGTCATCTATGAGAAATTGCAAAAAAAACAAGACACTAATATTGTCAAAGCCTAATGTTCGTGACAGTTGAGAGGAAACACTTTCATGTAGAGAAAAGTGTTGTTGTTCAGCCCTCTAAGACATCTAAACGTCTGTTTACAGCTGACAGAGAGAGGACCACCACTGAGGTCATTATGTATGTACCAGGTAACAGCCAATCCCGTCACGTAACAAATTACAGTACTAGTTTCAATCGTTTATTTTGCATCTATTTAACACGCACACAAATAAATGTATTTTTCTTTCAGAGGAAACCACCGTACCGCCCATGCCCTGGTACGAAGAGTATGATTATGCAGATTGTAGGTACACCACCTGCCGGTCTGGTTATTTATCATGCTCTGTAAGAGCACTCCCCTCTGTAACGTCCAACCTCTGCTCTCTCCACAGTGGCAGCTAAGAAGCTAGAGGAGGAGGCAGAGAAAGCTCGCAAGGAGAAGGAGGAGAAAGGTCTGAATCCCTTTGAATCTTTCTGCCAGGAAGAACCCTGTAGCTCTGTCCCTTTTAGGACACCCTTATGTGTTAATTCCTCACTTAGGCGACCTGGGCTGTTTATGGGACACGGTATGTTATATCCTGTGGGATTGCGACGGTGTCAATATCGGGGAGTGGAAGGAGAGAAGAGTCAATCGCCATGTGGCTGTTGGAGAGAGAATGGGGTGGATTGAGAAAGAGAGAAAGGGGGAGAGGAAGGGAGAGAAGAGTCCATCGCCATGTGGCTGTTGGAGAGAGAATGGGGTGGATTGAGAAAGAGAGAAAGGGGGAGAGGAAGGAGAGAAGAGTCCATCGCCATGTGGCTGTTGGAGAGAGAATGGGGTGGATTGAGAAAGAGAGAAAGGGGGAGAGGAAGGGAGAGAAGAGTCCATCGCCATGTGGCTGTTGGAGAGAGAATGGGGTGGATTGAGAAAGAGAGAAAGGGGGAGAGAAGAGTCCATCGCCATGTGGCTGTTGGAGAGAGAATGGGGTGGATTGAGAAAGAGAGAAAGGGGGAGAGGAAGGAGAGAAGAGTCCATCGCCATGTGGCTGTTGGAGAGAGAATGGGGTGGATTGAGGAAGAGAGAAAGGGGGAGAGGAAGGGAGAGAAGAGTCCATCGCCATGTGGCTGTTGGAGAGAGAATGGGGTGGATTGAGGAAGAGAGAAAGGGGGAGAGGAAGGAGAGAAGAGTCCATCGCCATGTGGCTGTTGGAGAGAGAATGGGGTGGATTGAGGAAGAGAGAAAGGGGGAGAGGAAGGAGAGAAGAGTCCATCGCCATGTGGCTGTTGGAGAGAGAATGGGGTGGATTGAGGAAGAGAGAAAGGGGGAGAGAAGAGTCCATCGCCATGTGGCTGTTGGAGAGAGAATGGGGTGGATTGAGGAAGAGAGAAAGGGGGAGAGGAAGGGAGAGAAGAGTCCATCGCCATGTGGCTGTTGGAGAGGGAATGGGGTGGATTGAGGAAGAGAGAAAGGGGGAGAGGAAGGGAGAGAAGAGTCCATCGCCATGTGGCTGTTGGAGAGGGAATGGGGTGGATTGAGAAAGAGAGAAAGGGGGAGAGAAGAGTCCATCGCCATGTGGCTGTTGGAGAGGGAATGGGGTGGATTGAGAAAGAGAGAAAGGGGGAGAGAAGAGTCCATCGCCATGTGGCTGTTGGAGAGGGAATGGGGTGGATTGAGAAAGAGAGAAAGGGGGAGAGAAGAGTCCATCGCCATGTGGCTGTTGGAGAGGGAATGGGGTGGATTGACAAAGAGAGAAAGGGGGAGAGGAAGGGAGAGCGATAAGGAAAAGAACGGGGTTTATCAAAACAGCTGCTGTCACGTGTTGGCGCCCTGGGCCTCAGTATCAGTGAGACAGACAAGGGGGGAGGGATGAAGAGAGGGAAGAAGGGAGGGAGGGTAGGAGGGGGGTTGGGGTTCATTTTGAGTGTGTGCAGAGCAGGCGGAGAGATTTCAAGTGTACATTTGATGATGTAAAGTGGAGTTAAATTCACCACTCGGTGTAGGCCTATCAGGATAGTTTCATAGAGTAAACTGAGCCATCTGTTTATGAGAATATGCAGGGAGGGTTATTGGAGGGTAATGGAATGGCAGTAACTGCGCAGTGCTATACCGACAGCACATATGAGAGGACAGTATTTGATGCTTGCTGAGCTGGAGAGTAATGGCGGTGTCTTGCACCACAGTGGAGCGGCTGAGGAAGATGTGGGAAGAGGAAGAGGAGGAGAGGCTGAGGCAGATCCCGTTACACGCCGAGTCCAAGAGTAAGAAAATCACCTCAATACCGTTTTTCATAATCATATTCACCAATGATCAGCTTCAACTTTACTTGAACCCCTAACCCTATACTCCCAAACCTTCCCTACAGTAAATGTCTCAGTCACAGTCTTTGATATGTGAGTGTTTATCTGTCGCAGTTAGATACTGTTGGAATGCTGGCCTGTTTTCTCCTGTTTCCTGTAATAAACTTGTTTTCTCCCCAATCAGCCTTCTGGTCCGGCCAAAAATAGATGTTTACTGTACAGTCAGACTAGGAGACGACTAGCCTGTTCTCTCTTTATCTCACCGTCTCTTTCTCTTCCAAGTACCAGATCTGAGACTCGTGTTATGGCCTCCGAGACCTCATAAAAAGGAAAAAGAATGCTATGAGAAAGCAAAAACGTCTTGCAGCACTTGAAAACAACCATTCCCTTATAGCCTTTTCAGAATAAAAAAAAAGCATTGTGTGTGGTTGTGGGTGAGTGTGCGTGCGTGCGTGTTTGTGTTTGTGTAAGATGTGGTCAGTATTGGACTGTGTTTTTAGCCTGTTGCTCTTGACGACTACAGACCAAAATATTTAGCATGGCTGACTGAACTGTTTTGGTGTGTGTCCCATTAGTTTTCAGTTGTTTTGTTTTGTTTTCCCAGAATGCCCTCCTCTAGGCCTGGAGTCCCATCGTGTTGATGATGACCAGCTGCTGGCCTCGTCTCAGTCTCACCACGGCTTCACAGCTCAGAGAGGCAGGCTCAACATGCAGGTACACATAGTACACTATAGTATAGAGATACACAGTACTACACCATAGTATTGCCTTGTCTCAGTCTCACCACGGTTTCTCTGCTTAGAGGGGCAGGCTCCACATGCAGGTACACACTGTATTGTATAACATATACTACATAACATACACACCATAGTACTGCAGATATACTTAGAATACTACATACTGGACACCAAATAAAATAAAATGTTATTGGTCACATACACGTGTTTAGCAGATGTTATTGCAGGTGTAGCAAAATGCCTGTGTTCCTAGCTCCAACAGTGCAGAAGTATCTAACAATTCATACCATTACATTTACATTTACATTTAAGTCATTTAGCAGACGCTCTTATCCAGAGCGACTTACAGATTGGTGCATTCACCTTATGACATCCAGTGGAACAGTAGTGCATCTAAATCTTTTAAGGGGGTGAGAGGGATTACTTTATCCTATCCTAGGTATTCCTTAAAGAGGCGGGGTTTCAGGTGTCTCCGGAAGGTGGTGATTGACTCCGCTGTCCTAGCGTCGTGAGGGAGTTTGTTCCACCATTGGGGGGCCAGAGCAGCGAACAGTTTTGACTGGGCTGAGCGGGAACTGTACTTCCTCAGTGGTAGGGAGGCGAGCAGGCCAGAGGTGGATGAACGCAGTGCCCTTGTTTGGGTGTAGGGCCTGATCAGAGCCTGGAGGTACTGAGGTGCCGTTCCCCTCACAGCTCCGTAGGCAAGCACCATGGTCTTGTAGCGGATGCGAGCTTCAACTGGAAGCCAGTGGAGAGAGCGGAGGAGCGGGGGTGACGTGAGAGAACTTGGGAAGGTTGAACACCAGACGGGCTGCGGCGTTCTGGATGAGTTGTAGGGGTTTAATGGCACAGGCAGGGAGCCCAGCCAACAGCGAGTTGCAGTAATCCAGACGGGAGATGACAAGTGCCTGGATTAGGACCTGCGCCGCTTCCTGTGTGAGGCAGGGTCGTACTCTGCGGATGTTGTAGAGCATGAACCTACAGGAACGGGCCACCGCCTTGATGTTAGTTGAGAACGACAGGGTGTTGTCCAGGATCACGCCAAGGTTCTTAGCGCTCTGGGAGGAGGACACAATGGAGTTGTCAACCGTGATGGCGAGATCATGGAGCGGGCAGTCCTTCCCGGGAGGAAGAGCAGCTCCGTCTTGCCGAGGTTCAGCTTGAGGTGGTGATCCGTCATCCACACTGATATGTCTGCCAGACATGCAGAGATGCGATTCGCCACCTGGTCATCAGAAGGGGAAAGGAGAAGATTAATTGTGTGTCGTCTGCATAGCAATGATAGGAGAGACCATGTGAGGTTATGACAGAGCCAAGTGACTTGGTGTATAGCGAGAATAGGAGAGGGCCTAGAACAGAGCCCTGGGGGACACCAGTGGTGAGAGCACGTGGTGTGGAGACGGATTCTCGCCACGCCACCTGGTAGGAGCGACCTGTCAGGTAGGACGCAATCCAAGCGTGGGCCGCGCCGGAGATGCCCAACTCGGAGAGGGTGGAGAGGAGGATCTGATGGTTCACAGTATCGAAGGCAGCCGATAGGTCTAGAAGGATGAGAGCAGAGGAGAGAGAGTTAGCTTTAGCAGTGCGGAGCGCCTCCGTGATACAGAGAAGAGCAGTCTCAGTTGAATGACTAGTCTTGAAACCTGACTGATTTGGATCAAGAAGGTCATTCTGAGAGAGATAGCGGGAGAGCTGGCCAAGGACGGCACGTTCAAGAGTTTTGGAGAGAAAAGAAAGAAGGGATACTGGTCTGTAGTTGTTGACATCGGAGGGATCGAGTGTAGGTTTTTCAGAAGGGGTGCAACTCTCGCTCTCTTGAAGACGGAAGGGACGTAGCCAGCGGTCAGGGATGAGTTGATGAGCGAGGTGAGGTAAGGGAGAAGGTCTCCGGAAATGGTCTGGAGAAGAGAGGAGGGATAGGGTCAAGCGGGCAGGTTGTTGGGCGGCCGGCCGTCACAAGACGCGAGATTTCATCTGAGAGAGAGGGGAGAAAGAGGTCAGAGCACAGGGTAGGGCAGTGTGAGCAGAACCAGCGGTGTCGTTTGACTTAGCAAACGAGGATCGGATGTCGTCGACCTTCTTTTCAAAATGGTTGACGAAGTCATCTGCAGAGAGGGAGGAGGGGGAGGAGGATTCAGGAGGGAGGAGAAGGTTGCAAAGAGCTTCCTAGGGTTAGAGGCAGATGCTTGGAATTTAGAGTGGTAGAAAGTGGCTTTAGCAGCAGAGAGAGAAGAGGAAAATGTAGAGAGGAGGGAGTGAAAGGATGTCAGGTCCGCAGGGAGGCGAGTTTTCCTCCATTTCCCTCGGCTGCCCGGAGCCCTGTTCTGTGAGCTCGCAATGAGTCGTCGAGCCACGGAGCGGGAGGGGAGGACCGAGCCGGCCTGGAGGATAGGGGACATAGAGAGTCAAAGGATGCAGAAAGGGAGGAGAGGAGGGTTGAGGAGGCAGAATCAGGAGATAGGTTGGAGAAGGTTTGAGCAGAGGGAAGAGATGATAGGATGGAAGAGGAGAGAGTAGCGGGGAGAGAGAGCGAAGGTTGGGACGGCGCGATACCATCCAGTAGGGGCAGTGTGGGAAGTGTTGGATGAGAGCGAGAGGGAAAAGGATACAAGGTAGTGGTCGGAGACTTGGAGGGGAGTTGCAATGAGGTTAGTGGAAGAACAGCATCTAGTAAAGATGAGGTCGAGCGTATTTCCTGCCTTGTGAGTAGGGGGAGAAGGTGAGAGGGTGAGGTCAAAAGAGGAGAGGAGTGGAAAGAAGGAGGCAGAGAGGAATGAGTCAAAGGTAGACGTGGGGAGGTTAAAGTCGCCCAGAACTGTGAGAGGTGAGCCGTCCTCAGGAAAGGAGCTTATCAAGGCATCAAGCTCATTGATGAACTCTCCGAGGGAACCTGGAGGGCGATAAATGATAAGGATGTTAAGCTTGAAAGGGCTGGTAACTGTGACAGCATGGAATTCAAAGGGGGCGATAGACAGATGGGTAAGGGGAGAAAGAGAGAATGACCACTTGGGAGAGATGAGGATCCCGGTGCCACCACCCCGCTGACCAAAGCTCTCGGGGTGTGCGAGAACACGTGAGCAGACGAAGAGAGAGCAGTAGGAGTAGCAGTGTTGTCTGTGGTGATCCATGTTTCCGTCAGTGCCAAGAAGTCGAGGCACTGGAGGGAGGCATAGGCTGAGATGAACTCTGCCTTGTTGGCCGCAGATCGGCAGTTCCAGAGGCTTACCGGAGACCTGGAACTCCACGTGGGTCGTGCGCGCTGGGACCACCAGATTAGGGTGGCCGCGGCCACGCGGTGTGGAGCGTTTGTATGGTCTGTGCAGAGAGGAGAGAACAGGGATAGACAGACACATAGTTGACAGGCTACACAAGAGGCTACGCTAATGCAAAGGAGATTGGAATGACAAGTGGACTACACGTCTCGAGTGTTCAGAAAGTTAAGCTTACGTAGCAAGAATCTTATTGACTAAAATGATTAAAATGATACAGTACTGCTGAAGTAGGCTAGCTGGCAGAGGCTGCGTTGTTGACTATGTAGGCTAGCTGGCATTGGCTGCGTTGTTGACACTACACTAATCAAGTCGTTCCGTTGAGTGTAATAGTTTCTACTGTGCTGCTATTCGGGGCTAGCTGGCTAGCTAGCAGTGTTGATTACGTTACGTTGCGTTAAAGAACGACAATAGCTGGCTAGCTAACCTAGGAAATCGCTCTAGACTACACAATTATCTTTGATACAAAGACGGCTATGTAGCTAGCTACGATCAAACAAATCAAGCCGTTGTACTGTAATGAAATGAAATGAAAAATGTGATACTACCTGTGGAGCGAGGCGAAATGCGACCGGATTGTTGAGTGCAGAAGTTCTGTTCGGTAGACGTTGGCTAGCTGTTGGCTAGCTAGCAGAGTCTCCTACGTTAAGGACGACAAATAGCTGGCTAGCTAACCTCGGTAAATTAAGATAATCACTCTAAAACTACACACTCTAAACTACACAATTATCTTGGATACGAAGACAGCAAAGACAACTATGTAGCTAGCTAACACTACACTAATCAAGTCGTTCAGTTGAGTGTAATAGTTGTGCTGCTAATCGGTAGACGGTGGACTAGCTAACGGTGGACGTTAGCTAGCTGGCTAGCTGCAGGGCAGTGTAGACTGCGTTAGGACGACGAAATACGATAATTACGCAATTATCTATGATACAAAGACGGCTATGTAGCTAGCTAAGAAGAAATTGCTAAGATTAGACAAATCAAACCGTTGTACTATAATGAAATGTAATGAAATGTAATACTACCTGCGGACCGAGTGCAGATGCGACCGCTCGCTCCAACTCCTCTCTACCAATACACACAAATCTAAAAGTAAAAGAATGGAATTAATAAATATATAAACGTTAGATTGAGCAATGTCGGAGTGGCATTGACTAAAATACAGTAGAATAGAATACAGTAAATAAATATGAGATGAATAAAGCAGTAATGTAAACATGATTAAAGTGACTAGTGTTCCATTATTAAAGTGGCCATGTCTATGTACAGTGCCTTGCGAAAGTATTTGGCCCCCTTGAACTTTGCGACCTTTTGCCACATTTCAGGCTTCAAACATAAAGATATAAAACTATATTTTTTTGTGAAGAATCAACAACAAGTGGGACACAATCATGAAGTGCAACGACATTTATTGGATATTTCAAACTTTTTTAACAAATCAAAAACTGAAAAATTGGGCGTGCAAAATTATTCAGCCCCCTTAAGTTAATACTTTGTAGCGCCACCTTTTGCTGCGATTACAGCTGTAAGTCGCTTGGGGTATGTCTCTATCAGTTTTGCACATCGAGAGACTGACATTTTTTCCCATTCCTCCTTGCAAAACAGCTCGAGCTCAGTGAGGTTGGATGGAGAGCATTTGTGAACAGCAGTTTTCAGTTCTTTCCACAGATTCTCGATTGGATTCAGGTCTGGACTTTGACTTGGCCATTCTAACACCTGGATATGTTTATTTTTGAACCATTCCATTGTAGATTTTGCTTTATGTTTTGGATCATTGTCTTGTTGGAAGACAAATCTCCGTCCCAGTCTCAGGTCTTTTGCAGACTCCATCAGGTTTTCTTCCAGAATGGTCCTGTATTTGGCTCCATCCATCTTCCCATCAATTTTAACCATCTTCCCTGTCCCTGCTGAAGAAAAGCAGGCCCAAACCATGATGCTGCCACCACCATGTTTGACAGTGGGGATGGTGTGTTCAGGGTGATGAGCTGTGTTGCTTTTACGCCAAACATAATGTTTTGCATTGTTGCCAAAAAATTCAATTTTGGTTTCATCTGACCAGAGCACCTTCTTCCACATGTTTGGTGTGTCTCCCAGGTGGCTTGTGGCCAACTTTAAACGACACTTTTTATGGATATCTTTAAGAAATGGCTTTCTTCTTGCCACTCTTCCATAAAGGCCAGATTTGTGCAATATACGACTGATTGTTGTCCTATGGACAGAGTCTCCCACCTCAGCTGTAGATCTCTGCAGTTCATCCAGAGTGATCATGGGCCTCTTGGCTGCATCTCTGATCAGTCTTCTCCTTGTATGAGCTGAAAGTTTAGAGGGACGGCCAGGTCTTGGTAGATTTGCAGTGGTCTGATACTCCTTCCATTTCAATATTATCGCTTGCACAGTGCTCCTTGGGATGTTTAAAGCTTGGGAAATCTTTTTTGTATCCAAATCCGGCTTTAAACTTCTTCACAACAGTATCTCGGATCTGCCTGGTGTGTTCCTTGTTCTTCATGATGCTCTCTGCGCTTTTAACGGACCTCTGAGACTATCACAGTGCAGGTGCATTTATACGGAGACTTGATTACACACAGGTGGATTGTATTTATCATCATTAGTCATTTAGGTCAACATTGGATCATTCAGAGATCCTCACTGAACTTCTGGAGAGAGTTTGCTGCATTGAAAGTAAAGGGGCTGAATAATTTTGCACGCCCAATTTTTCTGCTTTTGATTTGTTAAGAAATATCCAATAAATGTCGTTCCACTTCATGATTGTGTCCCACTTGTTGTTGATTCTTCACAAAAAAATACAGTTTTATATCTTTATGTTTGAAGCCTGAAATGTGGCAAAAGGTCGCAAAGTTCAAGGGGGCCGAATACTTTCGCAAGGCACTGTATATAGAGCAGCAGCCTCGAAGAGGCAGGGTTGAGTAACCGGGTGGTAGCCGGCGAGTGATGGCTATTTAACTGTCTGATGGCCTTGAGATAGAAGCTGTTTTTCAGTCCCTAGGTCCCAGCTTTGATGCACCTGTACTGACGTTGCCTTAAAGATAATAGCGGGGTGAACAGGCTGTGGCTCGGGTGGTTGATGTCCTTGATGATATTTTTGGTCTTCCTGTGCTGTAGGTGTCCTGGGGGTCAGGCAGTGTGCCCCCGGTGATGCGCCGCATCACCCTCTGGAGATCCCAGTGGTTGTGGGTGGTGCAGTTGCCGTGCCAGGCGGTGATACAGCCCAACAGGATGCTCACAATTGTGCATCAGTAAAAGTTTGTGAGGGTCTTACAGGCCAAGCCAAATTTCTTTAGCCTCCTGCCGTTGAAGATGCACTTTTTGCGCCTTCTTCACCACACTGTCTGTGTGGGTAGTCCATTTCAGATTGTCAGGGATGTGTACGCGGAGGAACTTGAAGCTTTCCACCTTCTCCACTTCGGTCCCATCGATGTGGATAGGGGCTTGCTCCCTCTGCTGTTTCCATTGTTGGTAATCAGGCCTACTGCTGTTGTGTATTCTACAAACCTGATGATTGAGTTGGAGGCGTGCGTGGCCAAGCAGTCATGGGTGAACAGGGAGTACAGGAGGGGGCTGAGCACGCACCCTTGTGGGGCCCCTGTGATGAGGATCAGCAAAGTGGAGGTGTTGTTTCCTACCTTCACTACCTGGGGGTGGTCCGTCAGGAAGTCCTGGACCCAGTTGCACAAGGCGGGGTGCAGACCCAGGGCCCCGAGCTTAATGATGAGCTTGGAGGGTACTGTGGTGTTGAAGGCTGCGCTATAGTCAATGAACAGCATTCTTACGCAGGTATTCCTGTTGTCCAAATGGGATAGAGCAGTGTGATGGCGATTGCATTGTCTGTGGATCTATTGTGTCAAATTGAAGTGGGTCTAGGGTGTCATGTAAGGTAGAAATTATATGATCATTAACTAGCCTCTCAAAGCACTTCATGATGACAGAAGTGAGTGTAGTCATTTCGTTCAGTGACCTTTGCTCTCTTGGGTACAGGAACAATGGTGGCCATCTTGAATCATGTGTGGACAGCAGACTGGGATAGGGGGAGATTGAATATATCTTTAAACACTCCAGCCAGCTGGTCTGCCCTCGGCCGGCAGCCTTACGAGGGTTAACACGCTTAAATGTCTTACTCACATCGGCCACGGAGATCGAGAGCCCACAGTCCTTGGGTGCAGGCTGCGTCGGTGGCACTGTGCTATCCTCAAAGCGTTTGAAAAGGGTGTTTAGCTTGTCTGAGAGCAAGACGGTGTCTGCGATGTGGCTGGTTTTCCCTTTGTAGTCTGTGGTTGTCTGTAGACCCTCCCATACGTATCCGGTCTGAGTCACTGAAATGTGACTCCACTTTGTCTCTGTACTGACGTTTTGCCTGTTTGATTGCCTTACGGAGGGAATAATTACAATGTTTGTATTCAACCATATTATCAGTCACGTTGCCATTGTTTAATGTGATGGTTCATGCTTTCAGTTTTGTGCAAATGCTGCCATCTATCCATGTTTTCTGCTTTGGGTAGATTTTAATAGTCACAGTGGGAACAACATCCCCTATAGACTTCCTGATGAACTCAGTCACCGTGTCCATGTATACGTCAATGTTATTCTCAGAGGCTACCCGGAACATATCCCAGTCCGTGTGATCAAAACAATCTTGAAGCATGGATTCTGATTGGTCAGACCAGCGCTGAATAGACCTTAGCATGGGTACTTCCTATTTGAGTTTCTGCCTATAGGAAGGAAGGAGTAAAATGGAGTTCGGATCTGATTTGCTGAAGGGAGGGCGGGGGAGGGCCTTGTAGGCATTTCGAAAGGGGGAGTGTTTTACCAGAGCGAGTACTACAGCAAAAGTGTTGATAGAACTTTGGTAGTGTTTTCCTAAAATGTTCTTTGTTAAAATCCCCAGCTACAATAAATGCGGCCTCAAGATATGTGGTTTCCAGTTTGCATTATGTCCAGTGTAGGTCCTTGAGGGCTGTCGTGGTATCGGCTGGAGGGGAATATACACGGCAGTGACTATAACCAAAGAGAATTCTCTTGGGAGGTAATACGGTCTGCATTTGATTGTGAGGTATTCTAGGTCGGGTGAACAAAAGGACTTGAGTTTCTGTATGTTATCACAATCACACCATGAGTAGTTAAAATAATCATGAAACATACAGCACCGCCCTTGTTCTTCCCGAAGAGTTCTTTATTCCTGTCTGTACGATGTACTGAGAACCCAGCTGGCTGTATGAACGGGAACAGTATATTCCGAGAGAGCCATGATTCCGTGAAAGAGAGTATGTTACAGTCCCTGATGTCTCTCTGGAAGGAGATCCTCGCCCTGAGCTCGTTTACTTTATTGTCCAGAGACTGAACATTAGCAAGTAATATACTTGGAAGTGGTGGATGGTGTGCACGCTTCCTGAGTCGGACTAGAAGTCCACTCCAAATACTTGTTCTCTGCTGGCGGCGTCTTGGAGCAGCCTCTGGGATAAGTTCAATTGTCCTGGGGGGTACGAACAAAGGATCCAATTTGGTAAAGTCATATTCCTGGTCGTAATGCTGATGAGTTACCGTCGCTCTGATATCCGAAAGTTATTTCCGGCTGTATGCAAAAACACAAAAAAACGCTCTGGGCTAAAAATGTAAGAAATAACACAAAATACTAAGTATTGCAAATTTGCTTAGGAGCTAGAAGCAGAGCTGCCATGTCTGTCGGCACCATCTTGCCACCATAGTACTGGAAAATGGGCTCCCCCTCTAGAGACAGGTTCCTCTCAAGGTTCATTCCTACCTAGGGAGCTTTTCCTTCCAACTATTTCCTCAGATCTTAAGAGGATGCTGCATGATTGACCAGTTGAGGGGATAATTTTGTCTCCCCAGAGTTCCGGTGATGACGACGGTGTGTACGGGGGTGCGTGGTGCGCAGAGCCAGAGGAGAATAACCACTGGTTTGAGGTGGACGCTCGCAGAGAGGTGGAGTTCACTGGAGTCATTGTACAGGGCAGAAATTCAGACACAGTGTAAGTCCTGCTGTCCGGGGTCACTGCACTGTTCACACAGCCAGGGCCAGATGGAATCCCCATTAGCCTGCACAATTGATTTGAAATGAACAACACATGAAATTAATACAAACCAAACACCATTCACATCAAGGTTTTTTTTATCCATTAGATAAGCAGAATGCTGCAAAAATGATTATAGGGAAAAAGTAATAGGAAATATATAATAGGAATATTTCCTGTGGAATCAACTGGCACTTTGAATGTTAAAGATTACACAATGTTGGCTATTCGCATGACTTATAAAGTCTCTTTCTCTCTCTCTCTCTCTTCCTGTATTTCAGAGAAGATTTTGTGTCCACGTTCCACGTGTCCTTCAGTAACGACAGTCGTGATTGGACGGTGCTCCACGATGGCTATGCGGAGTGGGTGAGTGACCTCTTAAGATTGGTCAGTGCAGCTGCCAATTTATTATCTCAACTTTCCTCCTCTCTAATCTTTCCCCTCTCCATCCCTCCAGTTGTTCTATGGCAATGTGGATAGGGACACGCCAGTGATGGTACAGTTTGATTGGCCAATTGTGGCACGTTACATCCGTATCCTTCCCCAGAGCTGGAACGGTAGCTTGTGTCTCAGAGCTGAGGTCATGGCCTGCCAACTGCCAAGTGAGTACAATACAATGCATAACCCCATCACCTCAGTGAAAACATCCCCTCCAAAAACTCCAGAACCTCATCACATCCCTAACTCCATCACCTCATAACCTATAAAAGGATCATAATCACGCCCACAACCATCCCCATTACTCTCCCATTTGAATTCCACCACATGCTTCCAATGTTGTTCCTCCCTTCACTCCCCGCAGGCAGCTTCCGTAGTGAGAATGAGGTCCACCCCACAGACGACCTGGACTACAGACACCACAACTATAAGGACATGAGACAGGTGAGTCTAAAAGGAGAGTGGGGCACAGGTGGGTATGTCAGGTGAGATAGTCCCTCTTTCATCTCTCCCTCATCCCTCTCTCTCTATCCTCCTCTATCTCCACCTCCGTCACGCCCACCTAACACATCACTCTCCTCTCTCCCTCCATCTTCCCATATCTCCCTTCATCTCTCCCACCTCCCTTCTCTCTCCATCCCAGATGATGAAGGTGATAAATGAGGAGTGTCCTAACATCACAAGGATCTATAACATTGGGAAGAGTTCTGCTGGCCTGAAGATGTACGCCATGGAGATCTCTGACAACCCCGGGGAACACCAGACAGGTGTGTGTGTGTGTGTGTGTGTGTGTGTGAGTAATTGGTGAGCCATACAGCAACGGACCTCGCACACATACTAAGTGATCACAAAACACTGTCACATAAAGACATCTTACTCAACAGGTGAGCCGGAGTTTCGCTACACGGCGGGTCTCCATGGCAACGAGGCGCTGGGGCGGGAGCTGCTCCTCCTGCTGATGCAATTCATGTGTAAGGAGTACAATGACGACAACCCCCGAGTGCGCCGCCTGGTGGAGGGTGTGAGAATACACCTGGTTCCCTCACTCAACCCAGACGCCTACGAACTGGCTTACGAGATGGTGAGGGACCTGGGCTCATTTCAAAAAGATGCTCCAACAAGGGATATATATGTTTTAATTGATGAAACGGGAACCAATGTAACATTACATCATGTTCTTTCCATATCCTATTTCTCTCCCCACAGGTCCCAAACTGCCTGCTCTAAGAAGTGTATTTGCAATAATCTCTTCAATAGAGATGGCATTTTCTCACCTCTCCTCTCTCGTCTCCAGGGCTCTGAGATGGGGAATTGGGGTCTGGGACACTGGACGGAGGAGGGATACGATATCTTCCAGAACTTCCCGGACCTCAACAGTGTTCTGTGGGGGGCAGAGGACAGGGGCTGGGTCCCACGCATTGTACCCAATCACCACATCCCACTCCCAGAGAACTTCCTCAATGGCTCTGTGAGTGTTTGGGCTCGAGACGTTGTTGTTTCTGTTATTGATTTTGTACTGTTCAATTTCCAATTACACTAGTCTTTATTTTCTCTCTCGCTTTGTCTCACTCTTTCTCTCTCTCTCTCTCACAATTTCCAATTATACTAGTTAGAATTTCTGGGGTGACATCTCTATTTTCTCTCTCTCTCTCTCTCTCTCTCTCTTTTTGTAGGTTGCCCTGGAGACCAAAGCTGTCATTAACTGGATGGAGCGGACCCCATTTGTGTTGGGAGCCAATTTGCAGGGGGGAGAAAAAGTAGTGGCGTACCCGTTTGATATGCAGCGGCCTCCAAGGGCTGCAGGGGTGGGTTTCGGTTGTGACTGAAATAAGACAAAGCAGGAAAAGTAGTATCCTATATCGGGAATCTTTATCTAGGGAATTTCAGACGTACCCATAGATTTATATCTGCACCCAAGAGAATAGGATGCCATTTGGTCACCATTTCCAGCCCTGCTATCTTCTATCACATTAACATAATCTGATTCCTGTGTCTTTCAACAGACGTTGGGGTCTCGGCGTGGGTCTCGGCCCGGTATGGACCATGAGATGAACGAGGAGACGTGGGCCCGGATGCAGCGTCAGAACGGGGACGCGCTACGGGAGACGGCAGACGACACCATGTTCCGCTGGCTGGCCATGTCGTACGCCCACAGCCACTTGACCATGACAGAGACCCAGCGGGGCTCCTGCCACACCGACGACATCTCTGGGGGACAGGGCATCATCAACAGGGCCAGCTGGAAGCCTGTGGTGGGGAGTGAGTGTCAATGGGGACGGGGAAAGACGTGAAGAGTGGAGGAGAGGCGAGAGAAGAGAGGAGTCTGAAGGAAGGGCGCCGGAGAGAGATAGGGAGAAAAAAAGGAGAGAGAGTATCAAGGCTCAGGAGAAGACCCAGATGCAGTCAGTTTCGAGGTAACAAAAGTTTATTACAAAAACAGTGGGGCAGGCAAATGACAGATCAAGGGCAGACAGAGGTCAGTAAATCCAGAGCAGAGTCCAAAAGGTACAGAACAGCAGGTAGGCTCAGGGCAGGCAAGAATGGTCAAAACCGGGAGAACGGGAACTAGAGCAAGACAGGAGCACGGGGAAAACGCTGGTATGCTTGACAAAACAAAACGAACTGGTAACAGAGAACACAGGTATAAATACACTGGGGATAATGGGGAAGATGTGCCACACCTGGAGGTGAGTGGAGACAAGCACAAAGACGGGTGAAACAGATCAGGGTGTGACAGAGAGAGAGGAAGAAATAAGTATGAAGAATCAGGTTAAAGAGAGATAGAGAGAAGCAGACAGTGTTAACTCCATCTCATGTTTTATACTTCCCTCATGATTTAAACCCCCAGGTATGAATGACTTCAGCTACTTGCACACTAACTGCTTTGAGCTGTCCGTCTTCTTGGGCTGTGACAAGTTTCCGCACGAGAGTGAGCTGCCTTTGGAGTGGGAGAACAACCGAGAGGCACTACTGTCCTTCATAGAACAGGTCAGAATACACACTACAAAGACAACATCAATTCATGTTTAATATTACCTGTTTTTTTTAATGCATTTTACTGTGCCTTTTGTTACTTTGTTATTTTATAAACATTTGGTATTTTATTAGGATCCCCATTAGCTGTTGCAATAGCAGCAGCTACTCTTCCTGGGGTTCAACACAAAACATGAAACATAATACAGAACATCATTAGATAAGAACAGAACTACATACATTTTTTAAAAGGCACACGTAGCCTACATATCAATGCATACACACAAACTATCTAGGTCAAATAGGGGAGAGGCGTTGTGCTGCGAGGTGTTGCTTTATCTGTTTTTTGAAACCAGGTTTGCTGTTTATTTGAGCCATATGAGATGGAAGAATGCAATAAGGTCTCTATATAATACTGTACATTTCTTGAATTCGTTCTGGATTTGGGGACTGTGAAAAGACCCCTGGTGGCATGTCTGGTGGGATAAGTGTGTGTGTGTCAGAGCTGTGTGTAAGTTGACTATGCAAACAATTTGGGATTTTCAACACATTGTTTCTTATAAAAAGAAGTGACGCAGTCAGTCTCTCCTCAACTCCTCAACTCTTAGCCTGGAGAGACTGGCATGCATAGTATTTATATCAGCCCTCTGATTACAATTAAGAGCAAAACGTGCCGCTCTGTTCTGGGCCAGCTGCAGCTTAACTAGGCCTTTCCTTGCAGCACTGGACCACACGACTGGACAATAATCAAGATTAGACAAAAAACTAGAGCCTGCAGAACTTGCTTTTTGGAGTGTGGTGTCAGAAAAGAAAAGCATCTCTTTATTACGGACAGACCTCTCCCCATCTTTACATCCATTAAATCTATATGTTTTGACCATGACAGTTTACAATCTAAGGTAACGCCAAGTAATTCAGTCTCTTCAACAGCCACACCATTCATTACCAGATTCAGCTGAGGTCTAGCACTTAAAGAATGATTTGTACCTAATACAATGCTCTTAGTTTTAGAGATGTTCAGGACCAGTTTATTACTGGCCACCCATTCCAAAACAGACTGCAACTTTTTGTTAAGGGTTTCAGTGACTTCATTTGCTGTGGTTGCTGATGCATATATGGTTGAATCATCAGCATACACGGACACACATGCTTTGTTTAATATCAGTGGCAGGTCATTGGTAAAAATAGAAAAGAGTAGAGGGCCTAGAGAGCTGCCCTGCGGTATCCCACACTTTACATGTTTGACATTAGAGACGCTTCCAATTAAAGAAAATCCTTTGAGTTCTATTAGATAGATAGCTCTGAATCCACGATATGGTGGCAGAGGTTGAAAGGCCATAGCACTTAAGTTTTTTCAACAACAGGTTATGGTCAATAGTATCAAAGGCTGCACTGAAGTCTAACAGCACAGCACCCACAATCTTCTTATTATCAATTTCTCTCAACCAATCATCACTCATTTGTGTCAGTGTAGTACATGTTGACTGCCCATCTCAAAAAGCATGCTGAAAGTCTGTTGTAAATTTGTTTACAGAGAAATAGCATTGTATTTCCAAGTTTGCTAAGAGCTGGCAGCAAGCCGATAGGTCTGCTGTTAGAACTTGTAAAGGCCGCTTTACCACTCTTGGGTAGCAGAATTACTTTGGCTTCCCCCAAGGCCCGAGGACAAAGACTTTCCTTTAGGCTCAGATTCAAAATATGACAGATAGGAGTGGCTATAGAGTCAGCCAGCATCCTCAGTAGCTTTTCATCTAAGTTGTCAATGCCAGTCATTATTGATCAATAAATAATCATTAAAATAATTGGCAACATCAAATGGTTTGTGATGAATAAGCCGTCTGATTCGATGAAAGACTGAGTTGAATTTGTCTTTCTGCCCATAATTTCATTTAAAGTACTCCAAAGTTTTTTTTTCCATCGTTCTTTATATCGTTGATCTTGGCTTCATAATACAGTTTCTTCTTTTTGTTGAGTTGAGTCACATCATTTCTCAATTTGCAGTAAGCCAGCCAGACTTATTAGCCACTCCTTTTGCCCATCTCTTTCAACCATACAGTTGTTCAATTCCTCATCAATCAATGGAGTCTTACCAGTTCTAACTATCAGTTTCTTAACAGGTGCATGTTTATCAATAATTGGAAGAAGCAATTTCATAAATTCATCAAGTGCAGCATCTGGATGCTCCTCATTAATCACATCAGGCCAGCAAATATGTTTAACATCATCCACATGAGTCACAGCAATATCTTTTGTATGATCTCTTATACACAATTTTAGGCCCAGCTGTTGAAACTTTGGCATTCCTGGATATAGCCACTATATTGTGATCACTGCATCCAATGGGTTCGGATACAGCTTTAGAACAAAGTTCTACAGTATTAGTAAAAATGTGATTGATACATGTGGATGATCTTGTTCCTGCAGTGTTTGTAAACACCCTGGTAGGTTGATTAATAACCTGAACCAGATTACAGGCACTGGTTACAGTAAGAAGCTTCCACTTGAGAGGACAGCTTGATGAAAACCAGTCAATATTCAGGTCCCCAAGAAAGTAAGGGTGGCAGGTGGCCTAGTGGTTACGAGTGTTGGGCCAATAACCAAAAGGTTGCTGGATCCAATCCCTGAGCTGACAAGGTAAAAATGTGTTGTTTTGCCCCTGAGCAAGGCAGTAACCCACTGGTGCTGAAGACGTGGATGTTGATTAGGGCACGTGGATGTTGATTAGGGCAGCGCCCCGCACCTTTGATTCAGAGGGGTTGGTTTAAATGCGGAAGATACATTTCAGTTGAAGTCATTTAGTTGTACAACTGACCAGGAATCCCCCTTTCCCTATATGCCACTGAGTAAATGCTGTACTTGATTGAATTGCACCCAGTGATGTCATCTGAGCGTTGAGCCCTGATAGAGGTTCTGTTTCCTGTGCCAGGTGCATCGTGGGATAAAGGGTATAGTGAGGGACATGGAGGGCAATCCTCTGGCCAACGCCACCATCTCTGTGGAAGGTATCAAGCACGACGTCAAGACTGGTAAACCTGCATTTACACACACACAGCATATCGCAGAGGAAGACCAAAGACAAATGTACATGGTAGTTCCTTCCAAAATGATATGACATTTCTGATCCTCTCTTTCTGGTCTTTCCTTTTCTCACCCCCGTAGCTGCAGCCGGAGACTACTGGCGGTTGTTGAACCCTGGGGAGTACCGTGTGATGGCCCGCGCCGAAGGCCACACTCCCCAGACCCGGCTGTGCATGGTGGGCTACGACTCCGGGGCCACCCCCTGCAGCTTCACCCTGGCCAAGTCCAACTGGGATCGCATCAAGCAGATCATGGACCTCCACGGCAAGAGGCCAATACGGCTTGTCACCAAGGCACCGCCCCAGGCAGGAAGTGACATCAGTGGTGGAGCCGTTGGCAGCATGAACACCACAAAGACGGACACCGGTGGCAGGGCAGCCGACTCACAGAATGCTAAGAACCTCCGCCGCTTACGGCTGATGCGCCTGCGCCAGCTGCGCCTGCGGAGACTCAGGGCCAACCTCTCCACCACCACGACCGTTGCCACCACGACCACCACACCGGCCCCCACGACGACGGCGGAGCTGGTGACCGAGAGCACTACTTCCTGGTATGACTCGTGGTTCCCTGTTGAGAGTTCGTACACAGAGCCCACGCAGGCCGAGATCCTCACGGAAATCCAGGAGTCAGAGCCCACACAGGACTACATCTTTGATTACAAGTTTGATGATTACTAAATTGAATTGCTAAAGTAACAGTTTGTAAATACACAATCATAGCTAAAAGGCATTATTCAAATTGTGGGAAACAAAAAACAAATGTAATTCCGTCTCGTGCTGAAAGACAATATTGTAACTGCATTTTTTGTAGCACTTTTTATATTAAAAGAATAATACTTCTTTGGTGCTCTTCTATTAATGTCTCATGATGGTTTTACATTTATTCTGATATATTTTTGTGACGCACGCACATTGATCAGAGAATAGGGCACAGTCTTTCTGTGCAGATGAGGGAGTCAAAGGCATGCTAACGGTATTATTTACTCAGGCAAGCCTACTCTGAGGTATCTAGCCTTGCTATTATGTTGCGGGTCAACTTGACCCATTTCCACTTTTTGAGTCGTCTAAAATACCAGTTAACCTCTCTTTTTCGCCGTGAAATTAAATGACTTTTCCTCATTTAGGGTCATGAACCTTCACTTTAAAATGTGGACACACTAATGTGTTGTGGAATGTCTGTCTAGATTGTGTATAAAAACATGATGTCGGAGGTCATTTTGACCAGGAGGCTTTCATGTGTATAGATAAATCCAAAATAAACAAGTGTCTTTGATGTATTTTGTTTTGACTGGTTCTGGTTGCAATTTTATAATTCTGTTTGGGTGAAAAGGAGCTTTCCCCAAGCTTCTCCTTCTCAGTGCGAGAGCAGCTGATCTCTGACACAGGCGGTCAAAAATGAGCTCCGAAATATATTCAGTCCATGCAGCCTTATCACAAATTCTGAACTGTGACAGTGAAATAGAAGAAGAGGTTTCGGAGACGGAGGACATTTCAGAGACGGAGGACAATGCTGTCGATGATCCAGACTGAATTTTTCTTTGGTGAAGAGGATTCCGAGATGATCTCTTCCATACCATCCCCTCCATCAGATGAGAGAGAGCGAGCAACAGCCATCATCCAGAGAAGGGAGGACATAGAAGTCTAAAGATGGTAATACTGAATGGTCACAGTCACCACGACGAAGTCAAGGTAGACTGTCAGCTTCCAATGTAATCAGAGTTGATCCAGGGCCTAAACGATTTGCCGTCACTCGAGTCCATGATGCTCTTTTTTACCCCGAGCAATAGAGAACATTGTACTGGACATGACCAACTTGGGGGGGAGCCGTGTGTCAAGAGAACTGGAAGCGACTGGATCGGATTGACTTGCAGGCGGACATTGGATTGCTGATATTAGCTGGAGTGTACAAGTCAAACGGAGAAGCGAAGGGCCAGCCTGTGGGATGAAGAAAATGGAAAGCCAATATTCCGGGCAACAATTTCTCCGCAAGAATTCCACATCATTTCTCGGGCGATTCGCTTTGATAACCGTGATACTAGACCCGGTCGACGTGAGAGAGACAAACTAGCTGCAATCAGAGATGTATGGGATAAATGGGTGGACATTTTACCGTTACTGTACAATCCTGGTCCTCACGTTACAGTGGGTGAACGATTTGTTCCATTCTCCCACGCGCCACAGGTCCAGTCTGTCTCACCTGTGTCTGGACACGTGCAGTGTCCTGTCCCTCTACACCTCCAGCCCAGAACCCAGCAGCACAGGACCAGAGACACCCACAATCTCAACCCTGCACCCCTCATCTTCTTCCTACACTCAGAACCAGGACTCGCAGTGCAACCTGACCCCAGCTCTAAAAAGGCCTTATCTGCTGTGCAGGAGAAGATTTCTCAGTCACTCTGGGTTGTACCAACGAAACAAAGGCAAGGTTGCAGACCAAATAGGCCAACTAAATGTTTTAGTGACGCACAAAATCCTCAGGCCACCCAGTCTCTCACACAGACCAGTCAGAGTAGTCAGCTAACAGATGACCTGCATGTGCTAGACGACAACAATAGACCATCCAACGGTCCTCAGGTTTAGAAGACGTCTCAGCCGGAGTCAGTCTGTCTTGAAGAGTCTCTAAGAGCTTGAAGAGTCTCTAAAAGCCTGGAGACTGAAGGAAATATTGTTGAAATCTTTGGTGTGTAGAACATTTTGGTTCGTAGAAGGCTGTGGTGAAAACTTTGGTGTGCATGTGTATAGAACTTAGTCCTGTTTGGTGGTGTGTCAGAGAGAGGAGAGGAGGAGGATATAGCTGTGGGCTCAGGGTTTTTAAGCAGCCTCCTGGCAGAGACCAAGGAAAGGAACCGCAGATGCATGCAGGAGTCTGGAGTCTCAGAAGCAGTTGCACAGCACAACCTTTCATTAGAGGGAGAGACCTCTGGGAGTGAGATGATCAACAGCAAACAGCTTAAAGAGCACAAACCATTTAATTAAACGTTACACTTTCCTGAATTATTATGTTACAAAGAAACAATACCCACATGTAACCAACTGAAATCACACGGACATTTCAAGGTACATCGTGTGTGTCGTAAAACAGGTGTTGCATTTCAGTTACGGAAGTAAATTGAGATCCCAATTCAACAATAGAAAGTTACTTACTGAAACAAAATGGCAATTTTCATTCTTCAAATTAGGATTTTGAACACTAGTGAAGGTAATTTGCTTCAGTGGAAGTTCAGAGTAATGCAGTCATTGTTACATTACTGTGATAAACACCTGTTGTGTTGAGGGAAGGGACATTCTGTTGAGTTCACAGAAGGTTTTCTAACCAGACAATGGAAACGAGGACGTTGGTTCACTGACAGAGGAGTAACAGTGCTGCTGGCAGGTTCCTCAAACCTGGGTGGTATTCATTAGTGCACACCGTTTCAACACGTAGCAAAACTCAAATAAGCGTTTCTTATTGGAAAAGTTCAGGCAGTCCCGCCCTGTTTCAGTCGGTTTTCTTCCGTTTGGGGTCTAGTGAATACCACCCTGATGTTGGACACTCCGGCTGCATCTCAGTAGTCTACAATGGCTTCCTCAGTTTGTCTCCTCTCCACCCGAACTGATCTGGAAACTGGTGATGTCATAGGCCAGCTGTGCACAGCAAGTCTGATTGGTGCAAGTTGACATGGAGGCCTAGGATTTGCCAGCCTTGCCCCCTCGGCTCCTCCCCCCGGTGTAGTGGAAACTCTTCAAGGGGTTCCTGCCTCGGAAGTCCTTCTAAGAGGAAAAAGGGATGAGACGGGGTTAGACGGATCAGAGTATCCATTACAGTTTTGAAAGTAAATGCTTGGTTATTGTTTGCTGCTCCCAGTGTGAAGGAAATAATGGGAGAAAAAAAAGCTAATGGAACGTCTGCAACTCCCCAGCGCGGTCTTTGTTGAGCTAGGCTAGGGTTGAGGCCAGGGGTATAGGGATTATGTTAGGGTTAAAGTTATGTCTGGGCTAGAGTTAGTACGGAACCTTACCTTAAAGGTCGTCTTGACGACCCCGTCAGGTTTGGGCTTCTCTCTCCTCCTCCTCCTCTTCCTGCCGGACATTGGGTTGGCCACTCCCCTCAGCGTCGGAGGGACTGAAACGGCCAATGAGAATATTGTTTACATATTACCATAAGCTGAGTGTAAGATTGAAAACCATTATTGATAGGAGGTCCCTAAGCAATGTGTGTGTCTTACTGAGGTATTCTGGTACGTTCTTCAGGTGTGGCTTGATGACAGCAGGGTGCAGGTCTTTATCGTGCCTCAGCAGCTGCAGGTCTCGGGGGTTGTCCTCAAAGTACGTCTGAGTGACAGAACTGACCAATCAGTGCCATGGAAAAGGAAGAGAAACAGAAAGGGGGGCAGGAGAGAGAGCGAGAGAGAGAAGCCCACTCACCTTGAGTTTCTCTGAGTTGAGCAGCTCCTGTTTGATCTCTTTCAGTCTGGCCTCCCTCACCGCCTGCTTAGTTACTGACCTCATGGCATCCTAGACACACACATTTATTATTACAAAATCCAAACTCATAGACTACCCGGTGTGTAGCCCACAGCTTTTCAAACCGCACCTGCCCACACCCGCTGGTTCTGTCCAACTCCCACCCGCTACCGCAGAACTGGTCCCGAACCCAACCGCAGTCCCACAATGTTATGTTAGGCGTATGTGACGCAGCTCACTTGCCAGCCATATCAAAAACACACAAAAATAACCTAAGTAGTAGGTTAAATTACCAGACATTCTCACATGGCCCATTATATTAGTTTTATAGCCTATCTTTTAGGAGCAGGACGATTTTCAATATTTATGTCTAGGCAATGTAGTAAACTATAGCCTAATCATATTTAGGAAGTACATTTCCTTGAGAAGACGTCCTTGGAAAGTTGCCCCATGCTTCTCTGCCCATGCAGGAGGCAGGATCCTACTCTAATTGAGACCACACACACGCACAAACCGGACCTCGCAGGTATGACTACTGAACTGGAGGCAGCAAGAATGACGACAGCGACACGGTCTACATTTCGCAGTGTCCTATAGGATATAGCCTGCCTTTAAGGAGGACGATATTCAAGCAGAGACAAAATGGGTCTTTTTGTATGAAAATTAAAACCGCTCGCGTCGCTCACCACGGTTACCCATACGCACGTGCTGCGCCTTCATCCCATCACGTCGTTTTTGGATTGCACCCCCACTCACGTTGGTTGAGCGCCATCCACATCTTTCCACGATCCACATTTATTAGCGAAACTTAAAAGTCTAATCATACATTTCCTTGGAGAGATAACCGCCACGTGATTCTCCACCCAGGCAAAAGGCAGCCTACGCTCTTCCACTGAGAGCACACATAAACTAGGCGCACTTGATCTCGCACGCCCGACCAGGAGAGGGTTACTTAACTTCAGGAGCGAATTGTACCATTTTCTTTGTGTGCTTTTAACACAATAGGTAGGCCAACTCATGCAAAGCAGAAAGACGACCGTTTCCAAATGATCCGCGGAAACAACAAAAATAGTTGAATCCCAAAGTTGTCCGTCTGACCGCCCGCCCGCTCCCGACCGCATCATCATGAAAAACTCCAGACCGCGCCGCAATGACCTCTATTGGGACCCACAGCCTCTCTAGTGTGAGGTGAACAAGTGTGATATAACATCCCAGGTGTGCTGTACGTACCCGGCAGCGGTATCTGAAGCCCTCAATCTCCTCCATTTTAAACCCGTACGGCTTCAGAGCACACTCGGTGTTATCTGAAAACGCACAACACAGAGACGCTAGGTCAAACACACACAGACTACCGTTACATCCGCACAGAGAATAGGTTGTCGTCACAAAGACAGACTACCTCAGATAGAAACACAGTGCCTGATCTTACCGCCAATGAGTGCGTCCTCCACCTCTGCCAGCAGGGGGAGCTCTGTGTGTGAGATGAAGGTGAGAGCGGTGCCTGGGTTGTCTGCTCGTGCCGTTCTACAGAAGGAAAAGGTTGAATTGTTGAGCTTTATCCAATACCTTCATCCTTTGAGCAGATAGCCCAGGGGCAAATTTGGAATGACACCCTCTTCCAGAGCTCCGCTCAGAAAGTAGTGCACTACAGGAGCAATAGGGCGTGATTCGAGACGTAGCCTTTGTGTGTTATTTCAGAGGTGCAGGCTTGTTTCTTCAAAATTGAGCAATAGAATTGTATTCTGTTGACACTGACCGGCCAACACGGTGGATATAGGACTCCACGGTGGTGGGAAAGTCAAAGTTGATGACGTTGGAGACATTCTGGAAGTCGATTCCTCTGGAGACACCGTACTCCTTGTCCTTGGCTCTGTGGGAGTCAGGTGTGAGAGGTCAAGGGTCATTGTACCATCACCTGGGGGTGTATTACCTATAAACCGAACCAAACGAAGCAGGGAGCTATGTGAATTTGTCCAATAGAAACTCTCGTTTCCATTGCGAAACATTTTGCTACAGTGTACAGCATCCTAACTAAGTGGCTCCTTCTCTGCTACAACAAACAAATTCAGTCCAACTGGGCACAAACGGTATCATTTCAACTCTGGATAAGGCATTTAAAACGACCGATTGCTAAATAGCTCAATTGTATGTTGCAGTATCCCATACCTCCCTGCATTCTTCTTCTTCTTCTTCCCTTTCTCCTCGGCAGCCTGCGCTGTGGTGGTGGTGGGATCAGCCAATACCTGCTCGTCCGTGGCGATGATGTAATCATAGAACCCCTGGTTAAACTGGGTTATAATGTGACACCTGGGGTGAGGGGGGCGAGAGAGCGCAGGAAAGTGTTCAGATTTTGATGGATAAAACGGATGGACGTCAATCAACACCTACATCGTTCCTTCCCTCCCACCCTCCCTCCTCACCTGGAGTGGACAGGCAGCTCAGAGTTGAGTACACAGGTGGGGATGCTGAACTGTTCCAGAAACAGTTTTAGTCTGTAGCACCTCTCCACTGCCCCAACAAACACCAGGGTCTTGCCCTGAACCAGGTGCAGTTTCAACAGGGTGTAGATGAGCAGGAACTTGTCCTCTTCCTCACACTGAACACTGTACTGCTGCAGCTGGGAGCTGTCTGGCAGCTGGGAGCCCTGCAGCTTTAAAATCACCTAGGACAGACACACACACACACACCATATGAGAGGAATTCCGACAGAGAATATGCTATCAAAGCAGGGCCGTGTTCAGTTGGGCACACCGTCGAAAAACGTTTTGAGAAGGAAAACTAAAATGAGCACTACTCTTGTTTGTCTTACAGGATTGTGCAGCAGCAGTTCCTTCAGGGCCTGGACATCCTCACTGAGAGTAGCTGACATTAGGAAGGACTGGTAGATCTTTGGCAGGTGGCTGATGGAATGACACACACAAATTTAAAAAAATATATACTAAAAAAAAGGTACATGGGAAAGGGAGATTCCCTCTAAACAGGTTTCCATCCAACCTTTCTTACGCAAGTAAAGTCAATGTCACGACAGGCCTGATGGAAACGCGTCAACATAACAAAACGACCCTAGACTAGGTGGGGTCCTATTGTGTCTGCAAAGATAGTTATGCGAGAAATTGCGGTGGAATACAATAACCATCATATCGAAGTAAACAGAGTCAAACAATGACATGTGTGGTCCTCCCACCACGATTCGAGTAAGCACGCACTGTATTAGGCTACAGATCAAATAAGTTATGATGAACTTCACAGGGTGGTGGAAGTGCCCGGCGATGAGGGTCGGTGCTGATTTTCAAGCCAATATCGAGCGTCTTATTCCGGTGGCATGAGTGGCGGCCGTGTGACAAATAAAAAATAATCTTGCGCTTATTATAATCTCATCATATCGGTAGTCCTCCCACACTATCTGCAAGCTATTGGCTAGAGAACACCTGCTAAGACCAGAGTGGGTACATTCGCTATACAACGCAACGTTTATTGTGACCTAATTATCAGGAAACCCATGTAGCTTATATTATTTGGGGGGGTCGGTACAAGGGAATTTAACCGCAAAAGTTATTTTTATGTGCACGGTCATCACGCACAGCATTTTATGCAAAACACGTCAATTTGACGAAAACATCTCTTGTTGGGAAAATGAGCATATTGATTTTTAGAATATTCACATACATATTTTGCCAATTGGATGGAAATCTAGCACATTTCAACATAACCACTCACAAACAGTACTCTATTATAGTGACACTATCAGAGTGTGTGTACGTCTCTCCGTCTTGGTGTCTTACCATAGCAGGCTCTTGAGGTCGGCCTCGAAGCCGAAGGAGAAGAGCAGGTCAGCCTCATCTATGACCAGGGTCTCCAGCGAGGCCTGCAGGTCCAGGCTCTGGGCACTGAGGTGGGCCAGAACCCTAGAGGGGGTCCCCACTACCACATCTGGCTTTTCCATCAGGATGGGCCTGTCATGAAACACACACACACGTAAGTGCAGGTACACACACAAGCATGAAGACTACAAAAGCTTTTCCCCACGCATTAATATGCAGACCAGAACAATGTCTCCTGTAACAATATGTTAGATGATGACAGTTGAGCAAACTGACCTCTGCGCAGACAGGTCAGCCTTGCCGGAGATGTCTGCCACCCTCACGTCTCTGGCACAGTAGGCAGTCAGCTGGCGGATCATGGCCTGTACCTGCTGCCCCAGCTCCTTGGTAGGAACCAGGATCAACACTCTCACTGCCTGCTCACGGACATTCTGGAAAGAACACACACGCAAGGTTCAAGCTGCTCCCCCTGGCTACATCACCTACCACTATGCTAAATCCGGATTACTCTTCGCCCAATCGAAGGGCTCTGCCACGACTACCAGGTCTAAAGCACAGGTGTCAAACTCGTTCAACGGAGGGAAGACTCAAGTCTCTTTGGGTTTCCACTCCTCCCCTGTACTTGATGGACCAAAGAATAATCAATTAAGATCACTGGTTAGTTAGGAACTGCACTCATCTGGTTGAGGTCTTACTTGGCTCCGCTCTAGCCTCTATGAATCAGAGAGTGAAAGACTCCTCTCTCTCGTCTAACATTCTGTGAACAGTCCCATGAATGTGCTCTACCTGTTGTTCGGATTTTCTCATGTAGGAGGTAATCGGAGACAAAATACCCAGAGAGTAGTGTTATTAACCCGACTTTCAGTATGCTGGTCTGTATATCGGTTTGTATTTTCAATGCGAATGCAATTAGCATGCGACTTGCATGGTGTGTCAACAATGGCCGAGTTTAACCCGAAGCCCAGACCAAATGTTATCCCATGCAATCAGCTGGCACATTTCACAAGCACTTCCAGGTGACTGCAAAGGAACACGCTTTGGTCGACAACGTTCGGTTACATGGAGCCATTGTTCACATATTGTGCATCACATGAAACTCATCAGAACCCACCGGTGCTGCAAAACGCTGGGTATTTTCCCGTGGATACCCCCATCCACACTTCCTACAGCCAAACGTACCAACAGCACAGACAACCAGTAAAGTACGTTTAAATGTAATTTTATTCAACATTCTGGCTTGTTGAAACTATTGAATATTTCTTAAAGCGGCTTATTTTGGACTGATAGCCATGGAGTACCCATGGTAAGTGTTGATTAGACCACAGCCATACCACCCTCCACCCATGGAATGAGTTTGACACCCATGATCTAATGTTATAAACCCCTTGATACTGTATGGCCTTTGCTACTACTACTTCTCACTTGTTTGGATGTCAAGATACGCTGGATGACGGGCACAGCGTAAGCAGCTGTTTTTCCTGAGCCAGTCCTGGCCCGGGCTAGAATGTCCTTGCCCTCCAGTGCCAGTGGAATGGCTTTCTCCTGGATCAAAGTGGGCTGAGCCCAGCCCAAGTCCGCCAGCGCCTAGGTGGAGGAAAAAAATAAGTGTCTTAGTTACTAGCTAGGAAATCATATCAGAACAAAATACAGTGTTACGTTATATGATCTCATTCGTTAATTTCTGAAATATTCTCCATGACAACTTCTTGAATTTCCTGTATTTAAGGTGATTGTTTAAATAACTAGCTAACTAGTTACATAACGAAATAACGTAGTTACATAGATAACTAGGTTAATTATACGTCCCATATAAAATTGAATACGTTGATATCCAGACAGATTGACAGGCAAAGTAAACACTTTTACATGGTAGCTAGCTAACAGTTAGCTATCGTTAGCGACGTATGTTAGCTATCCTAGCAGCGTTCAGTGTCTACTGGCGTATAGTTCTCGGATTTATATCACAATTGAGGTCATGCAATTTAACAATTCATTTATACTCATAGTTTCACAGGAGAGAAGAACATCTACCTTTAAAATGCGATCATCTATGCCCATTTCATGGAACTGCAGCCTGTCGGTAGCCATTTCTTGTCTCTAGTGCTTCCACCAGGCTTCGACACGTGTGTACGTCGCTTGACTTCTACGTCATCCATCACTTGAGCAGGGACGGGTAGAACATTTTTTATTTGTTTTTACGAAAGGCAACATTATTCCCGTCAATTAATATATTTTCGAATCTATATATATATATATATTGTTTGTTTGTTTAATTAGTTAAAATATTTACAGATCACGTATGCAATAATAGATCAAATAGATTATTATACCACAACTAAATTTTGTAAACACCAATAGACTCTGGGTGGCGATATTAGACTACTTTTCCTTAAAAGCACACGTTTTTAATATCGATATAGTCATGATATATACCTTTCTCCAAGCAGCAGGATACTATGACCGCAGGAGCCACAGGGCACGAACGCAGATTTTTTTTCTCAAAATATGTCCCCTGCAAAGTGCAGTGCAACTGTTTTTCACAGCATTGTAACCATCTATGAAAAAATAAATGAATAATTTTGACGTATTTAAGCAATACTTAGCAATGCAACACACTGTATATGGGATACTTATTGGTTTGTAGAGAAGACAAAAAAAATGTACTAACTGTCTCGTAAACTGGGGTGTGAAATACTCAACAGGGTCTCTACTAACCAAATATTATGTTGGGGGACTATGTTACATTACCTGCTGCTGGCTTTTCACTCCACCAACCTTGGCTTTATACCTCTTCAGGTGGCAGAAATGTACCCTTTCAGTTTGTTTACCAACTCATTTTTAACGAGGCCAGTTAAGAACAAATTCTTATTTACAATGACCAACTCCAAAGACCTACAGCTGAGGTGGGAGACTCTGTCCATAGGACAACAATCAGTCGTATATTGCACAAATCTGGCCTTTATGGAAGAGTGGCAAGAAGAAAGCCATTTCTTAAAGATATCCATAAAAAGTGTTGTTTAAAGTTTGCCACAAGCCACCTGGGAGACACACCAAACATGTGGAAGAAGGTGCTCTGGTCAGATGAAACCACAATTGATTTTTTTGGCAACAATGCAAAACATTATGTTTGGCGTAAAAGCAACACAGCTCATCACCCTGAACACACCATCCCCACTGTCAAACATGGTGGTGGCAGCATCATGGTTTGGGCCTGCTTTTCTTCAGCAGGGACAGGGAAGATGGTTAAAATTGATGGGAAGATGGATGGAGCCAAATACAGGACCATTCTGGAAGAAAACCTGATGGAGTCTGCAAAAGACCTGAGACTGGGATGGAGATTTGTCTTCCAACAAGACAATGATCCAAAACATAAAGCAAAATCTACAATGGAATGGTTCAAAAATAAACATATCCAGGTGTTAGAATGGCCAAGTCAAAGTCCAGACCTGAATCCAATCGAGAATCTGTGGAAAGAACTGAAAACTGCTGTTCACAAATGCTCTCCATCCAACCTCACTGAGCTCAAGCTGTTTTGCAAGGAGGAATGGGAAAAAAATTCAGTCTCTCGATGTGCAAAACTGATAGAGACATACCCCAAGCGACTTACAGCTGTAATCGCAGCAAAAGGTGGCGCTGCAAAGTATTAACTTAAGGGGTTGAATAATTTTGCACGCCCAATTTTTCAGTTTTTGATTTGTTAAAAAAGTTTGAAATATCCAATAAATGTCGTTCCACTTCATGATTGTGTCCCACTTGTTGTTGATTCTTCACAAAAAAATACAGTTTTATATCTTTATGTTTGAAGCCTGAAATGTGACAAAAGGTCGCAAAGTTCAAGGGGGCCGAATACTTTCGCAAGGCACTGTACTTGTGGTGTATTTGTGTGTCTGTAACTTTCTCACTCATCATTATTAATGATTAACGACTAAAACTTCTGTAATTTCTAAATGTACAAACAAAACAAAACAAAAAAATTATAAACCATCATGAATTATGTTTATTTCGAGTTTTTTTGGGGGGCAAAATCTGACAAGGTTTTCAACAAAAAAAAATGTGGGGGGGGATTCAAGCTTCTAAATCTTTTTGTCCCGAATACAGTGTTATGTTTAGGGGAAATCCAATATGACACATTACTGAGTACCTCTCCACATATGTTCAAGAATAGTGGTCACTGCATCATGATATGAGTATGCTAGTAGGGACTGGGGAGTTTGTTTGGATAAAAAAATGGAACTAAGAACAGGCAAAATCCTAGAAAAAAAACCTGATTCAGTCCACTTTCCACCAGACACTGGGAGATGAATTCACCTTTCAGCAGGACAATAACCTAAATCTACACTGGAGTTGCTTACCAAGAAGACAGTGTATGTTTCTGTGTGGCCGAGTTACGGTTTTGACTTAAATCTGCTTGGGAATCTATGGCAAGAACCTGAAAATGTTTTTAGCCAATGTAGTTGTAAAGGACGTCACGCTGTTTGCTTAGCGAGTACCTCTTCCTCCTGATTATGCTCACACTGAGGCTCGAACCCAGTACCTATGCCTTAGGGGCTGAGTCACTGGCTTTCTGGGGCTCTCTCATGCCGTCCCTGGAGGGGGTGGGTTCACTGTTGTGGTCATCCTGTCTGGATTGCCCCCCCCCTTGGGTTGTGCCGTGGCGGAGATCTTTGTGGGCTATACTCAGCCTTGTCTCAGGATGGTAAGTTGGTGGTTGAAGATATCCCTCTAGTGGTGTGGGGGCTGTGCTTTGGCAAAGTGGGTGGGGTTATATCCTTCCTGTTTGGCCCTGTCCGGGGGTGTCCTCGGATGGGGCCACAGTGTCTCCTGACCCCTCCTGTCTCAGCCTCCAGTATTTATGCTGCAGTAGTTTATGTGTCAGGGGGCTAGGGTCAGTTTGTTATATCTGGAGTACTTCTCCTGTCCTATTCGGTGTCCTGTGTGAATCTAAGTGTGCGTTCTCTAATTCTCTCCTTCTCTCTTTCTTTCTCTCTCTCGGAGGACCTGAGCCCTAGGACCATGCCCCAGGACTACCTGACATGATGACTCCTTGCTGTCCCCAGTCCACCTGGCCATGCTGCTGCTCCAGTTTCAACTGTTCTGCCTTATTATTATTCAACCATGCTGGTCATTTATGAACATTTGAACATCTTGGCCATGTTCTGTTATAATCTCCACCCGGCACAGCCAGAAGAGGACTGGCCACCCCACATATGCTCTCTCTAATTCTCTCTTTCTTTCTCTCTCTCGGAGGACCTGAGCCCTAGGACCGTGCCCCAGGACTACCTGACATGATGACTCCTTGCTGTCCCCAGTCCACCTGACTGTGCTCCTGCTCCAGTTTCAACTGTTCTGCCTTATTATTATTCAACCATGCTGGTCATTTATGAACATTTGAACATCTTGGCCATGTTCTGTTATAATCTCCACCCGGCACAGCCAGAAGAGGACTGGCCACGCCACATAGCCTGGTTCCTCTCTAGGTTTCTTCCTAGGTTTTGGCCTTTCTAGGGAGTTTTTCCTAGCCACCGTGCTTCTACACCTGCATTGCTTGCTGTTTGGGGTTTTAGGCTGGGTTTCTGTACAGCACTTTGAGATATCAGCTGATGTACGAAGGGCTATATAAATACATTTGATTTGATTTGATTGCACACGTGACCACCCTCCCGAAGTATTGTACCAGTCGGCACCACACTAAAAGCTAGCTATTTGCTTGCATAAGTGGGGACACTTCAGGCTGAGGAGTATGTTTTACACATCCCCATGTGCTACACTTGCACTTGTCTGACAATTTTTCTCCCCAGAATGCAACACACTTTGAAAGGTGGTGACCAATGATGGTCATCGACTTGATGGCTGGGGCAGAGGCACCAGAAAGAGATCCGCTGAGGTGTGTGATTTGTCTCTTTGTTCACCTCAAAGGAAAATGTATGTTCTGTGAGATTGGGCCATGTGTTCATGTATGTGTGTTTCTGGGAGGACAGCAGAGTGAGGGGTTGTGACCAGAAAAGGAGGAGGTGGAAGGAGGAGGAGAAGTGAGCTCATCCCAAAAAGACCTCCACTACCACACCTCAGTCCTGCTTCCCCAGCAATTGGTGAGTCCACCTGTCATTCATTCATTTATCTAATCAGGCATTCAACAAATCTGTACATCTGGTAATTGATCCTCCCCTCCCTTCTCCCTGTCTCCCCCAGTGTGTCCTGTGACAGTCTAGAGCTCCAACGTCACTACCCCCACCCAGCCCGTCCGGCCCAGCCCGAGCCCAACCAACACACACACAGAGAGAGAGGCCACAGAATAAGGCACTCACACACACTCACCACCCGTGTGTCTTGTTTGCCCAATGGATGGTAACTGTGTGTGTGTCACAGGTGCTGCTGTTGTCCATGGCCAGATCAGAGGAGCTGTACAGACGGTGCAGTATGATCAGACATAACCACAGGTGAGCACTGTGGGCACCATGCCTCTTTCATCAAGGTGAGGACGGTTACGTTGTGATTGGGTACAGACCGCAATTTACCTCAACTATAATAAGCACATCATCTTTCTCTCCTCTCCCCCTTCTTTGACAGTTCCTGTTGGGAGAAGTGGGGTCCAAGTCTGCTGAAGGACCTTCAGGCGCTGCTGAGGACCGCCTTGCACTGCGTGATGGAATGTAGTGGATTGGACCTCGGCGCCTGCTCCCAGTGGTCAGTATACACACACGTTCACAGTCAGTCCCACACACACACTACACAAGCACATGTTCATGCTCACACACTGGGGAGATTAGATGAATTTTGTCCCGGGCGTCCAGAAAGGCGTGTTTTGCACTGGGTTAAAGATGAGTGTATCCGTTTTGGAATCGGACAGCCTCCTGTTCAAAAGGCAAAGTCGGACCCATAAAATTGTGACATAATTGGCTCAAAACAAAAGTGACGTAAGCATGTTGAGTATTGATTTTAAAAAAAAAGCTTTATCTGCATTCCCAATGAAAACTAGTTTGAAAATACAAACAGATATTTTATGGAAAAGAGATGTATGTTTCTGGACGATGCATCATGCTGCCTTGTTGACAACATGACCGAACAGATTTGAGAAGGGGCACTCCTCCCTCACCGTTTTTGCCCGTTCACGCCACGGGCCGTAGACCGGTGCCCCACGGCTCAGTGTAATCAAATCCGCCCGCTCTCTCAACTCTCACAGATATACACACACATATACATAGGCAGTACAACAGCCAATCAGATGCTTGCTTTGTTTTGCCCTTTTCCACTTTATGTGGCACTCCATCTACAAACCAGTAACAGTGAATTGGAATGAACAACCCTCCCTCTCTGTCAGGTATAAGTGTCTCTGTTACCTGATGTCTGGCGGATGGTACCTACGGAGGAGGACAAGAACACATTCAGAACGTAACATCAGACGTGTGTGACCTTGTGTTTGTGAGTGAGTTCCAGCCATATCATCTAGTAGTCACAGCTCGCTGCTATTCTAAGGCTTTGACATTGTCTGTGTACATTGTCTGTGTATACAGAGCGTAGACCTGGGCTAGCCCCGTCCCCCTCTCTCCTGAAGCAGCACACCTCAACAACCAAGGAGGCCTTCGAGGTAAAGTAGGCCCCTAGACCACACGGAGTTGCACTGATATGTAATGTACTAATCTGCTTTGGAGTAAATTCATCCTCATGATACAAAATAAATTATTATAATGACCGCTCTCTATTCTCACCTGCAGCGACAGGTGAGCTGACCTTCACAACGTCTTACTGTCACTAGGGCTGTGGCTCACACCTACCCAGGTGCAGGAGTTGTTGAATAAGGTGTGTGTGGAGGGACAATGTCCATACAAGATAGCCTCTCGCTGGGAGGAGCCAGAACCTAATATCAGCATGGAAGGCTATGCATTCTCTTATCTAAAATTAGATGATCATTCTAAGAAATTCCTTCTCTGTGTCAGGCGATTGCCTCAAGGCCAGGATGTAAAGTGGATATTCCAACGGCCCTAGAGCTATGAGATCAGAGGTCAATTTAAATAATCAATTTAAATAAGGAGAAATGGCCTCACTTTTACTCTCCTGCTGGATGATAACGTTGTGAATGAACCATTATACACACACGCGCACACACACACACACACTGAGTGAAAGAGAGTGGTGGCCAATAAAGATAAGGATCTGTACTTTACTCTGTTTCTACAAGACAACTATAGATATTGAATAGATAATGATATAATGGACAAACAGAGATACTGGATACATCTACCTTCTTTACATGCCACAGTTTATGTAGGGTATGTTTTTGACCATGACACCACTTAAGATAGACAATGACAAAGTCCTTGTTTGAACCTTTACACAAACACATTCATAAACAGTCATATAACATACAGTCGTGGCCAAAAGTTTTGAGAATGACACAAATATTAATTTTCATAAAGTCTGCTGCCTCAGTTTATATGATGGCAATTTGCATATACTCCAGAATGTTATGAAAAGTGATCAGATGAATTGCAATTAATTGCAAAGTCCCTCTTTGCCATTCAAATGAACTGAATCCCCCCCAAAACATTTCCACTGCATTTCAGCACTGCCACAAAAGGACCAGTGTAAGGGTTTTCCTGTGGTGAAGGAGAAGCCGACCAAAAAGCAGCGTGGTTATATTGACTCATGTTTAATACTAATACTAAGGCTATTTGAAGGAGAGTGATGGAGTGCTGCATCATAGTGCTGCATCATATGACCTGGTCTGCACAGTCACCCGACCTCAACCCAATTGAGATGATTTGGGATGAGTTGGACCGCAGAGTGAAGGAAAAACAGCCAACAAGTGCTCAGCATATATGGGAACTCCTTCAAGATTGTTGGAAAAGCATTCCAGGTGAAGCTGGTTGAGATACTGTCAAGAGTGCGCAAAGGTGTCATCAAGGCAAAGGGTGGCTACTTTAAAGAATTTGTTTAACACTTTTTTGGTTCCTACATGTTTCCATATGTACTATTTCATAGTTTTGATGTCTTCACTATTATTCTACAATGTAGAAAATAGCAAAATAAAGAAAAAAACATTGAATGAGTAGGTGTGTTAAAACTTTTGATTGGTACTGTACATACTTTAGTATACTGTACTTGAAATACCCGGATGTCATTGCAACACAAAATAAAATCACTATACTGGTCATATAATATTAATACCATCAAAGGATAAATACTATACAATCAAAAAACAGTGCACGTTTTCTGGAATCTTTGTCAACTGCATTTGATTTGCACAGCAGTGTATCCCCGTGGAGGGAGTTGACAGTGCCAGTCCCACTGTGGTTGCATGTGTTTGATTGAATTCCAGACTAACATTACTACTAACTAACATTACTACTGGCTAGTAACTAACATTACAACTCGCCTTTGAGTTTCCCCAAACACCACATGGATATTTTCAAAACTCTTTTGCCATTGTAACACTCATCACCGGCATGTGACCTATTAAGTATGGAAAATGAACTGTTGCATGACTTTTGAGTACTTGTAATGATTTGAGTCCACCTCTCCCAACTCAAACCAATGAAGCTGTTGAGTAATTATGTGCATCGCTCTATTGTGATTTGATTGCCTATCCTCTTCATTCCAACACCACTGTGGGTGATCTAGGATCAGCCCCCCCCGTTCATTCAATCAAATCTTAAATGCAAGATCAGCAATTCTACTCTGAGCCGCTTATAAATACAATGCTACCTTGAGAGAAAACTATTAAAAAACAGAATTTAGCTATGTTTAGTAAAGGAATGTTTTTTTTTGAGCTCTAATGAAGTTATAATTAGAATTCAGTTTGAGTCTGACTGAGCAATAAGAGGGCAGACAGACGGCCTCTTGACTTCATATTCTACCACTAATAAAAGTATTCACTGTGAATAAACTGATAGAAATCAGTGCAGTGTTTACCTGATAGAATGTTACTCTAGAGAAAGAAAAGGAAGTACTCGCGGGAAAACCACGTGTTTTGGTAATGTGACTGTCACCATGTCAGAGGCCGTGTGATTCAGTGTGTGCCTGTGTCAAAAACGGCGTTATGCTTCTGTCAGCGATTGGTCAGGAAGGCATGTGACAGAACAACCATTTCAGCTCTTGATCACTCCACCAGACCGGTCCTTTGAAGCTCAGTTGGTAGAGCATGGCACTTGTAACACCAGGCTTTTTTTCAACAGTATTGATCACCGGCTTCAGTGTTCTATAGTTTTCAATACATATATTTTTTTTAAATCAAAATAAAAGCCAGAAAAACAGACAGAACATACACAATGTCCAGCACAGTGTGTAGAACAGACATGCCTGTCTGTCATGCAGAGCTAGTAGTGGCATCAGGTCTGTGTGTTGCAGCCCATCGAGACAGCTCCACAATGAGGTGTTTTTGGGTGAGAAGAGACACAACTGGAGGGGGTATGCCCCACCCCCCCTAGTAAGACTGACTGATCCTGCAGCCTGTTCTCTCACCAGACTACCATTAAACACCATTTGAGGTCCAGATCCTTTAGCGAACTGCAGTGTTTTCCCAAGGTGTGAAGTATGTGGTGTAATTTGGCTACAATTGGTGTTCAAGCTTTTTACCAGCCAGCTAGCACACAAAGTTCTGAGAACTATATGTTTCTTAGAGCTTGGTGAAAGCGTATTTGACCTACGGTTATTTTGCATACAACCTTCTGCAAATGTTGCAGGATAGTTGCTTGGTATTGGAACATTCTTAGCACATTTATTAAGGAACTTTACAAAAAAACAAACATTAACTGAACGTTTCCTAAACGTTCAAACATGGTTACATTTCATTAAAATGTTGGTAATGTTCTAGGACCGTTCTTCAACTGGCTTATTGAAATTATTAAATTATTGAATATTGTAGATTTATCGGTGGTGACAGTGTTTCCTAGCCTCAGTGCAGTGGGCAGCTGGGAAGAGGAGCACTTATTCTCCATGGACTTTACAGTGTCCCAAAACTTTTTGGGAATTAGTGCTACAAGATACACATGGCCATTTGACGGTGGACCTATTACGCACACAGGCAATGAGGCAGTGATCCTGGTTGAAGACAGCAGAGGTGTATTTAGAGGGCAAGTTGGTTCAGGAAGATATCTAAGAGGGTACCCATGGTTACAGATTTAGGGTTGTACCTGGTAGGTTCCTTGATCATTTGTGTGAGATTGAGTGCATCTAACTTAGATTGTAGGACGGGCGGGGTATTAAGCATGTCCCAGTTTAGGTCACCTAACAGTACGAACTCTGAAGATAGCTGGGGGGCAATCAATTCACATATGGTGTCCAAGGCACAGCTGGGGCCTGAAGGGGGTCTATAACAAGTAGCAATGGTGAGAAACTTGTTCCTGGAAAGGTGGATTTGTAAAAGTTGAAGCACGAATTGTTTGGGCACAGACCTGGATAGTATGACAGAACTCTGCAGGCTAACTCCGCCCCCGTTGGCAGTTCTATCTTGTCGGGGAATGTTATAGTTAGGGATGGAAATTTCAGGATTTTTTTGTGGCCTTCCTAAGCCAGGATTCAGACACAGCTAGGACATCCGGGTCGGCAGAGTGTGCTAAAGCAGTGAATAAAACAAACTTGGAAGAGGCTTCTAATGTTTAACATGCATGAAACCAAGGCTTTTACGGTTACAAAAGTCAACAAATGAGAGCACCTGGGGAATGGGAGTGGTGCAGGGGAATGCAGGACCTGGGTTAACCTATACATCACCAGAGGATTAGAGGAGGGGTAGGATAAGGGTAGGGCTATAAGAACTGGTCGTCTAGTGTGTTCGGAACAGAGAGTAAAAGGAGCAGATTTCTGGGCGTG
Source organism: Oncorhynchus nerka (assembly GCF_034236695.1). Classification (NCBI taxonomy): domain Eukaryota; kingdom Metazoa; phylum Chordata; class Actinopteri; order Salmoniformes; family Salmonidae; genus Oncorhynchus; species Oncorhynchus nerka. The sequence goes on along the minus strand of NC_088414.1, from coordinate 12,159,385 downwards.
GAAAAATAGATTCAAGGCGTAATGTACAGACAAGGGTATGGTAGGATGTGAGTACAGTGGAGGTAAACCTAGGCATTGAGTGACGATGAGAGAGATTTTGTGTCTAGAGGAACCAGTTAAGCCAGGTGGACCTCAACTTGAACAAAAGGGCTAGATAAGGCATATCGGGCAGGGCTGGAGGCTCTACAGTGAAATAAGACAATAATCACTAACCAAAACAGCAATAGACAAGGCATATTGACATTAGGGAGAGGCATGTGTAGCCGAGTGATCATAGGGTCCAGTGAATAGCAATAGATGAGTCAGGAAGCCAATTCAGTAGCGCTACTACGCTGAGCGAGCTGGAGACACTGCGATTCAGACAGCTAGCGTGCCGGGGCTATCAGATTGGCATCCGGGGACTTCGCAATGGAAGAGCCTGTTGAATCCTTTTCGGACAGTTGGGTCGGCAGACCAGTCGTGATGGATCGGTATGACTCCGTGTCGACAATAAAAAGGGTCCAGGACAATTGACAAACAAGGTATTGTAGCCCAAGAATTGGCTGATGGACCTCTTCGGCTAGCCGGGAGATGGGCCTAGCTTGAGGCTAGCTCCAGGCTATCTGGTGCTTGCTTCAGACAGAGATGTTAGCCAGGAGAAGCCACTCGGATGGCAGCTAGCTAGCTGCGATGATCCGGTGTAAAGGTTCAGAGCTTGCGGTACGAATCCAGAGATGTGGTAGAGAAAAAACAGTCCGATATGCTCTGGGTTGAAATCGCGCTGTGCAGACTGGCAGGAATTGACCGCGCTGAGGCTGGCTGATGTCCGAGCTAACAGTGATGACCGCTAGCAGTGATGACCACTAGCAACTGAGAGCTAGCTTGTAGCTAGTTTGTTGGTTAGCTTCTGGTGGGGGTTCTGGTTCTAAAGTATAAAAATAGCAGCCCGTACCACATTGGGTGAGGCAGGTTGCAGGAGAGTATGTTCAGTCCGTAGATGGAAATTGAGATTAAAAGTATATGCGAAATATATACAAAAATGAAGAAAACGATATATACACGGGATGGGACAGGACAAAAACAGACGTCCGACTGCTACGTTCTATTACCAGGTAAATCAAAAAAATCCTCCATGATTTAACTTCTGGTGCTGTGTTCATGACAACTGGGAACTCTGACTGGGAAAAAAAGTTTAACTGGCATATTTCTAAAGCTGCAAATTTCCGACCTGAAGATCATCACTGACGTCATGATTTGACCGAGTTCCCAGTTTTCCTTGAAAGCACCATAAGCGGTCTTTCGGTAAAATCATGTCATAGCTACATGGTTCTCATCGCTGGAAATAAGGGATAACACACTATCACTTTTTTCATGTCTTTATTACCTGCAATCCAGATCACCAAATCAGCCACTAAATGGTATTGGCATACTTGTCTATAACACATCCATTTGTTTATATTCTCATGACAAAGTATATATTTCGCTTAGATGCGCTCAATCTAAACAGTGTAACAAATTATTCAACTCAGTTTCTCCTTCAAGTACCAAACCTCGCAATGCGCCCCATGTGTGTCTGTGGGATATGTTGGAAAAGGCCATTGTTACCAAATTTAGTTAGCTACAGTTACAGATACTGACATAGTTAGCTAGCCAAACGTGGACAAAAAACGTACATTTAGTTATATTCACTTCAGTAAGCTAGCTTCACAAGCATGGTCGCGAGGCTAACATTAGCTAGCTAGCTAAGGTTACCACAGCCAGAGATATTAGCATAGAAAATGGCTAGCTAGCTAGCTAAGGCTCTAGTTAACATTAGTAAGTAAGCCAAAACACCCTTAGCCTGTCGAAATAACATTAGCCGTTTTCCACTTGTCAGTCACCTAGTTGCACTAGAACTAGAATATTAGCAAGCAATGTTACCTAAAAAAAGATTGTCACTGAGCAAATGTCAGGTCTGCTGAGCGCAAACTTGAACATTGTCATAATTCTAATAATTCTTAAATTGAATTGACTTTAACATTGGTTGGCACACAACAACACCTTGGATTTATTTTACGCACAACCCCTTAGATGACAGAAAACTGCATTTCCTGGTTCGCCGCTAGGTCAGAGATCAGCCACAGATTTATTGGCAAGAATACATTTCTGCACTTTGCTGAAAGTTGCCCGGAATAAAGTCATTAATTGTGAGATTATCTGACAACACCAGCTGAAAAGTAGCAGTGCTCAGTGACACTTGACATTAAGGCCTAGATTCAATCAAATCAAGCGTAAACACGCAATAGACGACATCCGTATAGCTGGTGTTTTGGCGATGTCGGAGGTGTAACCGCATTAAAGGTAGAACTGCATTAGAGCTGTCAAATTGTTAAAGAAAATGAGGATTTCTATCAACCTTATCGAGGTGTAGATTAAATACTGTATCACATTCCAGTGTTCTAACGTGTAAAAACTGCTGCATGGGATTTGTCTTAATGCAGCTCCGTGCAGCCAATGGCAGTTTCCGCTTCAGGTATAATGCCGGGAGATACTTGTAGATTTGACATCTCTAACCCAACGCCACCTCCGACACAGCAGAAACAACAGGGTGTCCGCTATGTGGATCTGATCAAATCTAGTCCTAAGTGTGCAAAAATGCTCTCGGTATTTGAACGTTATAAAGGACAAGCAATCCATAAACTCCGACATAATAAGCCAGTAGGGCCCAATCATCAGAATACAAAAACACAACCATTTCACAATCAAAATGTACCACTATAACTTCACATAAAAAAAAAAACATTTCATGTTTAGCACACAAAGTAACCAGTGACCCAAAGTTGAAAGTGGAACTGACAGCGTTTTAACTTGTTATAGCTGCAATCCCGCTAACGGGATCGATATGACAACCTCCAGTGAAAATAGAGGGCGCCAAATTCAAACCACAGAAATCTCATAATTACAATTCCTAAAACATACATGTGTTTTATATAATTTTAAAGTTAATCTTGTTGTTAATATAGGCAAATAGGCTTTTCAGCGAAAGCACTACAAACGATTATGTTAGGTCTCCACCGAACCACAATAAGCACAGCCATTTTCCAGCTAAATATAGCATTCACTAAAAGCAGAAAGAGATTAAATTCATCACTAACCTTGAATTATCTTCATCAGATGACACTCATAGGACTTCATGTTACACAATACATGCATGTTTTGTTTGATAAAGTTCATATTTATGTCAAAAAATCTGTGTTTACATTGGCGTAAAGTAACATAAAGTTATTTTGCATAGCCACATCGTTTCAACAGAAATACTCATCATAAATGTAGATGATAATACAAGTTATAGACATGGAATTATAGATATACCTCTCCTTAATGCAACCGCTGTGTCAGATTTCAAAAAAGGTTTACGAAAAAAGCAAGCCATGCAATAATCTGAGACGGAGCTCAGAACAGTAGCCAAATTAGCCGCCATGTTGGAGTCAACAGAAACCAGAAAATACATGATAAATGTTTCCTTACCTTTGATGAACTTCATCAGAATGCAGTCCTAGGAATCCCAGGTCCACAATAAATGCTTGATTTGTTCGAAAATGTCCGTTATTTATGTCCAATTAGCTACTTTGGTTAGCACGTTTGGTAAACAATTTCAAAGTCACAAAGCTATAACGTGACGAAATGTCAAAAAGTTCCGTAACAGTCAGTAGAAACATGTCAAACGATGAACTGAATCAATCTTTAGAATGTTGTTTACATATATCTTGAATAACATTCCAACCGGAGAATTAGAATGACTTCAGATGACCGGTGGAACTCAGGTCCTTCCCCTGTGAACGCGCATGGTGAAAGCATGGTCAACTCGTGGCAGTGGTGACTATTTCCTGTCTCATTCGACCCCCCTTCACATTAGAGTCATCAGACAAAGTTCTATTGACTGTTGACATCTAGTGGAAGGCGTAGGAAGTGAAAACTCCATATCTCGCTGTAATTTCAATGAGAGCTTAGTTGAAAATCTGCCACCCCCAGAAAAATACAAACAGGAAGTGGAATTTCTCAGGTTTTTGCCTGCAATATAAGTTCTGTTATACTCACAGACATAATTCAAAGTTTTAGAAACTTCAGAGTGTTTTCTATCCAATACTAATACAATATGCATATATTCGCAACTGAGACTGAGGAGCTGGCCGTTTACAATGGGCACCTTTTCATCCAAGCTACTCAATACTGCCCCTGCAGCCATAAAAAGTTAACTACTTTGCAGATATGAAACAAACAGACAATCGTAATATCAGTAAAAAAATATTAAATTCCCTGTTTATGCTACAAAACCAACTTTATAAGAGAATTTACAAATATGTTATATTTGACTCAACTTTCCATGACGTACACATTGTTAGCAGAATACATGGATGCAGTTCAATGCATGATTAATACAATTCACCAATACATTTATTGATAGTCCAAAAAATATTGCTATCAGTTTGTAAATCATAGCTGGCCTGGTACATTGTTTTCTGTCTCCATTCAGGATGCACTGTTTCAGTTTCAATGACTCAATATTCTGGACAAAAACAGAAATGTAACTTAGGCTGGGAATGTCAATACAATCAAACTAGCAAGAGCAATTATCACAAGTCAGTCATAACATGGCTAATAGGCCAGCATATCTATTTATGTAGCAAGATGAAAACACAGAGCCTAACATTAGCTAGCTGCTAGGAGGATGTCATGCCATTGGAGGAGTGGGTGAGTGACTGACTTTTTACCCTCATATTGTTTTTTTGGTGGCTACACACAGCTAGAGATACAGATGTAATTTGGTTAGCTAGCAAGAACTTGAACAACTGTTATCCAGTTAGCATATCTCTTTCGTTCACAAATTTACTCTGGCTATCTATTCCGATTTCAGAGCACTGGCATCTGAGTGTGCCAGAGCGCAGAACTGATGAATTTATGAGCGCTCAACACCCGCTGAATATGACCGGTATCAGTAAACGTAGGCAAAAAAAGTAATAGTCATGAACGCCCTAGATAACATGTAAACAGCCTAGGTAACCAGCTCTGCTAGGGTAAGTAAAATGGTCAGCGTGAGGTGTTCTCTCATTTGTGTCTGGAAGTAGCTAGCTAACAAGCTAGCCAACTTTAGCCATTTAGCTTGGGTGCTTGGTTGGGACAAGCATGCATTGGTAGGCAAGCTGCAGAAGGACAAGGAGGCTACAATTCCCCATAGTTTATCAGTGTAATTTTGACAGCTAACTAGCTGAAAAAGTTTATCGAATGTTCCTTCTTTAGATTTGAACTAATCTTGCTCTGGCTAGCATTAGTTGTTGATATTGTTGTTGATGATGTGCATAACTGAGGGAAAGAGAGCCTACATTTTCATGGTTGTTTGATCAATAGGACAGTAAAGTTCACAAATGTAAGAGAGTTTGCATATTGAGGGTGTTTGCATGTTTGCAGAAATCCATTCAGGTGTATTTTGTGGGTTTTGGTGAATGTGTTGTAATGATCTAATGTCACGCTGTTGCAACTGCCTGTAAACACACAGTCCAGTTCAAAGTGAATGATGGCAGGCCTGTGTGGCATATGGCTTGTTTGTATAAAGGCCTACTGTGGTTCTCATTGGCTTTGTGCAGACTCCGGTCCTGGACAAGACAGATGTTTTTATTCAGGTTTATTTACTGCAGTGTCTAATAATTGTACAAACGCTAGGCCACTTTCCCACTCTATATTGCTATAGAATTTTTACAAATGCCTTAGTATAGGTAATAAGAATTTATCAAAACGTGAAAAGGGCCATATCTAAGTGGTAGCTTGTCAGAAAATGTTTTAAAAAGTGTCATATTCTTCCTGGGGGTAAATATGAACAGATTGTAATAAGATTTCATGTTGCTAAAATGCAGTTTCACTTTTAAAAGTTTCACACACTTAAGTTAATTTCAAAGAGATGGCTAACAAAAGAAAGAAAAAAACACAGTTCCACTCACCAGATGATGATCATTTGAATCTTAACTTATAGTTGAAAGTTATTCTTGAAAAGGGAGAAGCTAACAAATTAGCAACAATTCCCTCTTTGATAACACCTGCTCGAAACCACTGCAAACTAGTTGACAATAAAAGCTAGCTTGGTAGACCGTGGTAAAACTACTGCTTGCTATTGCGCAGTGACCTAGCCTTCAAGGCAGAAGTTTCCATAAGAACGGGTCCAACCATTAAGTCAAATTGTGAATGGTTGATTCCACTATCAATCTAAAATGTTGCCCTAATACAGGTGAATGGCAGAGCGTTTATCTAGCTTCTGATGGTCTAGCCAATGGCAGACCTAGATTAATCTCTCCAGAGTGGAGCGAAGAAAAATCCTGTTAAAAAAAATTGTGTTAACTTAAAGTACAGCTATCATTCATGTAACCAAATTATAGAGTTCAAAAACCATATTAATAGATTGCTTTTTATAAATAATGTTTTGTTGTTACATTTAACTGCCAAAAATACTGTTATCGAGCTAATTTCTTTAGTAGGTGGCGTCAGAGTTCAGCATGTTGGAGATTTTGGAGAAGATGCATTTCCCACTAGTAATTACCAGTTGGAGGGCCATTCAAGTGGATTTTTACCAGTTGTATGTGGTAAACTCCCACTTCCCACTTGGCAACGAACGCAGCATTAGGTACAGTCATTACTGCACTTTGAAATGTAGGAGGGGGCAATGTGATAGTGGGGCTTATTATCATATTTGGGGTCATGGTCTAAAATATGTTGTATTTTTGCCAACCTTCAGTGTGAATGGTGTATCATTTTAAGTGGTTTTATTGTTATGTTGATTAAGGTTAAGGCCTTTTTTGTCTCCACATTGTCAGTTCTGCAATATTTATACGATCTTGTGACAATTGAGATCTGCATTGTTAAGAGGTTACTGTACAATTTCTACTAGCTTAATGATAGCTGGTTCACTGGAAGTTACTGTTTAATTGTCAATAATTTACTGTCAACTAGTTACAAGTGAGTTATAGTAACTTACTGTAGCTAATTCATCATACTCACTGACCTGATGGTGTGGTAGGAAAGTGAGTAGTACAATTATATGGAGACTAGCTTATACATGTATTTTGTGTTGTAGAATAGTGTGGGGGGGGCACACACTTAATGTTTTTAACTGTATAACTGCCTTAAATGTTCCTTGGCAGCAGCTAATGGGGATCCATAATATATAAGTTAAATACAAATTAAATATCTTACGTATATTTTGTATTACATGCAGCTTTTTTTGTCACAGGGTTTCATTAAAACAGCTCATACTTTTACATAATACTTTGTACACTTCAAAATAGCATAATATGTTTTAAAAACAGCATTGAACATTTACAAAAAGGTATGCGTTTTTTATTAAAAACAACAAAGCAGCCTAAGATAGAAGTACTTTAAAAAAAAAATCCAATCAGTAAAATCCATTTAAAATGTGCACATAATGATTTAAACAAGAGTATACATTTTTGAGGCATGAAAACATGTTAAAAAGTCACTTTGTTCAAAAAGCTGTCTTCTGTCCTTTGTGTAGGAACAGGGTGAGTCCTTATCAAACTCGCCTCCTCCTGCTCTTCTGAATCAACTCCGTCCCATTCCTTCGGGGCACAGATCCCTCCTCTAGGCGCCGTAGCACTGTCAGGCCGTGGCCACCGGTACCTTAAATGTTGCGGGAGACCCTTTGTCTGGTGTTGAGGCATCCTTTCGTCCATACCATCCCATGGCTATCAAAGTCACTGCCTACGGCTAGTCAACACGCCTGATATAACATGCCATTTTTTATTGTGTTTTCTTGTTGAATTTTCTTTAAAAATAGTAGATCATTTTATGCACATAAAAATGGCATAAAAGCATAAAAAACAGCATTTGAATATTACATTGAAATTAGTTCAAAAGTACATGTTAAAAACAATAGACACAACCATGAATAAAAGTACTTTTTCTTGTAAAACATAAAATCTGTAAAAGGCATTTGAAATGGGTACAAATGATTTAACCAGGGTAAAACATTTAAGAAATGAAAACATGTTAAAAGCAACTTTATTATAAAGCTGTCTTCAGTCCTTTGTACGTGAACGGGGTGAGTACTTATCAAACTCGCCTCCTCCTGCTAGCGCACAACTTAATAGTTTATGAACAGACCACATTAACTGGGATGACATTCCCTATTATGGGAGACCGAAAACCTATAATAAACTGTGCCTTACCAAACTCGCTTCCTCCTGCTCTTCTTTCTTTTGGAAAAGTTGTTTCATTTCCTTTAAAGCAGCTCAAAAACATTTTATACACACGCCGTTTTATACACATAAAAACAGCATAAAACAGCATTTGAGTATTACATTTAAATGTGTTTTAAAAAGTGCATGTTGTTAGAAACAACAATGAAAAATAGTACTTTAAAAGTACTTTTTCTTATAAAACATCCAATTCTATATAAGCCGTTTTAAATGTGTACAAATGCATTTAACAAGCTAAGACAATCACTTTGTTTTACGGCTGTCTTCGGTCCTTTGTACAAGAACGGGGTGAGTACTTGTCAAACTCGCTTCCTCCTGCTAGCGGATAATTTAATAGTTTATGAACAGACAAGATTAACTGGGATGACATTCCCTATTATGGGAGGCCGAAAAGCGCTAGCTGAAAGCCACACCTATAATAAACTGTGCCTGCAATCTTCTGGCTACCACTGTTAAGAGTATGCTGCCAACCAGCAAGCGATGTGCATGTTGTCAACAGAAGTTAGTGAAGGCACCAAGTTTGCAAACCTTCCAAAATAGGTTCTCTACTTTCATCAGCATAAACATCAAACTGTCATTACACTTTTTGGTGTTTTGTGTAATGGTCTCTTTCCATTCTCCATTGTTTGGAGGCTGGAAATATGTAGCAAGTGAATGAATGCGCTTGGGTAGCCTAAGTGAAGGAGCCATTGAAAGTCAGATTTTAAAAAAAACATGACTGGTTGTGTTTACGCCACAATAAAATGTAATACATTTTACAACTGAAATTACATACATCTTTATGACTATGTCCATCGAGATCGTATTGAATTAATATGTAATTCTATGATTAGGCCCACACGATGTTTTGGAGCATGCGCAATGTCCTGTACCCGGAAAAAAATGTATCTACTTTCACCCTTGCTCAACATCAAGTGTCCTTTAGCACGGCTAGTTTTAAGCTAATGATACTTTCGTGGTGATAATTGGATAATTATGTTATTGATTCTGTGCAGTTTGTGTGATGTGCAGAAATGCATTCTGGGCCAATAAGTCTGTGGCCATATTTCTTTCACACTCACAAATCTGATGGTGTGGCTGCACTGTAAGCAGGACATTACCGGTTGTCTGTGACCAAGAGGATATGAGTTTGTCACAGTACAAGATTCTTAACTTATTTCTATACTAGATTCTAATATATATACTGCTGTACATATCACTCTTAGTATATATTGTGTTAATTGCATTTGGATAATTGTTACAGTGCTATTTGATTGGATATGCTGTGCCATTTCTTGATTTATTTAACATTTTAAATGATTGTGTACTGTTTGACATTTTACTGCAGTGTTAAGAGCTACAACGCCCACTACAACATTCTACTAAACTGTGTAGACTATGTGACCATTTATTGATATTGATTAATGTACTGCATTGTTGAGGGAGCTACCACATAAGCATTTCACTGCACCTTTTATACCTGCTGTACACTGTGTATGTGACGAATACAAAGTAATTCAAATTCTGATTTGACATGCGCTGTATGCCATGCATGTCTGTTTTCTGCTTTCCCAGTTAATCAGCCTTGAAGTGTACAGATTTGCTGCCTTCCACGGGGCTCTTTCGGTCCAGAGCGTTTCACCACAATTTACACACGGCATTATTATTTTCTGTCTGTTGTTTGTCTGTCTGCCTCATAATTCACAACTGCAAACCAAAGGTGACTGATCAACATGTTGTGCTTCATCTTCCTTTTCCCACCTGGGGCCTCATTTATAAAAATGTGTTTAGTTTTCAAATGTTAGTGTATGATCAGTTCTTAAAATGTGAGGAAACGCTATTCATACAATATTGATATACATTAATAATGTGTATTTCATATTTTCTTAGATTTTGCACGAAACGTCATGGCATAAATGAAATGCGTCTCTGTTAACGCAAATAAACTACAGCCCCCACCAGCCTCAGCGTGAAGGAAGGCGTGGCTTGTACAATATAAACACTGCGGTTCCGCTGCTGATCGGTTACACTCGACTTCAAGACAAGCCTTATTCATGTACCTGTTTTTTTTTTACTTTAAGATCATCTTCTGAAGGGTGGCAAGGTCCTTCAACACTTGCGGTGTTGTTGTGAGTCGGTTGACAGTCCATCTTCTTGCCTTGTTTAGCTCTGCAACGAACCAGGCAGCGCTCCGAACAAAAGCCAGTGAACTTGACATTGCAGATAGCGTACATGCGTTGTTTTTATCTATACATTTCAGTAGGCCTACAGTTTTATCGGTGAACAATTAAACTGTGTCCATAACAATGAATAAATCTAAGTTAGCAATCGGACTTTTTGTCGCAGGTACTCTGACTGCAGTGTTTGGGTTAGTTATTTTATTCGTTGGACCAATCTTCATTGACGACCAAATAGTAAAGGTAAGTAGTTGAGATTAAAGCTATGGAATGTAGCTTTTTCCTATAGTTTTATACTTATGTTGTAGGCCTACATCTAATGGAAAAGGCTTCGTTTTCTCCTGGTCAGTCACGACTAACGTATAGCGAAGAATGAACTTGACTTATTACTCGTATTTCTCGTTTTTCTACTTATTTTATTTATATTGATATTGATTACTGCATTGTTGGGAAAGCGCAAACAAGCGAGGCATTTTACTGTAGGGCTTAACTATGCTTAATACCTGCCACATGGCTACAGTATGAGATGAATGCAACACATTTGTTTGGAACATTTCCTAGTTCTCTACAAGCCAGAACGTGCGGTCGATACTTCTGTGGGTGTGATTAAAAAAAAATAAAAAAATAATAATAATCGTTCCTTCGTGTTTTGCTAAATATAAGGAATTTGAAATTATTTATTCTTAAGTGTATTTGAGCAACTATTTTTTTACTTTTGAGATTTAAGTAAATATAAAATCAAAATTTTACTGAAGTAACTCGCTTATCTGTATGACAATTGGCTACTTTTTTTTATGACAATTGGCTACTTTTTACACCACTGTGTAGACTAAACGCATGCAAGACTTCGGTTGGTGTCGATGACTGTAGACCTCTAGCAGAGTTTCCCAACTGTCGGTGATTTTATTTGACACCCCCACATTCTCTGAAATATATAATACTTTGATTTCATTTCTGGACATTACATGACCAAAAGTATGTGGACTCCTGCTCGTCAAACACCATTCCAATATCATGGGTATTAATATGAAGTTGGTCTCCCCTTTGCTGCTATAACAGCCTCTGCTCTTCTGGGAAGGCTTTCCACTAGATGTTGGATCATTGCTGTGAAAACTTCCATTCAGCCACAAGCATTAGTGAGGTCGCACTGATGTTGGCCGATTAGGCCTTGCTCGCAGTCTGCGTTCCAATTTATTCCAAAGGATAATTGATGGTAAAGTAATCCCTCTCACCCCCCCTCCCCCTGAAAAGATTTAGATGCACTACTGTTCCACTGGAGGTCATAAGGTGAATGCACCAATTTGTAAGTCGCTCTGGATAAGAGCGTCTGCTAAATGACTTAAATGTAAATGTAAATGGTGTTGAGGGCAGGGCTCTGTACAGGCCAGTCAAGGTCTTCCACACCGATCTCAACAAACAATTTCTTTATGGACTTCGCTTTGTGCACAGAATCATAAGAATGTAATTGTGTGTGGTAGCGTTAAGATTTCCTTTACTGGAACTAAGTGGCCTAGCCCGACCCATGAAAAACGGCCCCAGACCATTCCTCCTTCACTAAACTTTACAGTTGGCAGTGACATCGTTCTCCTGGCATCCTCAAAACCCAGACTCGTCCGTCGGACTGCCAGATGGTGAAGCATGATTCATCACTCCAAGGAACGCGTTTCCACTTCTCAGGAGTCCAATGGAGGTGTCTTTACACAACTGCAGTTGACGCTTGGCATTGCTCATGGTAATCTTACGGTTGTGTGCGGCTGCACGGCCATGGAAACCAATTTCATGAACCTCCCAACTAACAGTTCTTGTGTTGACGCTGCTTCCAGAGGCAGTTTGTAACTCGGTAGTGAGTGTTGCAACCGTGGACATATGATTTTTGCACACTACAGCACTCGGCGGACCCGTTCTGTGAGCTTGTGTGGCCTTACCACTTCCTGGCTGAGCTGTTTCTAGACGTTTCCACTTCACAACAACAGCACTTATGAGCTTGCTATGGCGGTACCACGTTGAAAGTCATTGAGCTCTTCAGTAAGGTTGTTCCACTGCCAATGTTTGTGGAGATTGTGTGCTCGATTTTATACACTGGTCGTTCACAAGTGTGATTGATATAGCCAAATTCTCGTGTGTGTTATAGATATTTTGTCCAAAAGGTCTACCCGCAAGAATGAAATCAGCGAATGGGTGGCTTACACTGGATAGTACAGCCACAAAGTCAAAAGGTACAGTGTAGTAATCTACTTTTTATTATACCACCCTGCATCCCACTGCTGGCTTGCTTCTGAAGTTAAGCAGGGTCGGTCCCTGGATGGGAGACCAGATGCTGCTGGAAGTGGTGTTTGAGGGCCAGCAGGCGGCACTCTTTCCCCTGGTCTAAAAAAAATATCCCAATGCCCCCAGGACACTGCCGTGTGTAGGGTGCCGTCTTTCGGACGGGACATTAAACGGGTGTCCCGACTATTCCCCAGGTCATTACTGTACATGAGAACGTGTTCTCAGTCAACTTACCTGGTAAAATAACGGCAATAAAAAAAGGTTTATTTGATCTGTTCTTTATATATTGGTTTTGCCCCACAACTTCCTTTAAATGTTAAGCTAGTTCCTCCTTGATCATTTACCGTTTTATGCCGTGTAAATGCATAATCTTCAGCTTTTAAGTTCCTGGTTGTTAAAACTAGAATATAGAAATTGTGACCTCCTTAAATGATTGCTATGAACGTGCATATTTGAACCAGCGATACTGTCAGATGACATGGAAAAATAGATTTCTTTGGCCACACAGACCAGTGGTGGGTTTGCTCTGGAAACATTGATGCATAAGCGGAAAATAACCCTCATCTACTGTAAAATATGGTGGAGGATCTGATACGGGGCTATTTTGCTTTCACTGACGTGACTTCCATTCATGTGATGGCTGCTATTCATTGAATAATTATCTACTCCACTTAAATTGTGTAATTCAATTATCATGTAACAATTAACTCCTTAGGAATCTGGGGCACCACGGGAAGAGTTTGTTTAATGAGTTACCGTTTCCCAAATTAACTCTATCATAACAGTCAATAATTAATTATTTCCTCATATCGGCCTCGCATAATCTGCAGAAACCCGAGTCTCACTAATCATTCTGTACCACTCATTGATTTGATTATTTATTTACTAACCAGCTAAATTATAACATATACACACACTCTGTATTGATTAGAAACTTAATATGACGACAACAGTCCCTAGTGGATTGACACGTGCTACACAAGATGGAGATTTAAAGAGAAGCAACACTTGGATACATTTTGAACTACGCTTAGTGTATCTCTAATACCTTTCCCTGAACTGCCGCTCTTATGGTTAAGTAGTATAATGTATGTATTTACGTGTTGAAGGTCTTTGTTGGTGGGAGGCCTTCGTGGGCTGAGTTCCGCTTAGTGAAGCCTTGTTCTCGGGTGTAAACTGTGTAGGCAACCGATGATTTGAAGAGAATAACCGGATGGTCGAGCTTAAATTGACCTTAGATAAAAGTACATTGATTGTTAAGAGGTTCCTTTCGTCTTCAACCTCATTTTGGGGTCGTGACTAATCGTAGACCCCTGCTGCAGCGCGTGGTCATCCTAGTCTGTTCATTTTTAACTCGAATGCGTTATACCCTCGGTTAGAAAGGGACGTTTCCGTCTTGCTGACACGCTCTCTGGGTTCCCTGGGGCGTAGCTAGTTACGAGGCAAGGCATCACAATTTACGATCTCGTTTAGATAACTAAAATAATTCTTATTGTCACAAACGTTCTCTTTCATCTGGATATTTTCTACACAATGTAAAGTATGTAAACATGATGATACACACAAACTTAAGTTAGTGTTTGTCATAACGTCTTCATATAACTTTTAATGGCATCACAAAATAGACATTAATTTTCCACATTCCACCTCTTATTACCAGCATTTGGAGGATGATAGAGTTCTCTTTCAGTCCTCATGTCCATTGTTTAATGTTGTAGTTTTGGGCTGTAAACCCCTTCATAAGGCACTTAGTTTTTCCAATCTCTCCAACTAGAGAGAACCCCCCCCCCCACACACACACACATCAATCCCCCTCCCTCTGCGGGAGAGTTCTGTAGAGCTGATGCACTGTAACCCGATCCTTTGGATCCTCCCAGGAGTCATGACACTGGTCTTGGCGCCCTTGTTAAGGTCAACGGCATCATTACCTTTACCCAGTACCAGGACATTTTAGCCAAAAACCCAGTAGCCTCTGCCAGGAGGCTGAAACTTGATTGCAATTGGATCTTCTAGCAAGACCACAGCCCCAGGCACACACCAACAAAACCCACAAATAAATGGTTATCTGACCTCACAGATCAACATTTTGCCATGGCCATCAGTCTCTGAACTCTGTTGAACCCCATTAGAAACCTGTGGTTTGAATTGAAGAGGGCAGTCCATAAGCACAGACAAAGGAAATCAAGGATCTGGGAAGATTATATATATGTGTATGGAGGAATATGCACACAAATGTAAGGTTTGAAATTGTTTTAGTCAAATATTATATCCGTTTGGGCTTCTTGCGGCCAATTTCGATTCTACAAATGATTTCAGAAATCTTGCTTGTTTGTAGGTGACCAAATACTTATTTTCCACCATAATTTGCAAATTCATTAAAAATCCAATGTGATTTTCTGGAATTTCTCATTTTGTCTGTCATAGTTGAAGTGTAACTATGATGAAAATTACAGGCCTAATCTTTTTAAGTGGGAGAACTTGCACAATTGGTGGCTGACTAAATACTTTTTTGCCCCACTGTATAATAATATGCCTTTCATCATTGTTCTCTCAGAACTTAGTAATAGACCCTGAGAATGAGGTGTCCTACACCATGTGGAAGGACATCCCTGTCCCGTTCTTCATGTCTGTCTACTTCTTCAACATCCTCAACCCCACTGAATTCCTGGCGGGAGAGAACCCCATGGTGGAGCAGAGAGGACCCTACGTATACAGGTAGGTCTTCATACCTGACCGGCTACGTAAAGCGTAATAAAGAGCAGTGATACTAGCAGGAAGTAGTGTGCGGATTTCTTTTTATTTCTCATCTTATTCAGCTGTTACCATGCACCTGCAACAAAGAGCTCAGATTTGCGAGTGCCTTTTTGTTTGCCTGTTTTCAATTCGTGTGACCCAAAGTTTGGGGAATGCTGCGCTAACCCGTAACTAACATGTTACCTAGCCTTAACCCTTAGCTAGCATGTAACAATTTAACACTCCAAAACTTAAACCTTAACCCCTAGCCTAGCTAACCTTAGCCATAAATTGGAATAACAACATGTAATGGACACAATTTACTTTAGAAAATCTTGTGTTAATTTGTCTTTCACGAGATTCTATGATGGTGTGTTGACTGAACTGCTGTACGTTTGGAGAAGGATACAATTGCATCTGCAGAAACCTCTCGCTTTTATTTCTATTGGTCAATTCTTTTTAAACTAGAACCCCGGTATACAGTGGGGAGCCCTACAGTAGGTGGCGGTAATGCACCATACGTTGGTAAACTCCACAGAAGAGGCGGGAACTGGTTTCTCACAGGTCTGTTAATGATGGCGAGGCAGGTGTTCGGCAAGTGGGAGCGAAGGACACTGCTAGGTAGGACTCTGGTACACAGCAGGTGTGACGAGTAGCTAGCTAACAATAGCTAGGACACTGTTAGATGGTGTACTTCGCCCCCACCTGTCAGGTACTGTTTTCCCGCAGTTCTGTTAACGATGGCGAGGGCACACGTGAGCGAAAGACACTGTACTCTCTAGTAGGATTTAAGTACACAGCAGGCTAGAGACGGGGGCGACACCGGTAGACTGTGTCCTTCAATCGCAATATTTAGTTCAAAATAAATCACAATGATGTTTTTTTTGTCCATATCGTGCAGCTCTACTCTGTTCTCAAACTGATCTTCCTTCTCTCATTACCTCCCTTTCTCTTTATCCTTGAGTAACTCTGAGAATTTCTACCCTGTTCATCTCGGTAAGCGATTGTAGGAAGCCAGTGTCAGTGGAATGCCCTTTGTGATTTAATAAAATAACCTAAACTGACATGCCCTATCCCTGCAAGTTAACTCTCAATCCCCTTTCTCTGCATCTTTTCTCTATCAGCTATTCAATCAGATCTCCAGTCGTCTTAACTACTAAGTCTACCAACCCTCTGTTGTAAAGTGTCTCCATTTGCATCTGTCAGTTGGGAGGTTGACCTGAGGTTGTGTGTTTTCAGGAAGCGTCTTCAGAAGCAGAACATCACGTTCCATCCCAACCATACAGTGTCGTATCTTGAATACCGGAGCTACTTCTTTGAGCCCAGCATGTCCGTGGGCAACGAGTCGGATGTAGTCACCATCCCTAACATGCTGGTGTTGGTAAGACTGCACTGCTACACACACACACACACTATGAACTGGACTCCGATCTCCTTGCCCCCCCTCATCTCTCCCACACTTCATCCCGTTTCTCCCATCCTCTGTTCCCTCTCCCCTCTGTCTTCCAGGGTGCGGCGGTGATGATGGAGAACATGCCACACGCGGTGCGTCTGTTGCTCAGTGCCACCTTTAAGAGCTTTAAGGAGGGACCCTTCCTAAGCAAGTCTGTAGGGGAGCTGATGTGGGGCTACGACAGCAAGCTGGTGGACTTCCTCAATAAGTGGTTCCCTGGGATGCTGCCCTCCACTGGCAAGTTTGGCCTCTTCTCTGAGGTGAGTGAGCGGGTGGAGGAGATGAGCGCACAATGACCGGAAGTCTACGGGTACAGTAGCATATGCTAGTGTACCTTTAGATTTTGCCATTGTGCTAACGTTAGTTGGCATTGGCTTGCGAAACCACCTCGTTCTTCCTTCACACTGCACACGGAGACATAAAAATGCGATTCACAAGTTCATCTCTACTCTGAGTAAGTAGCAAAACAATTGCTAGGATCTCACGGTTTGATCTAATTTAATCAAGGCCTCAGTCAGGCTTTGTAATGATGTAGTGCGAGGGCAGTTTCCCCGAGTATGTTCATTCACAGGCAGACCTTAAAGCACTGTTAATACCATGTCAGAAATGTCCAGTCGGTCAAGTGTTAGATAGCTGGTAAGCCTATCTAAATCTTGTAGTTATCCAAGCCAAATAATGTGCCTAGTGGCCTCGTCCCCCTGGAGGTAGTTTAGTGTTGGAACGTAGATGGACACAACATGACCACATCCACACTCCATCCCCAGGGGACGGTTTGAACAGTTTGGGGTCGCATGGGTAGTGAGCAATGACTGTGTATGAATGGACAAAGCCATCGCACCTCTCATTCCTACGTAAAGATTTAACTGACTTTATTTGGCTTCAATGCTCTGTTAAGATGCTGTTTTCATGGAGACCTAATATGTGCAGTATTGAGTTACTCCTGGAAGTGACTTTGCAGGCTAGCTCAGTGCTGCCCCCTCCATTGAGTAACTCACCTCAAGGCTTCAATTGGCATCAAAGTAATCCTTTAACTTCTGTGGGGGGGGTTCTTTTTTAATGTATATAAAAAAAAATCTGTTCTAGAACCTAATCTGGTATATTAGAAGCAATTATTGGTACCATGATTGTTTTCAAAAACATTTTTATTTAGATTGGCCATGAAGATTGGCATTTTTTCCATTCATTCTAATGGGGGACCCTGTTTTCTGTTAACCATGCCTGCAGTACTGAGGTCCGCCTTAAACTTCTTTGGCTTTTTTACATTTAAAAAAAATATTTGAACCTTTTATTTAACTAGGCAAGTCAGTTAATTAAGAACAAATTCTTATTTATATTGACGAACGAGCTGGGCCAATTGTGCGCCGACCTATGGGACTCCCAATCACGGCCGGTTGTGATAGCCTGGAATCGAACCAGGGTGTCTATAGTGATACCTCTAGCACTGAGATGCAGTGCCTTAGACCGTTGCAACACTTGGGAACTTCAATGAGGGGGCAGTCGTTCGCCACTGTTACTACGCTGGTAAATGACTATCCATCCGGACTTGTGCCACATAGGAAGTGTGTGTTTGTAACCCAACCTTCTCAAATATTAAAGTACCCCTTATCTACAGCCTGTTTAAGTTGGCTGTCTAGTTTTTTTTTTAGTGACTGGTTAAATATCAATCCTTCTGTTTTCTCCCATCAGTTCAACAACTCCAACACTGGTATGTTCACCGTCCACACTGGGAAGGATGACATCCGGCTGATTCACAAAGTGAACTCATGGAACGGCTTGACCGAGGTGAGCTGTCTGGAATTTAGTGATCACACAGCCATGACCTTTCACCTTTACAGATTTGGTTTGAGAAGGGCAGTTAGAAGCACAGATGAGTGAAAACAAATCTGGGCCCTTTGTTTTCATGGGGTCCTTTTACAATGGGAAAGGGGGATACCTAGTCTGTTGTACAACTGAATGAATTCAACTGAAATGGGTCTTCTGCATTCAACCCAACCTCTTTGAATCAGAGGTGTGCGGGTGACATCCATTCTTTCTTGCTCTAGAAAGAGAGCTCTATGTGTAACGGATGTTAACCTTCTGTCTCTCTAGTTGATATATTGGAAGACGCCCCAGTGTAACATGATCAACGGTACAGCAGGACAAATGTGGCCGCCCTTCATGACCAAAGAGTCCACACTGCCGTTCTACAGTCCTGACGCCTGCAGGTACACACGCTTTCCAACACTCACGTAGCCTAGTGGTTAGAGAGTTGGACCAGTAACCGAAAGGTTGCTGCATCGAATCCCCGAGCTGACATGGTAAAAATCTGTCGTTCTGCCCTGAGTAAGGCCGTTAACTCACTGTTCCCCGGGAGCCGAAGATGTGGATTATGGCAGCCCCCCCGCACCTCTGATTCAGAAGGGTTGGGTTAAATGTGGAAGACACATTTCAGTTGAATGCGTTGTGACTAGGTATCCCCCTTTCCCTCACACACACTCTCTATAGGTCTTTGGAGCTGGTGTATCAGCGTGAGGGGATAATGAAAGGGATTCCCCTCTATCGCTTTGTGGCTCCTAAGACTATGTTTGCTAATGGCTCAGACTACGCTCCCAATGAGGGCTTCTGTCCCTGCAGACAATCTGGCCTCCTCAACGTCAGCAGCTGTCGATCCAGTGAGTACAGATGCATACACACTCCCCTACGGATTTATTTGGACAGTGGAGCTTAAACATGTAGTTTGGCTCCAGCATTTTGAATTTGAGATCAAATGATTCATATCAGGTGACAGTACAGACAGAATGTCACCTAATTATTATTTGAGGGTATTTTCATACATATGTTTTACTGTTTAGTCATGAATGCACTATGTATCAAGTCCCATTTGAGGAAGTCATAAGTATTTGGACAAATTATCTGATAGTGTATTAAAATAGTCAAACGCTTAGTATTTGGTCCCATATTCCTAGGACTCAACGACAACATCAAGCTTGTCACTCTACAAACATACGATTTGTAGTTTTTTGTTTTTGCCCAATAGGAACTGAATGTTGACTGGAGTAATTATTTCTACGTGAGTAGATGTTTCTGAGCACACATTTCGCTGCCGTTTACCCTGTTAGTCATAACCGACATACCTTGTCTGGTAAACAGACTGGAGGAGGAAGTATGGCGCACACACACACCGAGGAGCCATGCCGCTGTATAAACACATTGTAGGAACACTTGGGCATGAGACGACAACACTAGTCATTACACACTTATGTTCCCAATAGCGCCCCATAGAACATCACGTCTCAAGATCACATGAGCACTTGGCGCCAAATTGTAGCTTGACTAAAGGTGTTAACCCTCCACATCTCTCAAGACACCTGGAGTACTGGGCCAGCCACTCTTAAATATCACCTGGGCCAACACTGATGAAACACTTTCCACTAACAAGATGACAAACCAGCAGAAGTATAACACATTCTGACTGAGGTGACACCCATCGGCCCGCTAGCGTCCAACCTCGAAATTTATAAATGGAAAAACCAAAGCCTGTAACAAATTTGTATGCAATTCTACATATTTTTCCATCTGGTGACGAGAAATGCTTGCGGTTTTCAATGTGATATCTGATTGCATGATTAACAAAATCAACTGGGGCCCGACAGGCTGTTATTCAACCATGATTAATAAAAGCTTGGATGGATTTGTATATTAGTCTAGCCAGATTTTTTTTTTGCTGACATGGGATTATTGATTGATTGACTGACAAAACAAGAAAAACTGCTGTTGCACGTCCAAATTTCAAAATTCTACTATTCTAACTCTCAATTGATCCACATGCTTACAAAAGTTGGGCCACCAGTTGCCCGTCCCTGATTTCAAACTAAGTTCTAAGTTATGATTCAACCTCTTGTCCACATTATAGTGTCTAGTTGAGAAACGGACGACAATGTGGTGGTCTGGGTGGTGGTGGTGGTAAAGTGTGAGATTTGTACAGGGTAAAAGTGAACTTGAAGGAAGGTTATCACTCCATACCATCCCCTGTGAACGGTGCTTAATTGAAGCCAATTTATTCCTAGACCAGGAGAATGAGCCAAAGCACAGGTCCAAACTATGGAATAACTATTTAGGGAAGAAGCAGTCAGCTCATATTCTGTCTATAATTGAGTGGCCAGCACTGTCACCAGATCTCAACCCTATTGAGCTGTTGTGGGAACAGCTTGACCATGTGGTACATAAATGCCCATCCAACTTGTGGGAGGTGCTTGTGGGGTGAAATCTCGTCAGATTACCTCAACAAATTGACAACTAGAAGCCAAAGGTCTGCAAGGCTGTAATTGCTGCAAATGGAGGATTCTTTGACGAAAGCAGAGTTTGAAGGACAATTATTTAAATAAAAAATAAATATTTCATAACCTTGTTAACATCTTGACTATTTCCTATTCATTTTGCGACTCATTTCATGTATGTTTTCATAGAAATTCTTGTTTTTTTTCCCCCAAGTGACTCCAAACTTTTGAACGGTAGTGTGCTTGTTAATAAAAAGGAAATGTATGATGGTACAAGTCAAGGTGACGTTGTATTAATATTGTGTTCTAGACGCCCCAGTGTTCATTTCCCAACCCCACTTCTACAATGCTGACCCTGTGCTGCTGGACTACGTACAGGGACTTCAGCCTACTGAGGACGAACACGGACTTTTCATAGACATCCACCCTGTGAGTAACACATACACGCTGTCCTGAATTGGAACACTTAGAAAACTCAGCAAAAAAAAAAAGAACTGACCCTGTCTTTGTAAAATAATCCAAATAATTTCACAGATCTTCATTGTAAAGGGTTTGAACAATGTTTGCCATGCTTGTTCAATGAACCATAAACAATTAACGAACATGCACCTGTGGAATGGTCGTTAAGACACTAACAGCTTACAGATGGTAGGCAATTAAGGTCCGTTATGAACTTAGGACACTAAAGAGGCCTTTCTACTGACTCTGGGGAAAAACACCAAAATAAATATGCTCAGGGTCCCTGCTCATCTGTGTGAATGTGCCTTAGGCATGCTTCAAGGAGGCATGAGGACTGCAGATGTGGCCTGGGCAATAAATTGATATGTCTGTACTGTGAGACGCCTAAGACAGCGCTACAGAGAGACGGGACGGACAACTGATCGTCCTTGCAGTGGCACACCAAGTGTAACAACACCTGCACAGGATCGGTACAGCCGAACGTCACACCTGCGGGACAGGTACAGGATGGCAACAACTGCCCGAGTTACACCAGGAACGCACAATACCTCCATCAGTGCTCAGACTGTCCGCAATAGGCTGAGAGGCTGGACTGAGGGCTGTTGTAAGGCATGTCCTCATCAGACATTCCTGGCAACAATGTCACCTATGGGCACAAACCCACCGTCGCTGGACAAGACTGGCAAAAAGTGCTCTTCACTGACGAGTCGTGGTTTTGTGATGGTTGGATTCACGTTTATCGTCGCAGGGATGAGTGTTACACCAAGGCCTGTGCTCTGGAGCGGGATCGTGCTGGAGGGTCCGTCATGGTCTGCGGCGGTGTGTCACAGCATCATCGAACTGCGCTTGTTATTGCAGGCAATCTCAACGCTGTGCATTACAGGGAAGACCTCCCTCATGTGGAACCCTTCCTGCAGGCTCATCCTGACATGACCCTCCAGCATGACAATGCCATCAGCCATACTGCTCGTTCAGTGGGTGATTTCCTGCAAGACAGGAATGTCTTGGTGGAAGAGTGGGGTAACATCTCACAGCAAGAACTGGCAAATCTGGTGCAGTCTATGAGGAGGAGATGCACTGATACTGACGGAACTTTTGATTTTGACACTTCCCCCTCTTTGTTCAGGAACACATTATTTTATTTTTCTTAGTCACATGTCTGTGGAACCTGTTCAGTTTCTAAGTTGTTGATTCATGTTCATACAAATATTTCCACATGTTAAGTTTGCTGAAAATAAGCGGGGTTGACATTGAGGACGTTTTCTTTTTCTGCTGAGTTTAGTAAGATTTTTTTTTTCCCGTTGACTGTGGACTCGTCCCCTTTTGTTCTAATAGGTCTTGGATAAGAAGAGATCAGATTAGTGGACACACACACACACACACACACACACACACACACACCTTTATGATCTATTAGGGTCAAAGACCAGTGGGTTTCTGACAGGCGATCATCCAGAGACAAGACTGCTCCAATGTGGTCTCTACAGTTTCGCAGTCAATCGATTAACCCCTGAACTATACCCCGGTGGGTTTTATTTAGATTAAGAATGTCACTTCTCTGACAGATATATTGAGTTCCAGGTAGATTTGCGACGCTGGTTTTTAGCCCCACTGGTCTGTATCGGGGGCGTAAGTGTTTCAATACCGTGGTGGTCTTGGTGCCACTTAGTGTCAAAAAAGGTCAAATTGAATGAAGAATTGGTTTACGACGCTCAATATATCTGACCGGGGGGTTAAAAACATTGTCTGAATGCCTGAAGCATCTGTGCCAAGTTCTTCCCCATTTATAGACGTGTGTGCTTTTTACTAGTGCGAATTGGGCCCATTCACATTGTCATAAACATATCTCTGACAGTAAAAGCGAGGCTGTTTCCCCTTATCTAAATTGATTGTGTAAACACATCTGATCTCATAGCCGTAGCGGACGCACACCATGCAGCCTGTCCTTGAGGCAATCACCTGATGCACACACAGAGGAGGCTTGGCCAGAGCACTTTCTTAGAATTCATTTAGATAACATTTATTTTCCCTGGCTGAGGGTGAGAAACTTGTGTTGGACAGTCATTTTTGTATATTCACATTTTTTTTGTGTGTGTTTGACTCCTATGAGTCCTGCCTCTGAACTCATTCGTAGAAAAACATTCATATCCACTCGATGTTTGACGCAAACGTGATCTTCAACTGTGATCGCAGAGAGCTTGGTTTCAAAATACACTTGTGGGACAGCCAACGTGAGCAGATATCATTCAAATCTTTTTTTGTCCAGCTCCTGTGCCAAGTTGGCTATGGTGTTCTCTTTTTCATAGTACATTTGTCATTTAGCAGACGCTCTTATCCAGAGCGACTTACAGGAGCAAAGCGTTGCTTAATTAAGAGCACATCGGCAGATTTTTTTAAAATAAAATAACGTTTTAACCTAGTCGACTCGATGCCTTGCTGTAGAACGTTGGCCACAGCATGAGTTGTTCTGTAGGACTGAAGGTCATTAGTGACCGTGGTTGCTGGGGGTCCTTAATTATATACAGTGCTTTTCTGTGGCAGTGAATGTCCAATAGATTGCACCAAAAAACATAGCAGCTCCATCTTAACAATCCTCTAAGGCCTGGGGGTCATGTATGTGGTTTAGGTTGCCTGCCATGCAGTAATCCTCCCGGTCCAAGATGAAACTATAAAAAGTCTCAAGTCAAATTGTCTGGAACAGACATTAGCAGCTAAATATTTAAGACATGTGCATGCTAATGGTAAACTGTCTGGCACAGGACACAAAGTCGGTGACCTTTTTTTAGCGATAGCCTAATTGGAGCTGTAGCTTTCCTGTGTATTACGGTACGAGGAAATGGGTATTATGATGGTGTCGCGATTGCTCCTATAAACAGATTAAGGCCGGGGGGGGTGTTAAGGCTGTGACTGGTGCTTTTGGTGATCCCGTACTGTTGCTGGCCAATACACTGCAACTAATTATTGGCACCATGTCATAATATGGCTGAAGGTGATAAGATGTATTGTACAGATAAGACGGTGTGTCTGAGCTGCTAGTATTTGCCCCAATAAAGTTGGTTTATGATCGCTGACTAAGCAAGAATCGCACACTTGTTTTAAGTCACTCTACTATCACACCACTTCCAATTATAAAAGCATTGCAGACATGGCAATAAACTTTGCCCGCTAATTGTTTATATGATCGGTCTGTTGGTGTGTCGCAATTTAAGGGTTTGAGCCAGTCACTACCAACTGTGCCAATTAGGGCCAGATCTCTTGGTAGTTTACTTCCATACAAGGCGGCATTGTTATCTAATTGAAGACATGGTTTGTAACTGCTGTTGTAACGATTGGCAGTGGGATCAGACGTGGACTGTTGAGCGATGCATAGTTCCAGGAGGGAGAGGATATGGCGAGAGGAAGGCTCCCCGATGTGGGACTGACCATCTGGGGTTGGATTGCAGCTTGACACCTGGTGGTCCCATCCACAGCCCCGGGCCGCAACTCTCATCGAAGTCCTTGCCAGCCTGAACTGTGCGTGTCAAATCAAATGTTATTTGTCACATGCTTCATAAATAACAGGTGTTGACTTAAAGTGTAATGTTTACTTATGGGCCCTTCAGAACAATGCAGAGATTATATTTTAGAAATCGAGGAATAAGCGCACACTGACTGACGATAACTTGGTTATATAAACCGGGTACCAAGTCGCTGTACAGGGGTACGAGGTAATTGAGATGTAATTGTAACAACATACAGGAACTCAAGTCCTTTTTGTTCACCTGACCTAGAATTCCTCACAATCAAATGCCGACCGTATTATCTCCCGAGAGAATTCTCTTCGGTTATTGTCACAGCCGTGTATGCCCCCACCCCAAGCCAACACCACGACTTCCCTCAAGTAACTTGACTGGGCTTTATGAAAACTGGAAACCATATATCCTGAGGCTGCAGTTAATGTCGCTGAGGATTTTAACGAAGCAAATTTGAGGAAACCGCTGCCGAAGTTCTATCGACTAGCACTCGCGCTGGAAAAACATGACCATTGTTACGCTAACTTCCACGATGCATACAAGGCCTCCGCCCTCCTTTTGGCAAATCTGACCACTGCTCCATTTTGCTCCTCCCTTCCTATAGGCAGAAGCACGGGTACTTCCTGTTTGAGTTGAGGTCTATTCAACGCTGGTCTGACCAATCGGAAACCATGCTTCAAGATTGTTTTGATCAAGCGGACTGGGATATGTTCCGGGTAGCCTCTGAGAATAACATGGACGAATATGCTGATTCGGTGACTGCGCTTATCAGGAAGTGTATAGGAGATGTTGTACCCACTGTGACTAAAACCTACCCTAACCAGAAACAGTGGATAGATGGCAGCATTCGCAAAACTGAAAGCGTGAACCACTGCATTTAACCATGGCAAGGCGACTAGGAATATGGCCGAATACAGAGTATTTATTATCCTCCAAGGCAATCAAACAGCTAAAATGTCTGTATAGAGACAAAGTGGAGTTGCAATTCAAGCGGCTCAGACGAGATACAACATTGTGTACTACATACGTAAGAGGTTTTCTGTTTTCAATTTCTCGCATGGAATAACCTTCATTTCTCAGAACAAGAATAGACTGACGAGTTTCAGAAGAAAGTCTATGTTTCTGGCCTTTTGAGCCTGTAATCGAACCCATAAATGCTGATGCTCCAGATACTCAGCTAGTCTAAAGAAGGCCAGTTGTATTGCTTCTTTTAATCAGCACAACAGTTCAGCTGTGCTAACATAATTGCAAAAGTGTTTTCTAATGATAAATGAGCCTTTTTTTTAAATGATAGACTTGGATTAGCTAACACAACGTGCCATTGAAATACAGAAGTGATGGTTGCTGATATTGGGCCTCTACGCCTATGTAGATATTCCATTAAAAATCATCCGTTTCCAGCTACAATAGTCATTTACAACATTAACAATGTCTACACTGCATTTCTGATCAATTTGATGTTATAACTAACTGTATTATGGCTTGGGGGTAGAAGGTGGGTGGGTGGGGCGGTTGTATGTTAGTCAGGGTGTGTCACGACCTAAACTCAGGTTAAGATAATGACAGATCAATGACCTCCCTTCAGTCTGTTTTCAGTCATCTATTGATTTCTGTTAATGTTTGCATATGAATGTAACCTATAGATATACTGATGTCTTAGTGGACTCAGTCGATAATGTTGGTTTAGCAGTCTGTTTTATGGCTATAGGCAGTAAAATGTGAATGTGACAATGGTGGAGAGATTGCTCTTATTGACCAAAGTCTCATGTTATCCAGTCATATTAGGGCTGGGACTTGCCAGAGACCTCACGATACGATATTATCACGATACGTAGTTGCTGAGATACGTAGTGCGATTCTCACGATTCTATATGTATTTGCCATTTTTTTGACGTTTCAAACGTGTTGCTCACTATATGCCTGCTGCAGAGGGACAAAGGAAATGCTGAAAACACGTTTTGATCAGTTAGGGAAGTAAAAGTGATGACACGTTGCCTCACTATTTAACCCTGTGAGACCCAAGCATAGATCCAAATGAAGGGGGGAAAAAACCTATTACTCGCCAGAAATACTTGTAATAAGCCTCTTACAAATTTCAAAATCTAAGTTATTTTTACAAGACAATCTGATGGAAGTGTTGCAAAAATGCAACATTGGGCTTCAATGGTAAAAAAAAACTACATTTGAACTGAAATAGATATTAAAATCACATAAATGGATCAAAAGCATATACATGTGATATAAAATATTGTCTAATGGTGTATACATTTTGAAATGAAGTCATATTTAATCTGAAATAGCCAAATTGATAAATTTGACCAATCCAAATGTTAAACTTTCTTTTGATAGAATAAAATACTAAGGATACACTATTTTGTGTTTTTATGTAGAGAGAACATTAACACAGTTTTAGTAATATTTGGTTGGCCTTTCTGGCTTAATTTGAAGAGAACTGTACTACTTAACATAAAATTAATGGTCTCATAAGCCACAATTATTTCAAAAATTAGATGTATCTATGACATTTAATGTGAACAAGTTACGTAAGTAATTGGTTGTCCATATTTGGAAGGGAAACAATCCAACTTGTCTATCAATATATGATCTTGACCCAATGTCTGTTTGGCAACCCTTTAAGCCTTTTTGTAGTGTTTTTGCTACACTTACGAGACTAACTCTGGCTCGGGAATGTTTTGTTCCTGGAGTTTTTCACTTATTTTTTTTTTTAACATAAAGAAGGAACACATTTTTCTAGTCATGTACTGGGGTGAGCTTGTGTAGGTGACCAGTGTGGTGTCGGATGCGTGGACAGTTTTCCAATGTTTCAGAGGCTGCAGATGCCACAATCATACTGACACAACGCATACTACCAAGAGATACGTGGGCCTAATGAGCTGCACTTTGTAGTGTTAGACTTTTTTAGTTTAGGACCTGTACAGGATGCAAATTTTTTATTTTTTTGCAAAGTTGGGTCTCACGGGGTTTAAAAAGAAGCTGCAGAACAAGCTATATGATGACAAATACTGGAGTATTGGTTCAGGTACAACTAACTTACGCTACCTACAGTAAACACGATTGAGTCATATCAATATCATCTAAAATATTACTATACAACTTTTGGATTTTTTTGTTAGCTAAGTCATATGGTGTGACATGATATCGGCAGGTGTTGGTGTTTCAGATGGGGTATTAAACGACTCATGACTTAAGTTTTGAGGTAGGTGTCTGACGACGACGCCTTCACAAACTGCAGGCCTTTTTGCTCAAATCCGGTTTGGAATACTGACTGTCCGAACAGCAAGTGACCAAATCGGAGCTGTTTGTGGGTTCAGACAGCAGTCATTTGCTGACGTGGCAATTCTAGATGGGTGAGTGGGCAGTGGTGTAGGCTGGTTGGCGCTCGTGCTTCCTGTCACTCAGAAGTTATGTAGCAAGCGAAAGGTATTTTTGGTTAAAAAATATATATATATATTTTTAGGATCCCAATTAGCTGTTGCAAATGTAGTAGCTACTCTTACTGGGGTCCACATGAAACCATACAGAACATGAACATGCATAAAATATTTTTGATTAAGGCTGGAATGTAAAAAGTGGAACAAGTCAAGGTCTGAGTACTTTCTGAAGGCACTGTATATGCTGTATAGTTGAGTTCAGGACTTTTATCTTGATCACAGTTGGTGTTTTTATGTTTTTCATTTTGTCATTTTTAAAATGAATAAGCCAGTGAACTCAGAACAGTTGATTTGTGAGGTTGGACTGATGCTCAGTCTCCGAGCTCATAGTGGTGGTGTGGTGTCTATGTGTATGCCCCTTGTGTTAAATTAACTCTGCGTGTGTTTTTAATCCCGTGTTTTGACAAAATGCAGACTTTAAGCTATGCCAGTCAAGTTGAGGGGATGCACTCGTTTGTGGCACAACTGTGTTTGGGAACAAGGGAGTGGAATGAAATGATCCTGGTAAAAGAGAAGGCGAGACTAGATGTGTGGCTTAACGACTGTCTATCCAAATAAGAGGGCAGAGAGCCTTTGTCCAAACACAAAATATTTTTCCATTGAGGACGCGCAGTGCTTTCTCATTAATGTGCATTTCTTCTCCTTCAACGGAGCATTTGTTTACTTGCTTACTGTAGCAAGTATTTTTGCATTGACACTCTCTCCTCTGTCCTTTTTTCTATCATTTCCCTCTTTTCGTGGATTGTGTGCTGTTCAGAGGGTGAATGGGCAAGACAAAAGATTGCAGTACTTTTGAACAAGGTGTGGTTCGAGTTGCCAGGTGCACCGGTCTGAGTGTGTCAAGAACCGCAGCTCTGCAAAGTTTTTCCCCGTGTGGATCAAGAATGGTCCACCACCCAAAGGACATCCAGACAACTTGACACAACTGTGGGAAGCATTGGAGTCAACATGGGCCGGCATCCCTGTGGAATGCTTTTGACACCTTGGAGTCCATGCCCTGACGATTCTGAGGCTGTTCAGAGTGCAAAAAAGGGGGTGCAACTCAATATTAGGATGTTCTTAATGTTTTGGACACTCAGTTTGTGTGTGTGTGTGTGTATATATATATATCTATATCTCTCTCTCTCGCTCTGCAGGAGACTGGTGTGCCTCTGAATGTGTCTATCCGTCTGCAGCTCAACCTGTACATGAAGAAGGTGTCGGGTATCACGTAAGGACCCCCCCAACCCAGCACTCCTCACATGATGACAACTCCTTATCCCTGACCCCAAAGGCCAAAAAGCTGAAGGATCCCGTTCAATCTGGGAGTTTCAGTTCTTTATTTAGGATGTGTTTTTGTGCATCTCTGTGAGTGAATCTTTTGTCTGTTGCAGGGAAACAGGGAAGATCTCGGAGGTTGTGATGCCCATGATCTGGTTTGAGGAGGTGAGTGGTGATTAGACTATTACTGGGTTCGTTTACCCCCTAACCTGCTCTATACCTCTACCCTCCCAACACTCTCCTAACCTAACCGACACTCTCTATCTCTCACCCATACCCCTAGATCAGCGTTTCTTTAATCCTGGTCCTGGGGACCCAAAGGGGTGCAGCTTTTTTGTTTTTGTAATATCACTGCCAACCTGATACCACTAATCAACTCGCCAAAGACCAGGATTAAGCCTCACCGCCCTCTAACGTGTGTCTAGCCCTTTCTAACACCCTCAGAACTCTGTCCGCTCATCAGATTTGTGTTTCTCTACGTCTCTCTCTCGTGTAGAATGGCTATATGGACGGTGCCATCGTGAAAACGTTCCACACCAACCTGGTGCTGTTGCCAATGGTGATGGTGTACATGCAGTACTGTTTCCTAGGCCTGGGCCTGGCCACTGTTCTGGGAGCTGTACTACTACACTACAGTGGGAAGGTAAGGCCTCTACAGCACATGGTCACCGCTCGCTGACTGTGGATGGGAATGTTTTGCGTGGCGTGTTGGATGGGAGAGTGTTTGTGTTCACAAACGGAATGTGCTGCAAGTAGTTGTGAGAGGGGAGAGACATGAGTCATTCTTTAATTTGCATGAGTACTAGGTACTGTGACTCTTGCACAGTCCTGAGCAGCCCTCTGTTACCCACCAGAGAACAGGCTCTTCCCACAGCCTCGGCTAACAAACCAACACACTGGCGTCCCCCTTTCGAACCGCCAGAAAGGGTGCTGTGCGGTCTCCCCCATAGATTGTGATTTATACAGTACAGTGGTGCCACTTGGGGACACACACAGTGCCACCCCCACCGCCTCACTCTCGTTAGACCAATCACGGGAGAGATTTCCTTAACAGACACTCATCCAAAGGCACATGTTGTATTTTACATGGCTGACTCTATACGTTAGCCAGTTAATTTAATCAATGCATGAACGGAACTCTGAAGCCAATGCTAACTAGAGTTGTTGCGACGACTGGAAGTCTATGGGTATATGCTAGCATGCTAGATTAGCTCAATGACGACGTCTATGGGTGTATGTACTAGCAGATGCCCTCAGACGTCCAGTCCTTGTGCGAACGCCAGTTAGCATTGGCTCACGAAAGTACCTTATCAAACTTCATACTGGACACAGAGACACAGAAATGGTCTCCACTAGTTCATCTGACTCTGGGGAAGTAGACTAAGGGCCTCATTGCCAAGATTCTTGAAAGGATACTTCAGGATTAAGTATGGGGTTATTTGATGTATAAAGTCAGGTCTATGCCCATTTCAAGGTTATTTTAGTTTTTGAACGTAATGTTCCCCAGGGACCATAAAGACTACCCAGACGTACAGTGTATGGTTATGGCATGTACACAGGCATTTCAGGTCACGTGGTTATGACTAGTGTGGCGTGAACGGTTTTCTTTCTTGCAGGTGTTGTTGAAAAAAGATCCGTCTACAGTGATGGAGAACCACGGGGTTGGTTTACACATTAAACTGTTCCCAATCACTCCAGAAAAGATGCCTCTGTCAATCAGGAGAATGTGATGGCAATATGAATATGAAATTATATACCCTGACAGCTTCCGATTGGCTTTGATTTGATTATAAGGACCCATCCGTAGGGAGGGAAGGCCAACTGTGGGCCTTGGGGGCTGCTACCCCGTGTGCAGGCTTTTGCTCCAGCCAAGCGCTTGCACACTAGTGTTCATGGTCTTCGATCTTTAGTAAAGTTATGTTGATGGAGATTGAAGACGGTGAGTACCGTTGTGTTAGCTGAGCTAGGTGTGTGTGGAAGCTGGGTTGTCGCAAAAGGGCTGCACACGCTGGCCTTCCCCGGACCGGAGTTTTCCTGATCGGGGGGGGGGGGAGAAAATGCGTATAACGTGTCAGTTTCAGCCTGATTGTGTTACTGTACGAAGTTGATTTGATCAGAGGAATATGGAATCTGATCATCCCTTCTCAACTGGGTCAGGTGTCAATCAATCC
The DNA here is from genome assembly GCF_034236695.1 of Oncorhynchus nerka. NCBI lineage: Eukaryota > Metazoa > Chordata > Actinopteri > Salmoniformes > Salmonidae > Oncorhynchus > Oncorhynchus nerka. Next base: position 12,127,446 of record NC_088414.1, on the reverse strand, counting down.
AAATGGCACAATTGATTTGTCAAGACCTTCTGAGGTGGTCATTAACCAATCGCATGAGCCCTGCATGCTCCACCTTTTTAAATCTGTCTTTCTCAGTTTTGAATCTGCGTACACACAAACTGCAACAATTAAAACACACACTGCATGAACACACACATTCAGCCTGTGATTAAATGACCCAATGGCTGAGTGACTAAATACTGTACTTCCTGTCTGTCAGTCAAATCAACCACCTGACAGCCAATCAGGTTGGTCAATGATTTCCTGTAGCTGCTTCTGACTGGCTCATTAGTAAAGGTCTGGCTATCTTTTAGGCAACGGTTAAAGACCCAGTAAACGGCACAGATGGACACATTTATCATGATTGGCACAGGTAGGTTTCAGGCCGACATACACACTCACCCTTTTCCTGTACATTGTGTGTGCACCTTCTTTTTTCCCTACAGGTCACACACGAACACAAACTGAGGGCTCACACGAGGCATCACGCTCACCCATATTTAATGTACAAACACCACTATCATTTAAAATCAACTTTTCTTATCCACTCTGGTTGTGCCATGTTTCATACGACCCAGTGGTCTGCCCATGTTTGTGTTAAGTGTCCAGTCAATCTGAGCATGGTTTGAGCCAGAACTCCCGACAGGCCATAGTTAACGTTCTCTTGCAGCAGACCCTCTGGTTGAAGACTGCTGTTATACAATTAGGATCAATGTTTTGGGAGTTTAAATGATGTTACCAGAATGTGGATTACAGGCGGCGCTCTGTAGTCAAACGGGTGTATTCATTACGGAAACTGTTTGCTTCCATTTGGTTCTTAAACAACTCGACAAGAGTTTCTATTGAATATATTCGGGTAGGTTCCTCTATTTTGTTCCGGTTGTTTCAGTTTAAGAAACTGTTTACAACAGAATCAGTGGAATGAATACACCCAATGTAAATCGAACTGAGAAGTATCTGAACATGTCTGTTTGGTACGAGGCATTGTTTATGGGCCTTTTGTAGTGAAAAGGTGTTGGTGCGTGAGTTTGATAGATCATTAAGAAGTTTACTCTATGCCTACCACAGGAGGCTGGTGAGTGGAGGACAGCTCAATAATAATAATAATAACTGGGATGAAGTGAATTGTATCAAATGCAAGGAAACCATGTCTATCATTCCAGCTATTTAGTATGAGCCTGTTCTTCCAAATTGAAGGTTCCACCAGCCGCCTGTGATGCACAAATTAACTCAATGAAATGACTGTCAGCTGCCTAGTTCGGCTCCAAAACAGACTTGATCCTCACTACGTTGACTGTGTTGTGCTTCTAACATCCGTTCTCTTATACCCTCGCCTCTGACTTCTCCCATCCCGTTTCTTTCTCCTGACAGATCATAAAATGTGAGAGGACTGTCATACCGGACGCCAGCGTGAGCACTTCATCCAGCGAGCAAACCCCTCTAATACAGGACCACGTGGACTAACACGCATGTAGGGGGCGAGCTGCCTAGCCCAGTTCTGCAGGACACTCTGCATGTGTTTTATTGAGACCGATGATCCCTGGAACTCCAAAAACCACTGATTCTCTCCTGCTATCTATATCTCTCTCTCTCTCTCTCTCTCAGCAATAAACTCTCTCACCTGGTACAGTTCTCACCTGGTCCTGCATCTGCTCCGGGAGACTTTGGAGACCTTCATTCTGTTCAGTACTCACCGGTCAACAGGGAAGGGCAGGACCACCCCGGTTTGGTTCTGCTCTCTGGTGGTGCCCCATCCAATCCTCCAATGAGGATCCACTATTGGAATACATCACCGCATCCTCAGTCGCTGTTATGTGAATCCTTCCTTCGTCTGTTTGTCCTTCCAGTTCCTCCGATGTTTTAACAACTTAGTATCATGTATTTTTACTATTCCTGAAATGCCATAGGAAACCACACTACTAGATCTGTGTTGTCCTACTTTCCTCTCCTCTGTGTGTGTGTGTGTAGAAGTTGCCTGTATGCACAGACCTAGGATCAGATAATCCTACCCTTAGCCTTTTAGGGGAAGAAATGGAAAAGTGACCCAAAATCGGCACCTAAAAGCAACATCATTCTACAATATCTCACCAGAACAACGAATCAAAAAGTGAACTTGTTTCTGGGGTAAATTCCAGTCAATTCAGGGAGTAGACTGAAATTCCAACTATCTTCCATGCTTTTCAATTAGGGAAACTGGAATTTGGTTTACTTTCTGACTTGACTGGCATTTAAATGGGATTTACCCCCAACTCTGGGACAAAGGCTTACCCACTCAGGCTGCTCCAAAAACACATGACTTGTCGGTGTTCCTCATGGGATATTATTTGTCTTTTTACCTAAGCACAGTACTTGACTTGGGCAGGAGCTCCCTGGAACTGAGTCCTGGCAACTCAAATGTTCTTCTGCTTGAATTCCTGCACCTCCTATTGGGTATTAACTCTAAAGTATTAAGGAGTTCTTACACTTAAATACAAACTGTACCAGCACCCAAAATGAGTACCGGAAAGTTGAACACTTGCCTAAACATGTCTATACCATCAGATAGAATTCATAGCAAACCGAAGGAAGGGTGTGTGAAAACAAAAGGGATATATATTTACAATACATTCTATTTGGAAGATGTCCTTGAGTGTCCTGAAAGGCATCTTACATCAAATCTGGTGCTGTACATAAAATCTATTTCATTTAAACCGACGTAATGAATTTGAATGAATTATTTACCGGGGAAATCAAAAAAAGAAACTGTCAGCTTACCAATTTCAAAATAATGGGAGGGTTCTTGTACGTGTCACTTCACACTGATACCATGTGCAGTAAACCTTAGCAATAGCTGTGTAGGCTAGACTGTAGGATACTCACCGTGAGCCAGCGGGAACTCACTAGCCATCAACGCTCACTGTTTACATTTAAAAAAAAAAAAATTTTAGATCTCATTTCTAGAAGAAGATGTTGGAGCATATGCCATGTTATTTGATCTTAGTGATTTCACCATGAAGGGCCTCCTGTCCCCCTCTATATTACTCACGGATCTCATTTAAGGGCCTTTTAAGACTTTAGTAAATTCAATCAGCGCTTACAATTCTGTTTTCATTCAACACTTTTTTTTTTTTTTTAATGATGAAATACTCTTCTCCACTTCGACTCATGGACATCAGTCCAGTGGAAAAGTTATTTAAATGTATGCTCCGATGTGCCTCGCAAATAATAGGCTATTGTCTTACCCGTGTTAATAGCTTAGCGTGAGACTAATTTTGAAATAGAAGGGATTCTATGTTATAAGGGTGGGCCTACGTGGATAAAACTGGATCTGTTATTTATATATGAAAATAGGCAAATGCATGAAACAGTCAAACCAGTATTTCCAGTCAATGATTTTTAGGAATTTAATTGGAAACAGAATTGTGCCCTGTTTCTCTGCCCATGCATTATAGTTAGGCCCTTATAGGCTATCGATAATTTAATTGTTCATCAGATACTTCATATACAATTAATAATATTCTCACCCATTACGTTATTGTCAATTTAATCTAGTCTTTATGCTAACTATATGTAAAATTACTTCTGATTATGGTTTAGGTGTAGTTTGGTTGGGCCATCGGCTGCACAGACCTGATGGGCAGGGGGGGGAATGACATCCTCTTAATATCAACCAGAATTGAGGTTATAAGCATTGCGATTCTAACAACGATCACGTGTTGGACTTATTTAGGACAGGGGTGACAGCTTTAAAAATAAAAATGGCAGAGTAATTTGAGAAAGTGAAATTCCAGTCAAAATGACTTTTGGCCCTCCTAGTGTTAAAGGGTTACGTTTGTGGCCGCCTAGTCTACTAGTCTCCTGGTTGCTGATCCAGAGAAGTTGCCAAGCCTGTTGTGATTATTACTGCTATATCAGGGTGTTTTTATGTTCTAGTCTCACTCTATTAATTATAGCTCTACGGTTTATTGTGTAGTAGGTCTGAGTTTTTTTTTTTTTTTTTTTTTTTGGCCACCTAAATTTTAGCGGGCCCTGCCATGAATGGATTTCTGCCTATGCCACTGCCTCCACCCCGTTTTTTTTGCAATTGTTAGGAATAACGCCTAATTCAGAGTAAATTAGTTGACCTAGAAATGTCCCTCTACTGATGGCATAGGCACCAATAATGACTGTTTTACTACACCGATGTGCCTTTTCAATTGGAAACTTCTCCTTTGCCCAAATGGACTCTTAAACCCTTGCCACTCCATGTAGATCTGAGAGGATTGGAGAGCTCTGGTAGCTCCACCTTGCCCTCTCTGGATTTTCACCATACAGCACATGCTCATGGGCGTCCAAGGCTAGGGGCCAGGGCTCAACTTGGAATTGGGCCGTTTATGGTGTGTCCTGTGTATTGTGGCCAAAGACCAGGGGTGCTCAAACTTTTGGGCTTGGTGGGCCAAAATATAATCTAAGTGGTGGGCCACGGGCTGAACGTATAAGTATTTATTAAAATAAAAAAGGATAGCTTTTTAGTAAGCAAACATAAAATCACACTTCAAAACATTGTAGCCATAACTTGAAACCCAACTACATTCTGATTACCACCTCACAGGCAAGACAATTTAGCGTGTGTTCCACCCCCCCAGGGGCCATTGTACAAATGTTGCCATGCCATGATCATCTGAGTGAGTGACTAAGTAAACAATCAGTGGGAGGCCCCTGGTGGTTAGGGCCCTTGGGCACATGCCCAGTTGGTAGTTTGGTGATGATTAGTCTTCTACAAGGTTTAGATAGTCTAGCCAGCTATCTAGCAATAACAAAAATATGTTCCCTGACATGGGCTACATTACCATGAGAGGCCAAACCAAACGTTGTCGGCCCTGCCATAGACCATACTGTACACAGTAATAATTCTGTGATTGAATGTAAAGAGCGTAGTACCTAAAAATGCTTGTGTCCAAACTATGTCTGTGTCTCAAATGGCACCCTATTCCCTATATAATACACTACCTATGGCCAAAGTGCACTATTAGGGATTAGTGTGCCATTTGGGACATATGTATTGAGGAATAGGGTGTCTTTTGGGACACATATATTGGGGAATAGGGTGTCTTTTGGGACACATATATTGGGGAATAGGGTGTCTTTTGGGATGCACACAAGGGTCTGGATGCGTTTCATTGTGGTGCTTTTTGACAACGCAGGATCTTTGAATGAGATGGCTGCTGTGAGGATAAGAGCGTCTGCTAAATGACTTAAATGTAAATGTGAGATTTGTGAATTTGCACCACATCGTATTCCTTTAAGTGGCGAGGATAATTTTGTAAATAAATGTGCCATGAATTGGCTTACATTACTTCCACTGCTTGGTTGGTCTCCTGTGGTATTTTACATCAGGTGTGTGTGATGACGTAAACATACTTTTATATTGATTTATAACACAAAGACCTGTTCATACTTAAAGTGCAATATAACCCATGATGCTTCAGATGTGTGTGTGTGTATTTGCTGTTTTATATGCATACATTGTAAAACTGTGTATGCATTATAAATAAAGCACACAAAGACATTGCATTACACACACAGTATGTGTGCATTTGTGTCTCCTGGTGGTGTGGGAAGTGTTTGACATTCATGGGAATGACTCCAGTGGTCAACAGAAGGAAGGTGATGACAATCACAATGGTTACTATGCCAACAATCAGGAACGAGCCACCATTTCACTTTCTCTCTCTCTTCCCCCCCCCCTCCAACTTTGACTGTAAACACACACCAGAGAAAGAGGAGGGGTGAGAAAGAGAAGGGTAAAACATGCACTGTAGTCTATGACATGTGCTGAACTGCCAAGATCCCACTGTTTGGATAGTCCCTATAGATGCTCAGATTATCAACGATAACTTGATATGCAACAACTTTGGAAAGGAAAGAGAGAGGAGGAAGGAGCATAGAGAGTAAAAGAGTTGGTTTGGGATATTTAGACATCTTCCTGATTCTTCAGTCCTCTCCGATAGTCCCAGGGCCACCCATAGAAATAGAATGAATAGAAAGGATGTCTCCATTCAAGACGATAATGGCATATTGGGTGGGACTGGCAGCCATTGTGAGTGTAACCATGCCAGGAAGTAAAAGCTGAAAGTGTACCCTTCAATATGTGCTGTGATTTATTGACCCAATGAAATTACAAAAAGCACTTTCCTTTGCATGAGCCAAATCAGTTGTCATAATTTGAATGGACATTCTACATTACCATGACAATCCAGCATCAGTTGATAGAATGAAACACCATGGGAATTATTGCATCACCCAACCAGGCAGCCATTGCGAGTTTACCAGTCACATTGCCAGGGTTAGAGCTTCCAAGCCCATTCTCTTTATTCGATTTCTATGTTGCCACCAACCAAACATGTGTTGTTCAGTGACCCTGGAAACAAAACTGTAACATGTCAACAACGTTATGTAGATAGTGTTATGAATATGAACACTGTGTGGTTCAACTACACTATATATACAAACGTATGTGGACACCCCTTCAAATAAGTGGATTTGGCTATTTCAGCCACACCTGTAAAATCAAGCACGCAACCATGCAATCTCCATAGACAAACATTGGCAGTAGAACGGCCTTACTGAAGAGCTTAATGACTTTCAACGTGGCACCGGCATAGGATGCCACCTTTCCAGTCAGTTTGTAAAATTTCTGCCCTGCTAGAGTTGCGCCGGTCAACTGTAAGTGCTGTTATTGTGAAGTAGAAACATCTAGGAGCAAAAAGGCTCAGCTGCGAAGTGGTAGGCCACACGAGCTCAGAACTGCACTGCCAAAAAATGGCTGTCCTCGGTTGCTACAGTCACTGCCGAGTTCCAAACTGCCTCTGGAAGCAACGTCAGCACAATAATTGTTCGTAGGGAGCTATATGAAATGGCTTTCCATGGCCGAGCAGCCGCAGACAAGCCTAAGATCACCATGCGCAAGGCCAAGCATCGGCTAGAATGGTGTAAAGCTCGCTGCCATTGGACTCTAGAGCAGTGGAAAAGCATTCTCTGTGTGTGATGAATCACGCTTCACCATCTGGCAATCCAACGGATAAATCTGGGTTTGGCGGATGCCAGGAGAATGCCAACTGTAAAGTTTGGTGGAGGAGGAATAATGGTCTGGGGCTGTTTTTCATGGTTCGGGCTCGTTAGTTCCAGTGAAGGGTAATCTGTGCTTCCAACAATGTGGCAACAGTTTGGGCTAGGACCTTTCTTGTTTCAGCATGACAATACCCCTGTGCTCAAAGCGAGGTTCATACAGAAAGGGTTTGTCGAGATCAGTGTGGATAAACTTGACTAGCCTGCACAGAGCCCTGACCTCAACCCCATTGAACAACTTTGGGATGAATTGGAATGCCAACTGCGAGCCAGGCCTAATCGCCCAATATCAGTGCCTGACCTCACTAATGTTCCAACAACTAGTGGAAAGCCTTCCCAAAAGCCTCCACTCTGCAGACCTACTCCATATTAAAGCCCATGATTTTGAAATGAGAATTTTGACAATCAGGTGTCCACATACTTATGGTCATGTAGTGTAAATTGTGCGTTTGAGTTTAGTTTACTAGAATCGCAGCAGCTACTCTTACTGGGGTCCACATAAAACGAACAAATACATGACAACGTACAGAACAGTTATAGACAAGGACATTAAATACAATTATCATAATAATAATCAAAAACGTTTTTTTAAAATAAGATAGTTAAATATTGGAAAGAAAATACCACTGTACTTACACACTAGTCACACTAGTAACTATTCATGTTCGTCCTTGCATAAATTCAAGCAGCACGTTACCAGTCCTTCACTGATCCAGATTAACCCTGAAATTAGGTCATATGTTTTAACCATGTAGTGGTTTTCTCAGTTAAAAGACATTTTGCCAGATATATTTAGCCTACAAGGGCCACCATTGTGTCTAAAGACAGCAATTTGCTAGCTAACAACAGCTCTCAAAACATTCAAGGTCCAGAAAGCTACATAAACCGCTCTTCTGGCATCTGAGAAAAAGAAAATGCTTTTAGCACCTTTCAACAGCTTCTTGCGCTATGTTTTAGAAATGTTACCTTTTGATTTATATCATTTAATCCATCTGCAACTTGTACAATTTTTAAACCACACAGTGTTCATATTCATTAAAGTATCTACGTGATGATGTTGAAACTTTGCGATGCCTTTTCTGAAGCATTTATTGGCGGCTGGCCCATGGACTACTACAGTCTATCTACTCACCCCCTAATCACTCACCAAACTCTCCCTCTCCTATTCTCTTCCTTCTCAAACAGGATTTTCTACATATTTCCACTGCACCTTCTAACCACTCTACGAGTCAGCTGTTGTTTTGAATAAGTGCTTGCGTTTGCATGTGTGCATGTGCATGTGTTTGTGTGTGTGTGAGAGAGAGCATAGTATGCTGCAGTTTTAATCTGGTCCACTAGATGGCACCAGAGTAAAATAGATGCTAGCTGTTGAGGGACAGAACCAGTCCTCATTCCCCTCTGCCTCCTCTCAGATGGATATGAGCCAGAGGGCAGAGATGGCCCTTAAAAAAAAGAGGAGGGGGGGGGGGGTAAAGAGAAGGAGAGAGAGACACCTGGAGGAGTGTATGTCGGCGAACAAGAGATGAGCAAGTCTAAGAGGAGATGACATGTGAGGTCAAAAGAACGAGGGACAGAAGGAACAAGATTAACAGCGAGGGAAATGAAACAAGACAGCAGTCAGGTAAACAAGCGAGGGAGGAATCTATTAAAGCTGAGAGATCAGAAGAGAGAGAGGGAGGGAGAGAAACAGAGAGCGGACTTACGGAAGAAAAAGGGGATGAATTAACTGTCTGGTGACCTTTAGAGAGGCTAGACCTTGTCTGGCTGTTGCCACGACAAATGCATGTCGTGCTTTGGCTCTGTGCGTCTGCGTGTGTGTCTGTTCGTTGGTCTGTCGGTGTACATGCAGGCGTTTCTTTGTATGCAGGTGTGTGTCATTTCAACTTGCCCTCGCTCTGAACCCTTTCTCCATCCCGTCATCCTCCTCTCCATCCTTCCCTCCTCTCCTCTGAGGTTTGAAGGTAGGCAGGGATGACAGTCCTATATGGGACATCAAACAGAGCATATAACCCAGGTCCTCCCCACAGGCTTTTAGAAGTCTGACCACTGGTTCAGAACAGAACAGACTCTCACACACACCTTGATGTGGGTGTCCAGGTGCCTCGGTGATGTAGTAACTGTCTGAAACAAACAAGAAAATAAACTATTCAAATCGAATCAAATTGTATTGGTCACACACACGTACTTGGCAGATGTTATTGCCGTTGTGACGAAATGCTTGTGTTTCTCGCTCCGACAGTGCAGTAATATCGAACAAGTAACATCTAACAATTTCACAACATACACCCAATACACACAAATCTAAGTAAAGAATTAAGAATATATAAATGTATGTACAAGCAATGCCAGAGCGGCATAGATAGACTAAGATACAGTAGAATAGTATAGAATACAGTATATAAACTCAGCAAAAAAAAGAAACGTCCCTTTTTCAGGACCCTGTCTTTCAAAGAGAATTCGTAAAAATCCAAATAACTTCACAGATCTTCATTATAAAGGGTTTAAACACTGTTTCCCATGCTTGTTCAATGAACCATAAACAATTAACGAACATGCACCTGTGGAACGGTCGTTAAGACACTAACAGCTTACAGATGGTAGGCAATTAAGGTCATAGTAAAGAAAACTTAGGACACTAAAGAGGCCTTTCTACTGACTCTGAAAAACACCAAAAGAAAGATGCCTAGGGTCCCTGCTCATCTGCGTGAATGTGCCTTAGGCATGCTGCAAGGAGGCATGAGGACTGCAGATGTGGCCAGGGAAATACATTGCAATGTCTGTACTGTGAGATGCCTAAGACAGCACTACAGGGAGACAGGACGGACAGCTGATCGTCCATGCAGACCACTGGTAACAACACCTGCACAGGATTGGTACATCCGAACATCACACCTGCGGGACAAGTACAGGATGGCAACAATAACTGCCCAAGTTACACCAGGAATGCACAATCCCTCCATCAGTGCTCATACTGTCCGCAATAGGTTGAGAGATGCTGGACTGAGGGCTTGTAGGCCTGTTGTAAGACAGGTCCTCACCAGACATCACCGGCAACAACGTTGCCTATTTTTTGCTGAGTTTACATATGAGATGAATAATGCAAGATATGTAAACATTTTTAAAGTGGCATTAATAAAGTTACTAGTGTACCATTTATTAAAGTGGCCAGAGATTTCAACTCTGTGTATATAGGCAGCAGCCTCTGTGCTAGTGATGGCTATTTAACAGTCTGATGGCCTTGAGATAGGAGCTGTTTTTCAGTCTCTCCTTCTCACCTTCTAGATGATAGCGGGGTGAACAGGCAGTGATTCGGGTGGTTGTTGTCCTTCATGATCTTTTTTGGCCTTCCTATGACATCTGGTGCTGTAGGTGTCCTGGAGGGCAGGTAGTTTGCCCTCTGTGATGCGTTGAACAGACCGCACCACCCTCTGGTGAGCCCTGCAGTTGTGGGCGGTGCAGTTGCCGTACCAGGCGGTCATACAGCAGACAGGATGCTCTCAAATGTGCATCTGTAAAACTTTGTGAGGGTTTTAGATGACAAGCCTAATTTCTTCAGCCTCCTGAGGTTGAAGAGACGCTATTGTGCCTTCTTCACCACACTGTCTGTGTGGGTGGACCATTTCAGTTTGTCAGTGATGTGTACGCCGAGGAACTGGAAACTTTCCACCTTCTCCACTGCGGTCCTGTCGAAGTGGATAGGGGGGTGCTCCCTCTGCTGTTTCCTGAAGTCCACGGTCATCTCCACTGTTTGGTTTATGTTGGGTGAGAGGTTGTTTTCCTGGCACCACACTCGCAAAGCCCTCACATCCTCCCTGTAGGCTGTCTCGTTGTTGTTGGTAATCAAGCCTACCACTGTAGTGTCGTCTGCAAACTTGATGATTGAGTTGGTGGCGTGCTTGGCCACGCAGTCATGGGTGAACAGGGAGTACAGGAGTGGGCTGAGCATGCACCCTTGTGGGGCTCCAGTGTTGAGGATCAGCGAAGGGGAGGTGTTGTTTCGTACCTTCACCACCTGGGGGTGGCCCGTCGGGAAGTCCAGGACCCAGTTGCACAAAGTGGGGTTCAGACCCAGGGCCTCGAGCTTAATGATGAGCTTGGAGGGTACTATGGTGTTGAAAATCTGAGCTATAGTCAATGAACAGCATTCTTACATAGGTATTCCTCTTGTCCAGATGGGATAGGGCAGTGTGCAGTGTGATGACGATTGCATAATCTGGGAACCTATTGGGGCAGTAAGCAACTTGTAGTGGGTCTAGGGTGACAAGTAAGGTAGAGGTGGCCATCTTGAAGCGTGTGGGGACAGCAGACTGGGATAGGGAGAGATTGAATATGTCTGTACACACACCAGTCAGCTGGTCTGCGCATGCATTGAGGACGCGGCTATGGATGCCGTCTGGGCCAGCAGCATTTTGAGGGTTAACACGTTTAAATATCTTACTCATGCCGCGGAGAAGGTGAGCCCACAGTCTTTGATAGCGGGCCGCATTGGTGGCACTGTGTTATCCTCAAAGCGGGCAAAGAAGGTGTTTAGCTTGTCCGGCAGCCAGACGTCGGTGTCTGCGACGTGGCTGGTTTTCCTTTTGTAGTCCATGATTGTCTGTTGACCCTGCGACATACGTCTTGTATCTGAGCCGTTGAATTGCGACTCCACTTTGTCTCTATACTGATGTTTTGCCTGTTTGATTAACTTACAGAGGGAATGACTGCTCTGTTTGTATTCTGCCATATTCCCAGTCACCTTGCATGGTTAAATGCAGCGGTTCACGCTTTCAGTTTTTTAACAAATGCTGCCATCTATCCACGGTTTCTGGTTAGGGTAGGTTTTAATAGTGGGTATAACATCTCCTATACACGTTCTGATAAACTCAGTCACCTTCTCAGGAAATTCATCGATATTATTCTCGGAGGCTACCTGGAACATATGCCAGCCAACCTGATCAAAACAATCTTGAAGCGTGGATTCCGATTGGTCAGGCTTGCGTTGAATAGTCCTTAGCATGGGTTCTTCCTGTGTCCAATAGTTCTTCCCGGGAGTATGTAATAACACATAACATTTTCTTGGCTAACAATGTAAGAAACAATATATAACAAAACAAAATACTGCAAGGTTTCCTAACAATTAGAAGCGAGGCAGCCCTCTCTGTCTGTGAAATTTGCACCAGACAACATCTGGTGAAATTGCAGAGCTCCATAATCAAAATAATAAAATCGACATATTAAACATTCATGAACATACAAGTGTCTTACAACATTTAAAAGCTTAACTTCTCATTAATCCAACCGCTTTGTCAGATTTCAAAAAGGCTTTACGGCGAAAGCATACCATGCTATTATCTGAGGACAGCGCCCCACATCAAAAAACTTTTTCATCCAGCACAGGCTTCACAAAAATCACAAATAGTGATAGAATAAATAACTTACCTTTGAAGATCTTCCTCTGTTTGCAATCTCAACGGTCCCAGCTACACAATGAATGTTTGTTTTGTTCGAAGTCCTTCTTTATATCCAAAAAGTCTGTTTAGTTGGTGCCATTGATTTCAGTAATCCACTCCTTCAACATGCATACAAAGGAATCCAAAAAGCTACTGGTAAACTTCGTCCAAACAAGTCAAATGTGTAAATAAATGATCATATTTCAGACGGAAAGAGCAGTGTTCAATAGAAAAGGAAAATAACGAAGAGTGCGCCCTCATTCACGCACGCCAAAAGTCTACCTGTCCTAATGAGAACACCTTGGATAAACTACAACTACTTGTTTGTTTTTCAAGAAACAAGCCTGAAACCCTTTCTAAAGACTGTTGACATCTAGTGGAAGCCAAAGGAACTGTAATCGGGGTCCTATTTCTTTGTATATCCCATAGGCTAGCATTGAAAAGGCCTGTGATCTCAACAAAATAACATTTCCGGATGTAATTTTCCTCGGGTTTTTGCCTGCCATATCAGTTCTGTTATACTCACATACATTATTTTAACAGTTTTAGAACCTTCAGTGTTTTCTATCCACATCTACCAATTATTTGCATATCCTAGCTTCTGGGCCTGAGTAACAGGCAGTTTACTTTGGGCATGTCAGTCATCCGGAAATTCAGGATACTGCCCCCTAGCCTTAAGATTAATGGATGTTTTCTCCAACTAGTAATTGTCTCTAGTAATGGCATGGTGTCAATCAATACTAGACTCAGCACTCTGATAACCCAGATTGTTAACCACTCCTGCCAATCTGACAGTGTCTCACCTGCATTTAAGACACCTGTCATCAGCCCCTTCGGAAGAAGCCCACCATGAACCCGGAATTGCTGGCCAATTACAGTCCAATATCCAACCTCCCCTTCCATCCAAGGTTTTGGAAAAAGTGGTTGCTGTACAACTCAATCAGAACAACCTATTTGAGAAGTTCCAGTCCGGCTTCCGTCCGGCCAACAGCTGCTGAGGGCTGATGCATGCTCTCCCTATCTGCTGATCGTCCTGGACTTGAATGCAGTGTTTGACACTGTCAACCACCCAATCCTTCTGGAACGCGTCCTAGAATCCATCGGACTGTCGGTCTGGACCAGCTCTGAGCTGGATCCACTCCTACCTCTCAGACGGGACTGATTATGTGTCGCTAGGTGAGTCCAAGTCCTGGACCCACCACGTCACCTGCGGTATCCGACAAGCATCTCTTCTTGCACCCATCCTGTTCGTCCTGTACATGCGCCCCCTCGCTCATGTCATTAGCCAGCATGGAAGCTCTTTTCATAGCTATGCTGACACCCTACTGTTTGTAAAAACTGCCCCAAGTCCCTCTGATGCATGTGCCTGTCTGAACGAGATAAGGGCATGGATGAGGCAAAACTTCCTTCAACTTGCTGACATTGGACCGCAGGTTGTACAGCCGAGCGAACACTGCAAGACGGGTATTAATTACCATGCGTTTGCCAGTAATTTGTCTGTGTTCTGGCTTGTTAGGATTTTCAATAGAGAGTTACATTCATACAAATGCTGAATTATACTGCACTTTCAAATGGGTTTGTTTTCCATTGTATTTATTTATTTTTAATACAATTACATCCCAAGTGGATGGGGTTGGTCACAGGGTGGGGTGGGAAGCGGAACATACAGTTGAAGTCGGAAGTTTACATACACCTTAGCCAAACACATTTAAACTCATTTGTTTCCCACAATACCTGACAATACCTGAGTAAAAATGTCCTGTCTTAGGCCAGTTAGGATCACCACTTTATTTTAAGAATGTGAAATGTCAGAATAACAGTAGAGAGAATTATTTATTTCAGCTATTATTTAGCTTTCATCACATTCCCAGTGGGTGAGAAGTTTACATACACTCAATTAGTATTTGGTTGTATTGCCTTTAAATGTTTTAACTTGGGTCAAACATTTCGGGTAGCCTTCCACAAGTTTCCCAAAATAAGTTGGGTGAATTTTGGCCATTCCTCCTGACAGAGCTGGTGTAACTGGATCAGGTTTGTAGGCCTCCTTGCTTGCACACACTTTTTTAGTTCTGCCCACAAATGTTCTATAGGATTGAGGTAAGGGCTTTGTGATGGCCACTCCAATACCTTGACTTTGTTGTCCTTAAGCCATTTTGCCACAACTTTTGAAGTATGCTTGGGGTCATTGTCCAGTTGGAAGACCCATTTGCAACCAAGCTTTAACTTCCTGACTGATGTCTTGAGATGTTGCTTCCATATATCCACATAATTGCCCTGCCTCATGATGCCATCTATTTTGTGAAGTGCACCAGTCCTTCCTGCAGCCAAGCACCCCCACAACATGATGCTGCACCCCCGTGCTTCACGGTTGGGATGGTATTCTTCGGCTTGCAAGCATCCCCCTTTGCCTCCAAACATAACAATGGTCATTATGGCCAAACAGTTCTAATTTTGTTCTCCAAAAAGTACGATCTTTGTCCCCATGTGCAGTTGCAAACCGCAGTCTGGCTTTTTTAGTAGCTGTTTTTGAGCAGTCCTTCTTCCTTGCTGAGCAGCCTTTCAGGTTCTGTTGAAATGGGACTCGTTTTACTGTGGATATACAGTGGGGCAAAACAAGTATTTAGTCAGTCACCAATTGTGAAAGTTCTCCCACTTAAAAAGATGAGAGAGGCCTGTAATTTTCATCATAGGTACACTTCAACTATGAAGGATTTTTTATGAATTTATTTGCAAATTATGGTGGAAAATAAGTATTTGGTCAATAACAAAAGTTTATCTCAATACTTTGTTATATACCCTTGTTGGCAATGACAGAGGTCAAACGTTTTCTGTAAGTCTTCACAAGGTTTTCACACACTGTTGCTGGTATTTTGGCCCATTCCTCCATGCAGATCTCCTCTAGAGCAGTGATGTTTTGGGGCTGTTGCTGGGCAACACGGACTTTCAACTCCCTCCAAAGATGTTCTAAGCCACTCCTTCGTTGCCTGGGCAGTGTGTTTGGGATCATTGTCATGCTGAAAGACCCAGCCACGTTTCATCTTCAATGCCCTTGCTGATGGAAGGAGGTTTTCACTCAAAATCTCACGATACATGGCCCCATTCATTCTTTCCTTTACACGGATCAGTCGTCCTGGTCCCTTTGCAGAAAAACAGCCCCAACGCATGATGTTTCCACCCCCATGCTTCACAGTAGGTATGGTGTTCTTTGGATGCAACTCAGCATTCTTTGTCCTCCAAACACGACGGGTTGAGTTTTTACCAAAAAGTTATATTTTGGTTTCATCTGACCATATGACATTCTCCCAATCTCCTTCTGGATCATCCAAATGCTCTCTAGCAAACTTCAGACGGGCCTGGACATGTACTGGCTTAAACAGGGGGACACGTCTGGCACTGCAGGATTTGAGTCCCTGGCGATGTAGTGTGTTACTGATGGTAGGCTTTGTTACTTTGGTCCCAGCTCTCTGCAGGTCATTCACTAGGTCCCCCCGTGTGGTTCTGGGATTTTTGCTCACCGTTCTTGTGATCATTTTGACCCCACGGGTGAGATCTTGTGTGGAGCCCCAGATCGAGGGAGATTATCAGTGGTCTTGTATGTCTTCCATTTCCTAATAATTGCTCCCACAGTTGATTTCTTCAAACCAAGCTGCTTATCTATTGCAGATTCAGTCTTCCCAGCCTGGTGCAGGTCTACAATTTTGTTTCTGGTGTCCTTTGACAGCTCTTTGGTCTTGGCCATAGTGGAGTTTGGAGTGTGACTGTTTGAGATTGTGAACAGGTGTCTTTTATACTGATAACAAGTTCAAACAGGTGCCATTAATATAGGTAACGAGTGGAGGACAGAGGAGCCTCTAAAGAAGATGTTACAGGTCTGTGAGAGCCATAAATCTTGCTTGTTTGTAGGTGACCAAATACTTATTTTCCACCATAATTTGCAAATAAATTCATTAAAAATCATTCAATGTGATTTTCTGGATTTTTTTCCTCATTTTGTCTGTCATAGCTGAAGTGTACCTATGATGGAAATTATAGGCCTCTCTCATCTTTTTAAGAGGGAGAACATGCACAATTGGTGGCTGACTAAATACTTTTTTGCCCCACTGTAGATACTTTTGTACCTGTTTCCTCCAGCATCTTCACAAGGTCATTTGCTGTTGTTATGGGATTGATTAGGCACTTTTCACTGAAAAGTACATTCATCTCTAGGAGACAGAACACGTGTGAGTTTGCAGGTACCTAAAAAAGTGGGTATTGGGAATATTATGGTCAACTATCCAAGTATCGAATGAGACAAATGTGAAATCAGCAAATAGGTCACAAAAACCACCAGGCCATCCCTATGCCAGAACTGGAATATTGTGTCAACCTGAGTTGCTGGGGAAAGATGTTAAGATGTTAATTGGGAGAAGCAGCTTGCTTGGTTAAGGCTAAAGTGATTTCGGGAATTTGAAAACATTTCTTGACAATGGGATTCAAAACATAGGTGCCAAGATTCATAGGTAGAGCACAGTAACGAGACTGGAGAAGGTGGGAGGCTTGACTGTGACTCCATGATAGCCCAAGTAGGACCAAACTTTTTTCAAATGTAGAAAACCAATAAACACATTGAGATATATTTGCTGACCAGTAGTCAGCCCGCCTGTGGGTTTAGATCTCTCTAGATATACTTTTCTCATTCGTGGATTTGACTTATTCCAAATGAAGTTGAAATAGCAGCTGTCCAGTTGTTTGAACATCGACTTTGGCAGAAAAATTTGAATCCTTGAAATAAGTACAAAAACCTAGGTAGTATAGTCTTCTTGACAGAATTAATGCGACCTGCTAATGAAATGGGAAGAGACGACCACTGTATGAAATCCTGCTGAGTATTGTTTTGAAGTGATGTTTAAACAGAACCTTAATAATGAGCGTGTGATCTTCGTCCCTAAATAAGTAAAGACCTGATGCTCCACTTTAAACAGGAAATTGGCATACTGCTAACTGGCACACTTTTGTAAGGTTTAACTTATAACCAGAGAATGTCCCAAAACCTTGTAGCATGACTAAGAGGTAGGGTATAGACTCCACAGGGCTATATAGATATATAGAAGAACATCATCTGCATATAAAGACACCTTGTGAGTTATGTCACCACTTAGTATTCCCTTCATCCTCTCCTCCGCCCTCAGAGGGATAGCAAGAGGCTCAGTAGCCATATCAAATAGGAAAGGGGATAGACAACAACCCTGCCTGGTCCCCCTGTGGAGAGGGAAGTAGCTGGAGGTAACAATTGTTGGTGCAAAAAGAAGCCACTGGGGACGAGTACAAAATATGAATCCAGGAAAGAAAATAGTTGATCTGACGAGTAAAGAGAAGAGTAGAATTGCTTAAATTGATTGTTGATTTCTTGGGGATTGGTAGAAATGAAATCCGCTTCAACACAGATTTCAGGTATGGTGCTGCTAGCAGCGGATTGTGGAAGCTGGTGAGATAACTTGCCAGCTTTCTCTCCGTGTTCACATAATATCTGCCTCGATTTTAACAGAAGCCGTTCGGCTTTTTTTGTGGGAAAATTGTTAAATTCCATTTGAAGTAGCAGTCTCTCTTTGTAGAGTTCCGGAGTTGGAGAAGAGGCATATCTGTTGTCCACATCTAGAATGGGTTTAGATAGCTTCGATATGCATTTAGTGCGCTGTTTGTTGTCATGTGCTGTGTATGAAAAAATGTGGCCACTTAGATACGCTTTTAACGACTCATACACAGTAGAATGAGAAATGTCAGGGGTGCAGTTGACCTGTAAAAAAAAATCTATGTGAGTTGATATATATATTTTTAAAGGCACTACATGATAGTAGTAATACTGTCCGGAAAGTGGATATCAAGCTGGACAGGGCTATGGTCTGAGATAAAGATGCTGTGATATTGGTTATTCGTTACAAAAGGAAGAATTCTATTGTTCAGCAGGAAAAAGTCGATCCTAGAGTATGAGGGATGGACTGGAGAAAAAAAACAAGTACTGTTTAGCAGTGGGATTGTTCCTCCATGGATTAGACAAATTATGGGATTCTAGAAATTAGTTGATTATTGCGCTCAATTTTGAAGTTACATTGTTGGGCTTCGGTCTGGATCTGTCTAGACTTGGATGTAGTACACAATTGAAATCTCTGCCCAGTATCAAATGATGAGAGTTGAGGTCGGGAAGTGTTGCAATGAGGTCAGGGGGAAATGTTTGCGTCATCCCAATTAGGACCAGAGAGGTTAGCCAGAGCAACCTGTGTGTTAAACCATTTCCCCATCACTGTAACATATCTTCCATTAGTATCTGAAATTACTTTGGAGGAGACAAACGGGGTGCCGTTTCTGATAAGGACGGCTGTCCCTCTGGCCTTGGCACTAAAGTTGAAGTGAAATATTTGGTCCACCCATCCTCTCTTTAGTTTATCATGGTTGCTGGACCGGAGATGGGTCTCCTGGAGACAAACGATGTCCAGACGTAAAGACTTAGGATGAGCACACACTCGGCTATGCTTGACCACACGATTCATGCCTTTTAAGTTGCAGCTGATAAAGCTGGTGGAGCCTAGAGCACGTGAATTAGGCATAGTCATAGTAATTACACTGAACAAAAATATAAACGCAACATGTAAATTGTTGGTCCCATGTTTCATGAGCTGAAATAAAGATCTCAGAAATGTTCCATACGCAAAAATATCGTACTTCACTGTTCGTGAGCATTTCTCCTTTGCCAAGATATTCAATCTGCCTGACAGGTGTGGCATATCAATAAACCGATTAAAAAGCATGAACATTGCACAGGTGCACCTTTTGCTTGGGACAATAAAAGGCCACTCTAAAATGTGCAGTTTTGTCACACAACACAATGCCACAGACGTCTCATGTTTTGAGGGAGAGTGCAACTTGCATGCTGACTGCAGGAATGTCCACCAGAGCTGTTGCCAGATAATTGAATGTTAATTTTCTACCATAATGCAGGAATGTCCACCAGAGCTGTTGCCAGATAATTGAATGTTAATTTCTCTACCATAAGCTGCCTGCAATGTCGTTTTAGAGAATTTAGCAGTATGTCCAACCGGCCTCACAACCGCAGACCATGTGTATGGCTACATGTGGGCGAGCGGTTGCTGATGTCAATGTTGTGAACAGAGTGCCTCATGGTGGTGGTGGGGTTATGGTATGGGCAGGCATAAGCTACAAACCACGAACACAATTGCATATTAACGATAGCAATGTCAATGCACAGAGATACCCTACGGAGAGATCCTTGATGAAAACCTGCTCCAGAGCTTTCAGGACCTCAGATTGGGTTGAAGGTTCACTTTCCAACAGGACAATGACCCTAAGCACACAGTCAAGACAAAGCAGGAGTCCTTGAGTGGCCCAGCCAGAACCCGGACTTGAACATCTCTGGAGAGACCTGAAAATAGCTGTGCAACGACGCTCCCCATCCAATCTGTCAGAGCTTGAGAGGATCTGCAGAGAAGTTTTTGTTTTGTTATGTAGTTTATTTATATGTAGTTTATTTTTTATATAGTTTATTTATCGATTTTAAGGTATGAGAACAGAAACAAAAACAGTACAACAACCCCAACCCCTCATTCACCCACCCATCCCATCCATCCACACCAATAATAAAAACAGTACAATAACCCCAACCCCTCATTCACTACCCATCCCATCCATCCACACCAAAAACAAAAACAGTACAATAACCCCAATCTGGGTGTAAAGGTTGATTCCTCCCTGACCTTTGACAGCCACGTCAAACAACTGTGTCAAGCGTGCGGATGAGCTTGTCCACGCCTTTATGTCCTCAATGCTGGACGACTGCAATGCACTGTTCATCGTGATCCCTGGCAGAAGTCTCCAGAAGCTCCAATACAGAGCTGCCAGTATCCTAATGAGAGTACGGAAACACCATCACATCACCCCCATCCTGGCACCTCTGGCTCCCCGTCTAATTCCTGTTTGAATTCAAAACCCTCCTGCTGGCTTTCCAGTGTATTCATGGCAGTGCCCCTCGGCCCAATCCTTATCGCAAAGAACTGCTCTCCCTCCGTAACCCCACCCTCAGTTCAAGCGATAGCCTGCTCCTCCACGCCCCCAGGACCAAGCATCGAGGTCCCTCCCGGACCACCTGAAGGCACCACCAAAACGGGCCTTTCTCTTTAGGAAGTATCATGGCTCAGGCTAAGACCCTAATGCAGACACAGGAGGCGGATAGTACGAGTCTCAGAGTTTATTACATAACAAGGAGCAGACAAAAAGGTAAGTCACGGCAGGCAGACAGGTCGGACAGGCAGACAGGTCAGAACTGGGAAGACGAGGAAAAACAAAAACTAGAGCACAGGAAACACTGTAACACGCTGGTGGGACTTGACGGGACAAGATGAGCTGGGAACAGACCATCCCGAAAACGCGATATAAATACTCAGGGGATAGTGAGGGAGATGGTAGACACCTGGTGGGGGGTGGAGACAAGCACAAAGACAGGTGAAACAGATCAGGGTGTGACAGGAAGGCTGTCTGTTGATAGCTGTCATCCTTGGTGTCTTTGTCATTTGTCGTGTCAGCTGTGTTCTTTGTGTCAGTTGCTATGTCTAGTTGCCGTGTCAAATTTGTAATTTTATGCATTTTGTTCTGTAAATTGAAAAGCACTTTACAAATGTAATAAATTATTTGCATTGTTATTTGCTGTAACGTGCGTGTGTGTCTGTGTGTGTGTCTGTGTGTGTGTATGTGTGTGTGTCTGTGAGGCTGTAATATGTGGCACATTAATATGAGATCAATATTCAGCTATCGGCAGCTTCCTTTCTACTCTCACTCTGGATAGGAAAATACCTGCAATTTTCTCGCCAGTACGTGTGTGTGTGTGAACATTACGTAGTGAGAAAATTGCAGGTAATTTCCTATAGGCCCTAATGGCATCCAGAGTGAGAGGAGAAGAGAGACAGAAAGCAGCTAATATTGATCAAACATCAATTTGCCACATTACAGGCACACACACACACACACACACACACACACACACACACACACACACACACACCTCTCTCTCTCTCTCTCTCTCACACAGACACACACACATACTAAAGCAGAAGGGTTCACGTAGAGGAGCTGTAACCATAACAACCTGGCCATCCAGAACAACCTCTCTCTGTGTCTATATCTCTATGACCTGTTTCTGTCTCTCCTCTCCTCTCTCAGTCACTTTTTCTCTCGTTCTTTGTCTACCTTGCTTTTGCTCCCACTGCATCTCTCTCTTCCTCTCTTCCCTCCCTTCCCTCCCCTCCCTTCTCTTCCCTCCCTTCCCTCCCCTCCCTTCTCTTCCCTCCCTCTCTTTTGTTAATACCAGCGCTGTCAAACACTGGTTTGAATACAGAGGAGCAATAAAAAATGATCTGTCATCATTGGATAGGAACACAAAGGAGTTATATGTCAGTTATGTTTCTCTCACACACACACACACACAGACAGAAAACACACGGTCAACACACTCAACACACACACTCATCATTGCAGAACATGCAGTCACAGGTGGCTGATGAGGGCTTACAATATCCTTATTTACTATCAATTCAATTTAAATTCAAATGTGTGTTCACTCAGACTGTTAACACTCAATCAGATGTGTTAACTGCCATGATATCAGCTGCACGGTTTAGATTCATTAGCAAATTATTTCATTTTTGCAGGCCTATTATGAGATCCGACTGAAGTTGTTGTTCCTGTGGAGTTCCTCCAGACACCAGAGCCTGTTGTGGAAAATATTGAATCAAATACTTCTCAGATACCGGCGCTTGTGAATTCAAATAGACTTTATTACAGAGAGTAGCAAAGCCGAGCAATTCCATTCTTAGTGCTTGTTACGTCCTGGCCTTAGTTCCTTTTTTATGTCTCTATTTTAGGTTCTTCAAGGCGTGAGTTGGGATGGGCATTCTATGTTTTGTTCTATGTTTGTATTTCTATGTGTTTGGCCTGGTATGGTTCCCAATCAGGGGCAGCTGTTTTCTGTCTCTGTACCAGACAGGACTGTTTCGTTTGTTCCGTTTATGTCATTTTTGTTTTAGTGTTCAGTGTAATTAATAGATCATGAACACGTACCACGCTGCACCTTGGTCCTCTCCTTCTTCCACCTACGACGATCGTTACAGAACTACCCACCACAAAAGGACCAAGCAGCGTGGTAAGAAGGAGGAATGGACACGGGAGGAGATCCTGGCCGGAAGGGATCGCCTCCCATGGGAACAGGTGGAGGCAGCCAGGAGAGTGGAGGCAGCAGGAGAGGTGAACCAGCGGTACGAGGGAACACGGCTGGCAAGGAAGCCCGAGAGGCAGCCCCAAAAATGTATTGGGGGGAGACACACGGGGAGATTGGCAAAGTCAGGTAGGAGACCTGAGCCAACTCACTGTGCTTACCGTGGAGAGAGAGTGACCGGGCAGGCACAGTGTTATGCGGTGAAGCGCACGGTGTCCCCAGTGCGCATACATAGCCCGGTGCGCTACATCGCAGCTCCTCGTATCGGCCGGGCTAGAGTGGGCATGGAGCCAGGAGGGATGAAGCCGGCTCAGCGCATCTGGTCTCCAGGGCGTCTCCTCGGTCCGTGTTATATGGCACCAGCCCTACGCACTGTGTCTCCCGTGGGTCTGCACAGCCCAGTGCGTCCTGTGCCTGCACCCCGCAAGTGCCGGGCTAAAATCAACATCCAGCCAGGAGGGGTTGTTCAGGCCCTTAGTTTGAGACCTCCAGTGCGCCTCCACGGACCGGTCTATCCTGTGCCTCCTCCAAGAACCAAGTCTTCTGTGTCCCTCCAGTCCAGATCTGCCAGAGCCTCCCTCCAGTCCGGACACTCCAGAGCCTCCCGTCTATTCGGGGCCCGCTGAAAGGGTTCCCAGTCCGGGGTCGGCGGCGAGGGTCGCCGCTCCAAAGGTGACACCTAAGTGGGCCCAGACTAAGGTGGAGTGGGGTCCACATCACGCGCCAGAGCCGCCACCGCGAACAGATACCCACCCAGACCCTCCCCTATGGGTTTAGGTTTTGGTGCCAGAGTCCGCACCTTTGGGGGGGGTACTGTCACGTCCTGACCTTAGTTCCTTTTTTTATGTCTCTATTTTAGGTTGGTCAGGGCGTGAGTTGGGGTGGGCATTCTATGTTTTGTTCTATGTTTGTATTTCTATGTGTTTGGCCTGGTATGGTTCACAATCAGAGTCGGCTGTCAATCGTTGTCTCTGATTGAGAACCATATTTAGGCAGCCTGTTTTCACCCTTGAGTTGTGGGTAGTTGTTTTCTGTCTCTGTACCAGACAGGACTGTTCCGTTTGTTCCGTTTTTGTAATTTTTGTTCTAGTGTTCAGTGTAATTAAAAGATCATGAACACGTACCACGCTGTACCTTGGTCCTCTCCTTCTTCCACCTACGATGACCGTTACAGTGCTTGGTTTTTATACAGTCTTACCCTTACATAATGTCATCACTTCACTTTATGAATCTTGTTGTCTTACTTAGTTTCCATTCTCTTATTGGCTCAGACATTGGGGCATAGATTCTATTGGTGGCATGACATGCATACTCCTACTGTTGCCTATCACTGATTAGCTAATATTCCTGTCCAAAGGTCTTCACAAGTTCAGACAGATGTTGTCTATGTTTGATTAACCCATTTGCGTGTCCAGTAGCCTTCACAAGATCAGACATGGCCCAGACCAGACACGTCTTGTTGGTTTACCTTGCCTCATCCACACAGATTCTGCTTACGTTCTGTTCGATGTTGATCCAGCTTTGTACACTAACATAGCCTCAGCCTTCATTCTGTTTACACATGTCTAATATTTAAACTTATATCGATTATTCTTTCTGCTTCAAAGAGAACAGTATATGTTACTGAAAATCAACCATAGTCATGAATTATCACCTACAAGCCCCATGTATATCTGGTGCTAATATTCATCCTTTGTCCTGATCTTGTCCACATTCTGATTGTGCCCACAATTTTAGACAGGTGTAGACGATTAAAATACACATTGTCTGATTGGGATCAGATCTTTCTGACCACCTCCGGAAGTAGTCAGGCACACATTGTGTAAACAGATCTGGATGGTTGAGCGATTTAAATCATCATTATAACGTTCTCTAAAATCCTTGACAGGTAGCACCATTGACTTACGGCATGGTCTTAAAAAACGTCCATGTTAGTTTGAAAGACTATCTCTCAAATCATTTGCAAACAGGGATGCAACATCTAATCTGGTCACAATGCAAACATAGTGAACAGATAAGCGACACATTTTACTACAATGTGTAGACGCAACAAACCTTAAATCAAATAGTGATTGGATCATGTTGTTTAGATCATGAAACTCACGTTTGCTCAAGGTGTAAAAGAGGCTCTGGTGGCACCTGAGCTCATCTCAAGCCTCGTTTATACCTGGTTCTTACATGTGTCCTTTGTCTTGAATTTTTTGACATGTGTAGACGATTAAAAGAGGGATTGTGATCTGATTGTGATCAGAACTCCCTGACAACCTCTAGAGGTAGCCAGGGACCCATTGTATCTGGGTATCAATAAAGTGTCAACAGATCTGGATTAAACCATTGAAATCATCACTATACCTCTAAAACCATTGTACCACCATTGACTCATGGCATCAATTATCTTAAAAATAAATGAATTCAAATTTGTTTAAAATAATATTTAAAAAATAATTTGCATCCAGGAAATCTGGTCACAATGCAGACACAGTTAGAGCACTGGGCCAGTAACTGAAAGGTCGCTGATTCGAATCCCCAAGCTGACAAGGTGAAAAATCTGTCGATGTGCTCTTGAGCAACCATAATTGCTCCTGTAAGTTGCTCTGGATGACTAAAATGTCAATATTGATCAGATCACAAAACCCACATATTAGCGCAAGGTGTATATTTGACTTAAGTTAACTTTCCTCAGGTTACTCGGGTACCTTATTCCCTATATAGTGGTCTAATTTTGAAATGAAAGTGTTCTCATCAGACTGATCAACAGGCTGTTAACAGCATCTCCCCAGGCAGACAGCGGGTCCTCCTGTTGAATGGATTGTCCTGCAGGCTGTCTGCCGAGACAAACACTTAGAGAAACTTCCCATTCAGACATTTCCAAGTTAACTTTCCTGATGTTGTCCAACATATAATACACAACTTTAGAAGTCGAGTTTTCTGTATCATAAATACGTACATTTTGTGTGTGTCAGCAGCATTCTTCAGCTGGTTCACAACTTTGACAGAAGGAAGTCTGGCTACTGTTTGATGCAGTAAATAATGTGTATTCACACTACAGTCAGGGAGCTGAGGTCACAATTTAATTCAATACACCACAAATATGTACACCGTAAAGCTCTAGGCAACATCTTCTGATGCACGACACAACCAAACATGGACACAGCTGTATATTCAGTACAGAGTCATGATAACATAACATGACATGACTCATAAAACAGTTCAACTTTTCACGTTCATTTATGTAAACACACTCAATAAGAATAATGACTATTCATAAAACATTGTGTGAACTGGCAAATCACGGAGGACATAATGTTCTCAGTTCGTCAGGTATTTAAATGGTTTGATTACCTTCTAAATGAAAGAGTGACAATCATGCATCAATCACACTATGCTACTTATCGTCATGAACTCAACACACACAGACAGCTGAACCAGTAGGCATAATAATGTGGTCAGTGTGTGTGTGTGTTCTGCCAGACACACGCACGGTGTAGGGAAGGAGCAGCTACTGGATGCTCAGTCAGGTGTTCAAAGCAAATCACTCACACACACACACACACACACACACACACACACACACACACACACACACACACACACACACACACACACACACACACACACACACACACACACACACACACACACACACACACACACACACACACACACACACACACACACACACCTGGGCATTGGGTGACACTTGGCATGTCATACCTGGCTGTGAAAGATGTCTTCCACCAACACACAGAGGGGATAACAGTCCCTACCCTCACAGCTGTGGCAGAGACTTCCAGTGCCACTGTTTGTGTCAACCGAACATGTATATACAGCACATACATACTGTACATGACACATACACACATGAAACCACAGACACATACTAAGTCACATACTACCATGTGTTTCTCCATTTTACCTCTGCACATTTAGGGTAAGCGTACCTATTAAGCCCACATACCTATTAAGCCCACTCAAAACTAAGATTTTCTCCTATTTAATGGTCCGACATAACTTAGTGTACCACAAGATGTTACATTTCAAGCATTCACAGCTTACATTTTTAAATACATTTTCTCATATTTTACTGTTAAATGAACCTTGCATTGTTATGCATAGACGCCATTTAAAAACAAATATGACATTTATCTGAGGTGGGTTTAAAATATTAGGTAGCACAGAGATCACTCCCTCTATTCAGAATGTAAATGATAATACATAAATCGACTACAAGTGGTGGACAAAAATGCAAACAAACGAGGGACAATAAGATGACTATTGGGTGACTACTCAGTCACGTTTGGGTGGGGGCATTGTCATATTGTTGTCCTTCATTCATCCAGGTGATTCTGTTTTTGGGTCCACCACCTGTACATTTTTTTATACACAGCAGAGGGAGATTTGAAACTGTCTTCAGAGGGAGATTTGAAACTGTCTTCAGAGGGAGATTTGAAACTGTCTTCAGACAGGCTTAAGGAAGACAAGTTGAACTAATAAACAAGTTTAGCAGTACATTAAATGTTATTCAGCTTTCAGATAACCTGTTGACAATTGTGAGTTTTATGGTCTTTGAGCGTTGCTTCTTATACACAGAGGGGCCGGTGTGGGTGCAGGTTTGTGATCCAACCAAGCAGTAACACACCTGATTCAACTAATCGTGTCTTGATTGAAGTCTGTGGTTAGTTGATTAGTTGAATCAGGTGTGTACTGGTTGCAAAGAACAAAAGCATAAGTCCACATTGATCTCTGTGGATAAGATTGGACCCCCCCCTGTTATAAATGCTACTTTCACGATGAATAGCAATGATTAATTTATTTTAATAACTTCAGGGGAGTTAAATATATTCAAATTTTACACATGAAATGCCAGTTTCTAAGTTTTGAACATTTGTTAATTAAAAAAATATATTAATATTTTAGAGGTGGGCTTATTTGGAACCCCCTGTACACTCGATACCCATTAAGCCCAGTCCAGACTTTTCACATATTTGATCAAATATTTGTATGCCTTATTAAATTCATAAAACCTCACATAAGAGATTCACCTTTCATTTTATCTCCACTTTTCTTACAAAAATGAGGGCAGTATATGTTAGAAATGTCTAAACTTAGATTTTGGTGGGTTTAATAAGTACACTTACCCACATTTTTCAGTGAACTATCGAAAAACGAAATGTGCATAGGTAAAATCATGTGTGTGGGAGTTAATAATATGTTTTTTACAACATAGACATATACTCACACATCTGTTTAATTGCTGTCGACTATCACTGACTCGGATCAGGCCCTTAATTGTTTTATTTCCCTGTTTAAATCTAATCCTTGAGAAATGACAGGAAAGAAATGTAGCTTTGGGCTAAGGCTAGACTGACTGATTCTAAGTCTGATTGGCAGAGTTTCAGACAGTTGAGAAATAGATGTCTATCTCTGGTTAGAAAAGCTAAATAGACGTACTTCTTGAATTGTGTGTCGGAAACTGGTAGTAATCCAGCAACATTTCTGGAAAGTGGTCAAATCTTTGAAACAAAACTCCATCTCCTCGTTGCCTCAACAGGTTTTGACAGCCTCTGGTCCCATACTAGACAAAATGGAAATGTGTAGTACTTTTAATAACCGTTTTTGATTCAGCTGCCCACTTGTTTTAAAGGATAGTCTCTGAAAATGACTCTCCTCCCACTAAAAGGAGTCCTTTAGTCACCTCAGAACAGATTGTAGAGAACGATGCTCTAACACTCTCATACTTTATTTTAATTTCAACCATTTGATGTCTACGATGTATTTTTTTTTATCCACAGGGGCACTTGACCCCTTTTTACTACAGCTCTCTGCCCCACTCGTTGTTGAACCTTTAACCTGTATTTTTAACTTGGCATTTGCTACTGATGTTCTCCCAAAAATTTGGAAAGTGGCATGTCCTCCCCCTACATAAAGGGGGAGATCCTTCTGACTTAGATAATTACCATCCAAATCTCCAAGTTTTCTTCCTCACCAAGGTACTAGAATCTCTTAACAACTTCCAGCTAAGAACTTTTTTTAATTTTTAATTTTTAACTTCTAATTCTATTCTAAATATGCACCGGTCTGGTTTTAGATGTGGAACACAGCACTGTTTCAGCCACTATGCTTGTTTTAGATTTAGATTTTATTAGGATTTTATTAGGATCTCTTTTAGTCCTCAGTTGGACTAATCTTCCAAGAGTCCTTAAACATTCAAAT